>NC_092687.1:1010000-1610000 GCF_964275005.1 Diadema setosum
TCATATATATATATATATATATATATATATATATATATATATATATATACTATATACATACTATATACATATATATATATATATATATATATATATATATATATATATATATATATATATATATACTATATACCGGTAGTATAACCTAGTTTCCATGTGCAAATGTTTACAAGGTGAAATTAGTGCCTTCATCCATCACGTCCCATGCATTTATGTTGTTGTTGTTGTTCATTTTCTACACCAGTAGTATATCTTTATACTTTTGTAATGATTTCGTACATAATTTTACACAAAGTGTAGCCGCTTTGCCATATAACAGTAAAAGAGCGATAACAAGAAAGCGACAGGTAACCGCGTTCTATGGTGTGTATCAATACATGCGTGCGTGCGTGATGTGATGTGGCTGTGGATGTTTTTGTGCCGTGTTGATATTCAAAGTCGAATGATAGTTCGACAGCTGGTATGGACTTGAAATTGCTTTTTGACATTGGGTGTTTTAAAACGCGTATGCTTGACTTTGGTGTTGTTCAAAGGAAATACTGATTGAAATAATTTCAACGTCATGATACTGTAGCTTGGAGTCTTGAGAATTATTGATGTAGAAGCATGACGGTGGGAAAAAATACGATGTAGATCAAGACGACATTTATTTCACTATTCATAGTCTACATAGATCCACTGCAAGGCTGCAGGAGAAGAGGAGAAATTTTTTGTTTTTGGAAGGACTCACTCCAATAATGTAAGAGAAAAGGAGAGAAAAAGGCACACACACACACACACACACACACACAAAACACACACAAAAAAAAAAACCTTGCAACTCCATAGATCAAGATGATGGGAAAGAATGTACAAACCTGTATATGACACAACACAGTAACTAAAAGGCACGAAAATGTTGGATAGAATGCGTATGTTTTGTGTATATTTTGCTTTTATAAAGTTGTTGAGTTTCCCGGTTGTCAGAGTGGACTGAAGTCGTAGAATAGGTGGACACCATGAGATTAAACAGGTTTTCTGTTCCGAGGTGTTATTCATATTCTAACGGAGAGGGCGCTATAATGCTAAAACGAAACGTACGCACTCTGACGCCCAGATTTTGTGAATGGTCGGCTCCTTGAAAAAAGCGCCGCACGGGCCTAATGCTAAAAGCGCCACGCAGCGGGCTTTTGAATGGGAGGATTTAAAAGAACGCGGCGAAACAATAGAAGACCGCTGAGCGGGAGCGCCGCTGTTTTCCTGGAGCTTGTAATCTGCCAAGGCGCCTTAGTTGATTACGACTCAGAACAATATCGCCGATAACGTTTCATGGGCTACGATCTTTATTAGAAAATAGCGGAAGCACGTCCGTGACGAAAACTGAGTATAATTTTGCATAAAAGAATATTACGTCCCATGTACAGCCAGCAGACGTACAATTTTTGCAGGATATGTTCATTAGGGGGAACACCAAATTTTCGTATACGTTACAGTTGGGACAACAAAGTAGAATTTGCAGCAGCGATAGAAATAAAAGCATCACGGACGTTCGTCTGTTTAGGACTTTGATATTTTAATTGTTCTCTGTAATTTTGTACGTGCTCACAAAGTTCTTATAATTTTGTGGTACATAACCATGATATGTAAGATCTAGAACATGGTCAGATATTAGATGCCGCGTACCATTACAAATGCACATCATTAGTTTGAAAAAGAAAAATTATTGTGAAAATAGCGTTTTTACCGTATTTTTACGCTTTAAGTCCTTGTGAAATGAAAAATATCAGGCAAAAGGCAACCAAACCATATATTTCCTGAAAGGAAATTTACCAATCTTTGAGATGACATGAAAAAATCTGGTTTCTTAGATCATCCTGGCGTGTTCTAAGGGAAAGAATGTCAGAAGGTACGAAAATTGGCAATTGTACATCGTTCAAAATTCTCACCCATATATATATATATATATATATATATATATATATATATATATATGTGAAGGGTTTGTTTGCAAAAACCGATAAGTCCATTTTTGAAGATTTTGAAGTACGATCTCTGTCATAAAGTACAAAATAATACTTGTAAATGATATATTGGTAACTAGATATAAAGGCATATTTTTGAAGTTATGGTCAAAAGAAGCAAAATTTTTCTTATTATTCTCTTTATTTTTCTTGACCTTTAGTCGCAAATATCTCCATTTGGCAAATATGGACTTATCGGTTTTTGCAAACAAACTCTTCATATATATATATATATATATATATATATATATATATATATATATATAATGGCGTCGCATGTATCCAGCCGCAGGGTCAATTGATAACAACTCTCTCCTGTAGCTGGAGAGTAACTGGATACAGCAAGTGTTTATCTCATGATTTTCATCATTTCCACAGTTTAATTATTGTATATTTAAATTGATTACCATGTCATCTACCTATGTAATGATGTATAACAATGTTACTTGAAAATCGATCTTCATCACAATTTACGTTTAATTTGCGTTTTTTATCTTTCATTTATATCTATAACTCAAAGGAGAAATTAAAGTGATTTTACCAATGGTTTTTCAAGTCTGCATCTCTTTCAATTCATAATTGATTTCAGATGATGAAAACATCAAATGAGATGCGAGAAATCACATTATTTGAAAAAGGAGTGTAAAGTTTATTTGATAAAATGAATTTTGTAATGAATGAGGTAAGCAGAACGAAGCGATCTTAATAAAAGGTTGAACCCACCTTGCTTCCATAAGCATTGCTTAGTTTTACTTTGTTTTTGGATATCTGAGTCATTTCAAAACTGATTTTCGTTCAACACATTTTGATTTCTACTCAAAATATTGTGATCTTTCACATTTCCTCAAGTTATTCTAAAGTGAAATGAGAATAATTGGTTAGGATAATTACTCCTAAACTAAATTTACCGTTTGTCCTTGGCTTGAAAAGGGTTGAATACTATTCCGAAATTACGTTAATAGTTAATTCGTCTAGGGGTGTAAGTGGTACCTCTGATAAAAGTAATTGTGTGAAGTGTCCATATGGGGCCTACCTAATAACGTGTTATTATGCTGCATTTGTTTTTCAAATCAAACCCCTTAGTAAAAGGGAACACAATACTCGTGCAAAGTTGTAATTATCAGTCGCCGTGTGTATGCTGTGAAATATATATACATGTAATGAAATAAAATACGATGCTACCTCCAGTAACAATAAGTGTCGAGTAATAGGCAGTAATATCAAGGCTGATTTAATTTCCGTTTAGATGAATTGACGCATGTAGTAGTCTCATGCAAGTAAAACCTAAGAACTATTGACGTGCCCCCTCATTCTTGTAAAGGACACCTTTTACTTACCAATGCAATGTCACAAAGGTAATACCAAATGTGCGTTTAGTATAGGTGGTCATATCACTCATCGGTCTTGATTTTTATCTGCTATTAGATTATCAGATTTCTGTTTCCTGATAAGAACATACAAAAATGAAATTCATGTAATAAATTTGATTGCAGTGTTGAGAAAATACAGCACATTCAGATGCTGCTTTTTCACCTTTTCTTGTTGAAGAGTTTGTTTGCAAAAAACGATAAGACCATTTTTAGAGATTTTGAAGTACGGTCTCTGTCACAAAGTACAAAATAATACCTTTTAAATGATATATTGGTCACTACATATAAAGGTACATTTTTGAAGTTATGGTCAAAAGAGGCAAAACATTTCCTATTATTCTCTTTATTTTTCTTGACCTTTAATCACAAATATATCCATTTGTCAAATATGGACTAATTGGGTTTTTACAAACAAACTCTTCAGTTACATTGAAAGAAAATGAAGAAAAAATAATGAATACAATATTCTTGAGACACGTGAAGGGAGAATTCACTGAGAGAAAATTAGCCAAAATTTTAATACAAAGAGGAAAAAAATAAGAAATCATGAGATGAAGCTCGTGAGAGAAAAACAAACGGAGAAAAGGGAAGAGAGAAATCACCTTCACTCTTTTCCAGAATACGTGCTTTCTTTCAGATATTTCGATAGGTTAGGAGAGTCCAATTCAATTGAACAAGTCATCATTTTAAAGCTTAGAGTCTGTTCTTTCACAATCTGGTCTTAACTAAAAATCCATGTCTGGCGACTTTCTGTTTGTTTTGTGATGCAGGGTCACATTTAACCCGCGACCTGATAACGAGCATGTGCTTTAGGATAATTACTCCTAAACGATATTTACACTGTAACCTTGCCTAGAAAAGTGTTGAATGCTCTTCTGAAATTTCGTTAATAGTTAACTCGTCTAGATGTGTGAGTGGTTACTGTGATAAAAGTAATTGTGCGAAGTGTCATATGGGGCTGAAATGATAACTTGTTATCAAAAAATTTCTCGATATGTTATAAACCTTCACCTGATAACCTTTATCTCACTCCTCTTATTTCAGGTCGCATCCATGTCCACCAAAAACTTCTTTTTTTTAAGGTATCATTTAAGGTATCATTTAAGGTATCATAAATCTTTGCCACGCCTACCTAGTTAAAGAAATACATGTTCAAAGAACACTTGAAATTCGATCTTGCACGTAATCTAAGCTTGAATTGTGATAAAGTTATTTTTCATGTAAATATTAACGATATAATATATAAAGTTAATATTCAACGTGTGTCTTCAGATTTTGATAGCAATAACTGTGTGCCGCTTCACCTGGTAACCTCTTATCATATCTCATATCCAAGCCTCTTATCCATGTACATGCAGCTTGATTTCACGTATTTCACTTCGGGTAAATAAGTGTAAGAATTATGATATCACAAGGATCATTCATATTATGTTGAATGACATTCCATGTAATACTAGGGAATATTTCTCCAGTTTGGGACTAATAGTGCACAAAAAAGGATAAAGTAACACCATTGTTCTAACTTCTAAAAGGTGTTAATAGCGTTCTGTTCAGAAATTTACAAAGTAATCATACTACTTATTCCTCAAGTTGCTTTACCGCCTAGCTAATCGTTCGTCACACTTGTTTTTCTTACATTCATTCAATTCAAATCTATTTTGAAGAGATGCATACGAAGAGTTCGGTTTCAAAAGGTACTACATCCATAATTTCAAGTTCTGCGAAAAACTTGATATTTCAATTATCATATCTAGGAAGCTCAGACTGGAATGATATTCCCCCTATTACACTGCTAGATGATACAACACTAAAACCACTCTCTAAGAAAATCCATGTAAAATCCTTTATTTCTTATGAATCAAAAATTTTTATATTTTTTGTGGATGTAGTACCTTTTGCAACCGAAAGAGGATGTAGTACCTTTTGAAACCGAAATTTCACATGCCCTAGATATATTTAGTGTGATGTTATGACATGTTTCGTGGATTTATTTTTCTCAGCAATGGTGTTGATGGGGATGGGATACAAGGTAAATGGGGGCCTAGGTAATTGACAATGCCCTGCCCTATTTAGCATCAAGAATAACAAACCAATGTGCATCGCTAATGCCCCACTTCTCCATTGCTGACAAATGATGTTGAATGAATCACTGTCATTGGTCATAAGGATGGGAGGTCCACTATGCGTGAACGGTTATAGATGGGGAGGGGTCACAATATCTCACCAGGTGATTTCTCTCTTCCCTTTTCTCCTTTTGTTTTTCTCTCACGAGCTTCATCTCATGATTTCTTATCTTTTTCCTCTTTCTATTAAAGTTTTGGCTAATTTTCTCTCAGTGAATTCTCCCTTCACGTGTCTCAAGAATACTGTATTCATTATCTTTTCTTCATTTTCTTTCAATGTAACTGAAGAGTTTGTTAGCAAAAACCGATAAGTCCATGTTTGACATAATTATGGAGATATTTGCGAATAAAGGTCAAGAAAAATAAAGAGAATAGTAAGAAATGCTTTGCCTCTTTTGACCATAACTTCAAAAATGTACCTTTATATGTAGTGACCAATATATCATTTAAAAGGTATTATTTTGTACTTTGTGACAGAGACCGTACTTCAAAATCTCTAAAACGGACTTATCGTTTTTTTCCAAACAAACGCTTCAACTTCTAAGGGAAAAGGTGGAAAAGCAGCATTTGAATGTGCTGTATTTTCTCAACACTGTAATCAAATTCATTACATGAATTTCATTTTTGTATGTTCTTATCAGGAAAGAGAAATCTGATAATTCAATAGCTGATAAAAATCAAGAACGATGAGTGATATGACCACCTATACCAAACGCACATTTGGTATTACCTTTGTGACATTGTATTGGTAAGTAAAAGGTGTCCTTTACAAGAATGAATATGAATATAAATCTAGTGTTCAAAGCTGTATGTCACTATGTAATTTCAAGCCCTGGTACTAGACATCATGCACGTATAGAATAGCAGAGTATACCCACACGTAAAGCACTGTTGGTAGGGATGTCAGAATTGTATGCCATTGTATACATTTAATAAAGTAACTTTGCTTTCAGACTAGTTGTCAAACACTTATTAGCTGTGTAGCTATTTGTGTAAGAAATAGACCATACCTACGAAGTGTTTATATTTTATTCTGGGGACAATTTATGGCTCAAACTCAACACCCTAGCAGTAAC
Organism: Diadema setosum; assembly: GCF_964275005.1. Lineage (NCBI taxonomy): Eukaryota > Metazoa > Echinodermata > Echinoidea > Diadematoida > Diadematidae > Diadema > Diadema setosum. Next base: position 1,016,570 of record NC_092687.1, read on the forward strand.
GCACGGTACCGGTAAGTAACAGTAAATGCAGTACGTTGGACTACATGAGAGTCGCTTAATTTATACATTTTCTCCGCCGTTTGTTTTTTACTCCTGTCGACTGCTTTTAATTCACGATCCTTCTCTTGGGATGGTTTGTTTTATCTTTGAGTTCTCTATCATTTTCCTACATTGCTTGATCGAAATGTGATGAGTTTTTCAAGATATTGGTGAGATTTGCGTTGTGATTTTAACAGAAAGCCCAAAAGCCAAAAGCCAACTTCTATTGTTTACAGATTATAGTCAGTAGACAATGGTAGAGGGTCAAGCCCATGCTGCTCTCTGATTGGTCAAGTTCCCGATGATGTCATTGGAGTGGATGTAGTACATTTTGCAACCCAACTAAAATTAATGTAGTACCTTTTGCAACCGAACTGATTTTTAAATGTACTTTTGAAACACTCTCTGGTTGGACATTTAGCTTTTCGTTAGTATAGGTTTAAGGAGGTCCTAAAAGTGAGTACATCAAGAACAAAAAGTGGATTTTGATGGAAAATGGATGTAGTACCTTTGGCAACTGAGCTCTTCGTATCATGTGCTTTCCTATAGAAATTCCACACCTAATGATATTCTCAGTCTTGTATTCTCGACTATCACATTCTTATACAACGTTTCAGGACAGGACTTTGATATTCTGAAATGTTTGCTACTGAAGACTCACATATTTCACCAGCACTCGATTGCTAACTCTCTCGGAGGAGTCGGTACCTTAAAATGTTTCTACAACATAATATATGAAACTATGCAAATGATGTGGGTCCTCATCATTTTCACCAAAGAAACCTGTGAAAGCTCAACTTGCATAGTGGACATATGTTATGTTTACATACTTATCAATATTTTGCAGAATCTAAAACAAGAAGAAATATGCGGGACTGGATCACAGGTTCGTGTGGTATTCAAAGTAGCACTTATTTGTATCACACATTTCCAACACAAATATTGATAATTAATTTTAGCTAATGAGAAACACCAAATGTAATACGAAACATCACATTTTTAGGAAGAATCCAAAGTTTATTTGCGAAAATGGATTTTGTCATGTCTGGGACAAGGTTGAACCCACATTTCATTAGGATCGTTTAGTTTTACTTTGCTTTTGGATATCGCAGCCATTTCAAACCAATTTACGTTAAAAACGCTTTGATTTCTTTTCAAAATAGTATGATGGGTTACATATGTAAACAGATCTTTGCCGTTTCATCAGGTGATTTTAAAGTAACTCGCAACAAGTTGAAAGATAAATCCTCCCTTACCATAAACCAATATTGTACAATCCCGTCATTATTTAACCCGCGACTTGATAACGAGCATTTGCTTTAGGATAATTACTCCTAAACAGAATTTGCCCTGTAATCTTTCCTAGAAAGTGTTTAATGCTCTTCTGAAATTTCGTTAATATTTAACTCGACTAGATGTGTAAGTGGTAACTCTGATAAAAGTAATTGTGTGAAGTGTCCATATGGGGCTGAAATGATAACTTGTTATCAACATTCTCGTGATATGTTAATAAACCTTCACCAGATAACCTTTGTCTCACTCCTTTTATTTTAGTTCTCATCCATGTCCACAAAAAAACTTCTTATCATTTAAGGTATCAAAAATCTTTACCACGCCTACCTAGTCAAAGAAATAAATGTTCAAAGAACACTTGAAATTCGATCTTGCACGTAATCAAAGTTTGAATTGTGATAAAGGTATTTTTGTAATATAAATATTAATAATATAATATGTGACCGTGCACCTCAAATCGAACATAAAGTCGCACACACTGATTTTGCGTGAGGACTGAAAATAAGTGAAATGGGTCAACCTAGCCGAACTTGACTTATTCATATTTTCTGAAAGAGCGGGTCTTCTTTTACATTATGCTAAATTTTGGTATCATAAAACGGGCAGGAAAGTGTGTTTTTTAGCAGTTTATCTCGAACATTTTTTTTTTTTTTGTAGAATAATGTGATTAGGTGTGTCTTTAGAATCCCTTTTTCCTTTCTGAAAAACCTCGTCCACACTCTTAAATTTCAACTCTAATAACTTTTGAAAGGATAGTGCTACAGCTTTGAAAGTTGACATTTATTATGGACAGAATGTGTTAATGAGGCATGCCTAATTTCAGTTTAATCTTATAATCCCTTCATTGTTCTTACTCTGGTGGTTTACTTCCTGTTTTTTGTCCCATTCATCGCACAGCCAGCACGGTTTGGTAAAGATTAAGCGTTTGGATAGACACTGTACTTCGGAGCCTCTTTTCTCAGTTCACACTTTTCCTGAGTTTGTGCTTTCTTTCCATTATTTAGATAGGTTAGGAGAGTCCATTTGATTTGAGTTATACATCATTTTAAAGCTTAAAATCTGCTCTTTCAGAATATGGTCTAAACTAAAAATTCATGTCATGCCACTTTTGTTTGTTTTGAGGTGCAGGGTCACATATATAAAGTTAATATTCAACGTGTGTCTTAAGATTTTGATAGCAATAACTGTGAGCCGCATCACCTGGTAACATTTTTATCATATCTCATATCCAAGCCTCTTATCCATGTTCATGCAGCTTGATATCACGTATCTCATTTCGGGTAAATATGTGTAAGAATTATGACATCACAAGGATCATTCATATTATGTTGAATGACATTCCATGTAATACTAGGAAATATTTCTCCAGTTTGGGACTAATTGTGCATAAAAAATAAAGTAATACCATTGTCCTAACTTTTAAAAGGTGTTAATAATGTCTGTTCAGAAATTCACAAAGTAATCATACTACATATTTTTCAAGTTGCTTTACCGTCTAGCTAATCGTTCGTCACACTTTGCCTTTTAACATTCGTTCGATTCAAATCTATTTTGAAAAAAGGCATATTATGTTTTTGTCCTATAGAATGATATTCTCATCTTGTTTTCTCGGCTATCATATTCGTATACAACGTTTCAGGACAGGACTTTGGCATTCTGAAAGGTTTGCTACTGAAGACTCACATATTTCACCGGGCACTCGATTGCTAACTCTCTCGGAGGAGACGGTACCTTAAAATGTGTCTACAACATAAAATATGACACTATGCAAATGATGTGGGTCCTCATCATTTTCACCAAAGAAACCTGTGAAAGCTCAACTTGTATAGTGGACATAAGTTATGTTTACATACTTATCAATATTTTACAGAACCTAAAACAGGAAGAAATATGCGGGACTGTATTACATCGCGCGTGTACCACGCAAATATTCGTTAGCACAGGCCCGTGTGGTACTCAGTGCGGTTAGCCTGTACTTGTCTGTATCACTTGCGCACATTATACCATGCCGAATTAGTATGTCAGAACAGGCAGGACTTCTGTTTGGTACTCTACCATAGGCTTGTGTGGTACTCAGTGTGGTACTTGGCATCGCACGTGTGTCATGCAAACACGACTCAGCTGTCTCTGAAATAGGACCACTGCCTGGTATTGTACCGCACTGCAAATTCGATGCGGGAAGTTATGTAGAATGTTCTTACACAACTCTACACAATCTCTGTATACTGTATGGACCACACAACTGTTGTTTAATGGCATACACAACTTAATTGCTCAAATTTTAAGCAGTGTTGTGTATCGATTTTTATGCAACACTTATGAAAAATCTGGTTACACAACAAGTTGTGTATAATATTCCAGAAACTATTGACTATATGAATATCAGAACGACCCAAGTCCATGGAAGACCATTTTGAGTAAACTGAAAGAAAACTTCATATCTTTTTTTTTTTTTTGTCCAATAATATTCTAACTAAATAACTGTGATGGTATGGTAACATTGTATATACAAATTAGAACATATATCATTATGACAATCAACATTAACATTAATTGTGGAGAGGCCATTTTGTGTGATGTACTTGGGTCGTTCTTTGATTCATATACATGATATTCTGCTATAGAGATGAGAGAAGGACGAGAGAGGGCGCTATAATATGAATGTAAGAATGACCCAAGTCCTTCATTCTTACATTCATATAAGATTTAACTCATTTATTTCAGGCACTTCCGGAGGTAATTAGGATTTATCATTTATACACAAGATGAGTCCATTCATAAGCTACAATTTCTCATGTCAAACTGAATTTGGCCAAAAATTGGACTTGGGTCGTTTTTATATTCATATACTCTATTGTCTAAGGATTACTGGTTGTGTAATTCAAATGTGTAACTGCTGTTGCAACTGTTGTGTAAGAATTTCTGGTTGTGCTTATTGGAAGCCGCAAGAGTAGAGGTTTGAGCACTTGATTCTCATACCTTTTCGGAATAAAGTAGTCTTACTTCTGCAAGATCCTCGTTTATCCTTATAAACTATATGTGACCCTGCACCTCAAAACAAACAAAAAGTCGCCAGACATGAATTTTTAGTTAAGACCAAATTCTGAAAGAGCAGACTTTAAGCTTTAAAATGATGTATAACTCAAATCAAATGGACTCTTCTAACCTACCTAAATATTGGAAAGAAAGCACAAACTCAGGAAAAGTGTGAACTTAGAAAAGAAGCTCTGAAGTACAGTGTCTATTCAAGCGCTTAATCATTACCAAACCGTGCTGGCTGTGCGATGAATTGGACAAAAAAAAAGGAAGTAAACCACCAGAGTAACAACAATGAAGGGATTATCAAATTAAACTGAAATTAAGTATGCCTGATTAACACACTCTGTTAATAATTAATGCCAACTTTCAAAGCAGTAGCATTATCCTTTCAAAAGTTATTAGATTTGAAAGTGAAGAGTGTGGACAAGGTTTTTCAGAAATGAAAAAGGGATTCTAAAGACACACCTAATCAAACTATTGTACCAAAAATGTTGGAGATAAACTGCTTAAAAAACACACTTTCCTGCCCGTTTTATGAAACCAAAGTTTAGCATAAAGTAAAAGAAGACCCGCTCTTTCAGAAAATATGAAAAAGTCAAGTTCGGCTAGGTTGACCCATTTCACTTATTATCAATCCTCACGCAAAATCAGTGTGTGCGACTTTATTTTCGTTTTGAGGTGCACTGTCACATATGGTCAGACAGAATGTGGTTTGTTGGACTCCACTGACATAAATGAGCCAAAATTATACACATTTTCTTCTTTTGGCGGACCATCACAAAAAGAACAAAGTCGCACTCCTTGATTTTAGGTGAGGGTTACAACAGGTGAAATTGCTCAACCGAGTCAATCTTGAGTTATTCATATTTTTTGAGAAAAGTTATCCTTCTTTTACATGATTCTGTAATTTGGGTTCATAGTATGAATGTGAAAAAAGTATTTCCAGCAGAATTTCTACAACCCTTTTTTTGAGCAGAGTAGGATGATCACGTGTGTTTTTAAGGTCCGTTTTCATTTCTTGAAATCCTTTCCACACTCTTCACTTTCAAGTGTAATAGCTTTTGAAATAACAATGCTACCTTCGAAAGTTGACATTAATCATGAACGGAATGTGTTCAATGAACATGCTTAATTTCAGTATAATCTGATAATCTCTTCGGTGTTGTTGCTCCGATGGTTCACATCCTATGTTTTTATCCCTTTCATTGCACAGCTAGCACACCTTGGTAAAGCTTAACCGCTTGAATAGACGCTGTAATTGAGAGTCTCTTTACTCAGTTCACACTTTTCCTGAGTTTGTGCTGTCTTTCCAATATGAAGACATGTTAGGAGAGTCCTTTTGATTTGAGTTTATACATCATTTTAAAGCATATAATTTGCTCTTTCAGAATCTGCCCTTAACTAAAAATCCATGTCTGGCGATTATTTGCTTGTTTTGTGGTTCAGGGTCACATATATATGTGACCGTGCACCACAAAACGAACAAAAACTCGCACACACTGATTTTGCGTGAGGACTGAAAATCGGTGAAATGGCTCACCCTAGCCGATCTTGACTTTTTTCATATTTTTTTGAAAGAGCAAATATTCTTCTACCTTATGCTAAAATTTGGTATCATAAAACGGGCAGGAAAGTGTGCTTTTTAGCAGTTTATCTCGAACATTTTTTTTTTTTTGGTAGAATAATGTGATTGGATGTGTCTTTACAGTCCAATCTTCATTTCTGAGAAACCTTGCACACGCTCTTCAATTTCAACTCTAATAACTTTTGAAAGGATGGCGCTACTGCATTGAAAGTTGGCAGTAATTATGGACATAGTGTGTTAGTTAGGCATGCTCAATTTCAGTTCAATTTGATAATTCCTTCATTGTTGTTACTCCGTTGGTTTACTTCCTGTTTTCTGTCGGATTCATCGCACAGGCAGCGCAGCTTGGTCAAGATTAAACGCTTGAATACACACTGTACTTTAGAGCCTCTTTTCTTAGTTCACACTTTTCCTGAGAGTGTGCCTTCTTTTAAATATCTATATAGGTTAGAAGAATCCATTTGCATTGAGTTATTCATCACTTTAAAGCTTAGAGTCTTCTCTTTCTTCATCTGCCCTTAACTGAAAATCTGTGTCTGGCAACTTTGTGTGTGTTTTGTGGTGCAGAGTCACACACACACACACACACACACACACACACACACATATATATATATATATATATATATATATATATATATATATAAATATACATATGTGTGTGTGTGTGTGTGTGTGACCGTGCACCTCAAAACGAACATAAAGTCGCACACACTGATTTTGTGTAAGGACTGAAGATAAGTGAAATCGGTCAGCCTAGCCGAACTTGACTTTTTCATATTTTATGAAAGAGCGGGTTTTCTTTTGCATTATGCTTAAATTTGGTATCATAAAACGGGCAAGAGAGTGTGTATTTGTTTAAGAGATTATCTCGAACATTTTTGGTAGAATAGTGTGATCAGGTGTGTCTTTAGGATCCCTTTTTCATTTCTGAAAAACCTTGTCCTCACTCTTCACTTTCAACTCTAATAACTTTTGAAAAGATAATACTACTGCTTTGAAAGTTGGCATTAATTATGGACAGAATGTGTTAATGAGTGTGATGCGCCTTGAACAAGGCTAATACCAATAAAGAGGTCCGCAGCAAGTTATCGCTCTCAGATCAAGATATGGCTTCCCAATCGTGGTCTTTTGCAACATTGTTGTGATGTTTTGGGTGCGATCTGCCAGGAATGGAGCGGAACATTTTGATTGTCATGATGTGGTGATTGGGTTGAGTCGTGACAAATTGGGACCTTGTCCGGGAAAATGAACAGACAAGCCGTTTTCTTTCGCATGTTCCATGTGGATTGTGGTGAGGATTCTCACGTCTGGTTGTACACGTGTGCTGTAAGTACGTAGTGTATAGCGTCGATGGTGTATAGGCTCATGTCGTATCGGGCTTATGTACCTGCTTGCATGTAGGTTCTGTTAGGCCTCATGCGGTTTGGTGAGGATTCTCACGTTTGGTTGTGCACGTTGTGTATAACACTTATGCTGTGGAGGCTTTGGCAGTCATTGACTGTGTTAGTAGTTGTATAGGCTACATTTTGTGTGAAGGCCTAGTGCAGATTTTGGTGAGGATTCTCACGTTTTGAACGTTTGACGTTTTTGCATGAAGGTCTTGTGTAGACCGATTTTGGGTCTTCTCACGTTCAGTTGTGTGCGTATATAGTGCATAGCGTGGGTATTGCGCATTGGGCTCGCACGTGTTTTCTATAGTCGCAGACGGTCGGTCTAGCGCGTCGTGTGTAGGGCTAGTGCAGTTTGTGAGTGTGCGTATGCTGGATGTGTATGTGTGGGGGCTTGCGTACACATTGGCTACGGGTCACGCCGAATTTTCTGGAAGATTAGCCTCGGTTAAAGGCTTTGGTATATTTTTCTTGGTTTGCACAATCGTGCTATGTGGTCGTTTGTAGTGAGTGTGTATACTCATTCTATGTCCTTAGATCACATGCTAATGTGATGCCGTGGTGTTCTGATTGTATGCCTGATTCGAAGGCTTAGGGATTTTGATGTTTTCTGCTTATCGTAGAAAATTTTTGCTTGTTCTACGCGTGTGACTGGGTTCATGCATACATGTGTACTCATATGCAGTGCATTTCTTTTGTTAAGGCTTTGTGGTTTTGTGAGGATTTGTGACTTCTTGCAAGTTTTGATTTTGATATTCCCACAATGGCTGATGTCGTGCAGAGCTTTGTTGATGAACCCACTCAGGAAGGTTTTATTAACCTGAGAAAGGCAGAACTGGTGGAATTTGCTCGAATTTTAGAAATCCCGATCAAAACATCGGATCGAAAAGCAGAGATCAAGGACACAATTTCGGAGTTTTTTACCAATACTGGTATCTGGCCTGCCTCTTTGTCAGAGGACGAAGCAGGGACAGATGATGGTAAAATTATCAAACCTTTGGTAACCCCTGCAGAAAGTGAATTGAAGAAAATTGAGATCCAGCTTCGGATGAAGCAGCTGGAAGTCGAGGCAAAGAAAATAGAACTCGAAATCAAGTCAATCGATGCAAAATCGAATGAACCTTCTTCCGGCAGTTCAGCAAAGTCATCAAAATTTGATGCATTAAGACAATCTCAATTGGTGTCGAAATTTCGTGAAGACCGGGTAGAAGAGTTTTTCCAGCACTTTGAAAAAGTGGCTGTGAGTTTAGAATGGCCCAAGGAAGTGTGGCCGACATTGATACAGAGCTCGCTGGTAGGGAAGGCCCAAGAGGTCTATGCGTCTCTCACTATCCAAGAGTGTTCTGACTATGAAAATTTGAAGAGTTCCGTGTTAAGGGCGTACGAGTTGGTGCCGGAAGCCCACAGGCAACTGTTTCGGAATTATAGGAGAAGGGATGATCAGACATTCGTTGACTTTGTGCAACACAAGCAGACCCATTTTGAACACTGGTTAAGGTCGTCTGGTGTTGATGATTTCCACAAACTCAAAGAGTTGGTATTGTTAGAGGAGGTAAAGAGGTGTGTTCAACCAGATCAGCGGCAGTACCTGGAGGAAAGGGAAGTGAATGGTGCCAGGAGAGCTGCTGTCCTCCTTGATGAGTATGTGCTTACCCACAAGGGCACTTTCAAACTTTCTTCAAGCAAGAAAGGAGGGCAGGGTGTGCCAAGAAAAGGAGCTGTTGCTCCGAGCATTCCCAAGCCCGATTTTGATCAAAAGCCGAACAAGGCTTACTTCTATTGCGAGAAGGACGGACATGTGATGTCAGCTTGCTGGAAGTTGAAGAAGAAGTGAGAAAAAGAGGGGATTAGCAACCCCAAAGCATTGCCAGATGCTTTAGCTTTCACTCGCACAGAGCATCTGCCATCGTTTGAACGGGTGGCAGAGAATTACAAACCTTTCATATCTTCAGGGTATGTTAGTTTGACGCCTGATAGTGAGCAGGTTCAGGTTCACATTTTGAGGGATACAGGAGCATCACAGACTCTCCTGTGTGCAAATACATTGCCATTTTCGGTTGAATCTTCTGTGAATTCAGAAGTGTTTGTGAGGGGAGTTGAAGGTGGGAGTGTCCGAGTGCCTCTTCATAATATCGAATTGAAGAGCGATCTTGTCAGTGGCTCAGTTGTAGTAGGTATTTTGCCTACATTGCCAGTCGAAGGTGTCACCTTATTGCTCGGCAATGATATCGCTGGAGAGAAGGTTTTGCCTCACTTTCTCCCAAGTAAGACACCCGTGGTTGACGAAGCCACAGAGAAATTGGTTCAGGATATGCCTGATGTGTTTCCCTCTTGTGCTGTTACCAGGTCAATGGCTCGTGAACTGGAGAAAGAGGAACAAGAGGATATCTTGGCTGATACTTTCTTCTCTAGACTTGAAGAGTCTAGCAGCAGTGATGATGCACATATGGACTATGGTCAAATGTCAGAGATTTCTCGTCAGAATCTGGTTGAATTGCAGGGCAAAGACCCTGAAATAGTGCGTTTTGCACAGTCACTTGTACCTGAGGATGAGGAAGTGAATGAAACTGTGAAGTTTTACAAGAGGGATAGGATCTTGATGAGGAGGTGGCGCCCTCCTGATGCCACAAGTGATGAGGATTTTCGAGATGTTCATCAAGTAGTGGTACCAAAGATGTACCGGAAGGAGATCATCTCTCTTGCCCATGAAGCACCATTGGCAGGTCATTTGGAAATCAACAAAACCCAAGAGAAGGTGCTTCGATATTTCTTCTGGCCAGGTTTGCGACATGACGTCGCAGAGTTTTGTCGGTCTTGCCATGTGTGTCAGGTAGTTGGCAAGCCAAACCAGAAGATTCCCCCTGCCCCTTTAAGGCCAATTCTGGCCTTCGAAGAACCGTTTAGTCGGGTCATTGTGGATTGTGTCGGTCCTCTTCCAAGGACAAAGTCGGGTAATCAGTATTTGCTGACGATGATGTGTGCATCTACCCGCTTCCCCGAGGCTATTCCATTACGGACGATTACTGCCAAGAATGTCAGTAAAGCTCTTGTGAAGTTCTTCACAATGGTAGGACTTCCAAAGTGTGTGCAGTCAGACCAAGGGTCTAATTTCACATCCAAAATCTTCCAACAGGTGATGAGTGAGTTAGGTGTAGAATGTAAGAACTCAAGTGCTTACCATCCACAGAGCCAGGGAGCTCTTGAACGCTTTCACCAAACCTTGAAGAATATGATGCGTGTGTACTGCAGTGAACACAAGAAAGAGTGGGATGAGGGTATTCCTCTCCTCTTGTTTGCAGTTCGAGAATCGGTCCAGGAATCTCTTGGATTCAGTCCTTTCGAGCTGGTCTTTGGGCACTCAGTTCGTGGTCCATTGAAGATCTTGCAAGAAAAGATCTTGGTTGAGCCGGAGTCCAACCTATTGGACTATGTGTGTCAGTTCAAGGATAGACTTTCTTGTACTCGTGAATTAGCTGCAGGTCATCTGAAGGAAGCTCAGTCTAACATGAAGAGACTGTTTGATCGGAAGGTGAAAGAAAGGCATTTCGAGCCTGGTTCTATGGTTCTTGTGTTGCTCCCTCTTCAAGGAGATGCCTTGAGGGCTAGATATGCAGGGCCGTATGTGGTTGGGAAAATGGGGAGTGATGTCAATTACATCATCCTAACAACTGATAGGAGGAAGAGGAGAAGACTCTGTCATGTCAACATGCTAAAGGAGTATGTTGAAAATGTAGAAGAGGCTAAAGAAAAGCCTGTTGCCACAGTTGGAATCGGTTGTGAAGTGGATGGTGAAGACAGTGAGAGTGATGATGTGGAAATTCCGCAGTTGATGTTGAAGAATTCTGAGGTGTTAGCAAATCTATCTGACACATTATCTCATCTTCCAGGAGTAGAGAGAGCTCAGGTGATGGATGTAGTCCATGAGTATGAACACCTCTTCAGTGATGTACCAGGTCGTACTAGTGTGGTGGTGCATGATGTTGATGTGGGGGACTCCTCCCCTGTCAAGTAACACCCATATCGTGTGAATCCATTGAAAATGGATGTTCTGAGGAAGGAAGTTCAATATATGCTTGAACATGACCTTATTGAGCCCAGTAAGAGTGGATGGAGTTCTCCCTGTGTGTTGGTTCCAAAGCAGGATGGTTCTTTGCGTTTCTGTACGGATTACAGGTTGCTCAATTCGAAAACAAAGTCAGACTCGTACCCTTTGCCCCGCATCGATGATTGTATTGATCGCGTAGGGAATGCCAAATACGTCAGTAAGTTTGACCTTTTGAAGGGGTACTGGCAGGTTCCCCTCAGTGAAAGAGCGAAAGAACTGTCTGCATTCGTGACTCCTGACGGGTTCTTCCAATACAAAGTGATGCCGTTCGGGATGAAGAACGCGCCCGCTACATTCCAGAGACTCATCAACACCGTCACGTCTGGCTTGGTGAGATGCGAGGCGTATCTCGACGACATCATAGTGTACAGCCATACCACCTTCTGAGAGTCAGAGCACTGTTTGACCGCTTGACCAGTGCCAACCTTACGGTGAACTTGAGGAAATGTGAGTTCGCCCGAGCAAAAGTCGTGTTCCTGGGTCACATTGTGGGACATGGTTCCGTCACGCCTGTTGAAGCAAAAAGGTGGAGACGATCCTGAACTTTCCCCGCCCACAGAGTAAGCGAGAGCTGAGACGATTTCTGGGCATGACCGGCTATTATCGGAAGTTCTGCCATAATTTCGCTGATGCTGCAACACCGCTCACCAACATGTTTCAGAAAGACTCGCAGTTCGACTGGTCAGATGACTGTCAAGTTGCTTTCAACCGGCTGAAGGCAATGCTAGCGAGTTCTCCGGTTCTTGCAGCGCCGAACTTCGACAAGCAGTTCATTCTTATGGTGGACGCGAGTGACACAGGAGGAGGAGGAGCCCTGATGCAGAAGGACGACAACGGAGTTGACCATCCCGTCGCGTACATGTCAAGAAAATTCAACAAACATCAGGGACGGTACTCCACTGTCGAGAAGGAGACGTTAGCGCTCGTCATGGCTCTTCGTCATTTTGACGTGTACCTGAACACTACAAAGTATCCAGTGCTGGTGTACACAGACCACAATCCGCTTGTGTTCCTGTCGCGAATGAGGAACAAAAATGGACGCCTAACCAGATGGGCGCCAGTGGTACAGGAGTACCATTTTGTGATACAGCACGTTCGCGGAAAAGACAATGTCATTGCAGACGCTTTGTCCCGTGGATAAGATAGAAGTACGCGTATTTCCACAGATAGGACAAAAGGACACCAAATGTGCTTAATGTCCAGAGATAACAGAATGGTGATGACTTGGAAGCACGAACAATACCAGACAAAAGAAATGTGTTTCCATGTTATTGTAAGAGAAGGATATTTCTCATGTCAAAGAAAGAGTGTTTTTGTTTTGAAATGTTGACACAAACATTGTGTACACTGTTTTAATTTGTATCCATAATTTGTTCTTGTCTGCATGGGAAGAGCAGCATGTTTTCCAAATTGTCATGATTTTTGCACCAAAACAGGGCAAAATCATTTCCAGTGATATAGCATGAGTTTTGCTATGTTTTATGCTTTTTTATGCTGAAAAAAGGGGTTTTCAGTAATACAGCATATTTTGATACAGGGTATAATGTAGACATTGTATTAATTGGAACTGCAAATTAAGTTGCATTGCTATTTGCAGAAAGCACACACAAACACACAAAAGCTGTTGTTGCTTCTCTTCAAATGCTTAATTTGCAAGAGTTGAAATATTTGTGGTATCACAGAGTTGACCAATTATACATGTTTTCCATCGCATAGATTGGGTGAAATTATAAGTATGATACTTATAATGTTTGATGATTGTGCAAGGTTCATGAGACCATACAGGTATACAGTCATAACCAGGTTATATTCATGTGATATTTTGTTTCAGAAACAGAGTATAGCAGGTGTTCATAATTTCATTGTTTTGCTGTACTCTAGTGTACTTACTGTTCATGCATTTATTGTCTTGACGAACAAGGCTTTAAAGTACTTGAACAGAAGTGTCAAGAAAGAAGAAATGTAGAGATGTTTATCAGACCAAACAGTTGAGCTGAACGCATTGTTATGTCAGTTTTCATCAAAGGTCAGATTGCTACAAGCTCACCATGTAAAAATGGTTACTTAGTATAGTGAATGGAAGATTACTTCTGTTATTGGTGACATATAACAACAAAACTCTATAAAATTCATAATTCAAACTGCATGATTCTCAGCGTGTGCAGGTTAGTCAGTGATATGTGTAGCGGTTTTTTTCAAGCATATGCACATCAAGCTAAGATAGAAGTTTGATATGTCTGTACTTGTGGTATATTGTTTCATGATACAAGTACAGTGTATTTTGTTCTGAACCAGCAGCATTTCTTAGACTTCGACTAGGTGTTGAAATGTTTGGCCATTTGATGCTCATAAGCATTTCAGGAAAGCTAAAGAGAATACATGCTTCATGATTTATGACCAAGCAGGGAAAAAAAAGAAGAAAAGAAAACAAGGAATGTTGTGGTTGTAAAGTTTTGCGCGTATACGCACATGCTTGTTCCGAGCAGGTAGTGGGTCTATATTTAGACAGTTAGCCTACGCTCAAGAAAGGTTTTGATAAGGTTCATAAGTCTGAGCTTGTTTATGTGAAGAATCCACTTTAGTGTATGAACACATAACTGTGCATTTTTATGTATTGTGTTTCGGAACATGTTTGTAACGACTGTTTACATTTTGACTGGAACGTTCTTCCATAACTTCCCGTCTTAAGGGGGGGGGGAGATGTGATGCGCCTTGAACAAGGCTAATACCAATAAAGAGGTCCGCAGCAAGTTATCGCTCTCAGATCAAGACATGGCTTCCCAATCGTGGTCTTTTGCAACATTGTTGTGATGGTTTGGGTGCGATCTGCCAGGAATGGAGCGGAACATTTTGATTGTCATGATGTTGTGATAGGGTTGAGTCGTGACAATGAGGCATGCTTAATTTCAGTTTAATTTGATAATCCCTTCCTTGTTGATAATCTGGTGCTTTACTTCTTGTTTTTTGTCCCATTCATTGCAAAGCCAGCACGGTTTGGTAAAGATTAAGCGCTTGAACAGACGCTGTACTTCAGAGCCTCTTTTCTCAGTTCACACTTTTCCTGAGTTTGTGCTTTCTTTCCTATATTCAGATAGGTTAGGAGAGTCCAATTGAATTGAGTTATACATCATTTTGAAGCTTAAAGTCTCCTCTTTCTGAATGGGGTCTTAACTAAAATTCATATTTTGCGACTTTTTGTTTGTATTGAGGTACATGGTCATATATATATATATATATATATATATATATATATATATATTATATATATGTATGTACGACCGTGCACCTTAAAACGAACATAAAGTCGCACATAATAATTTTGCGTGAGAACTGAAAATAAGTGAAATGGGTCAACCTAGCCGAACATGACTTTTTCATATTTTCTGAAAGAGCAGGTCTTCATTTACATTATACTAAAAATTTTTATCATAAAACGGGCAGGAAAGTGTGTGTTTTTTTAAGTAGTTTATCTCCAACTTGTTGGTAGAATAGTGTGATAAGGTGTGTCTTTAGGATATCCTTTTTCAAAAGGGTTGAAAGTGAAGAGTGTGGACAAGGTTTTTCAGAAATGACAAAAGGATTCTAAAGACACACCTAATTACAAAATGTTCGAGATAAACTGCTAGAAAAAACACACCTTTCTGCCCGTTTTATGATACCAAATATTAGTATAATGTGAAAGAAGACCCGCTCTTTCAGAAAATATGAAAAAGTTAAGTTCGGCTAGGTTGACCCATTCCACTTATTTTCAGTCCTCACGCGTAATCAGTGTGTGCGACTTTATGTTCGTTTTGAGGTGCACGGTCACATATTCTGAAAAAGCAGACTTTAAGCTTTTAAATGATGTATAACTCAAATCAAATGGACTCTCCTAACCTAGCTAAGTATTGGAAAGAAAGCACAAACTTAGGAAAAGTGAGAACTGAGAAAAGAGGCTCTGAAGTACAGTGTCTATTCAAGCGCTTAATCTTTACCAAACCGTGTTGGCTGTGCGATGAATGAGACAAAAAACAGGAAGTAAACCACCAGAGTAACAACAATGAAGAGATTATCAAATTAAACTGAAATTAAGCATGCCTCATTAACACATTCCGTCCTTAATTAATGCCAATTTTCAAATCAGTAGCACTATTCTTTCAAAAGTTATTAGAGTTGAAAGTGAAGAGTGTGGACAAGGTTTTTCAGAAATGAAAAAGGGATTCTAAAGACACACCTAATCACACTATTCTACCAAAAATGTTTGAGATAAACTGCTAACAAAACACGCTTTCCTGCCCGTTTTATTGTACCAAATTCTAGCATAATGTAAAAGAAGACCCGCTCTTTCAGAAAATATGAAAAAGTCAAGTTCGGCTAGGTTGACCCATTTCATTTATTTCCAGTCCTCACGCAAAATCAGTGTGTGCGACTTTATGTTCGTTTTGAGGTGCACGGTCACATATAATTGCGCAGTATGTATCCAGTCACAGGGTCAATTGATAACAACTCTCTCCTGTAGCTGGAGAGTAACTGGATACAACAAGTGTTTACCTCATGATTTTCATCATTCTCACAGTTTGAGGAATTCAAATTTAAATTGATTACCATGTCATTTACCTATGTGTGTGTATATATATATATATATATATATATATATATATATATATATATTAATATATATGTATGTGACTGTGCACCTCAAAACGAACATAAAGTCGCACACACTGATTTTGCGTGAGGACTGAAAATAAGTGAAATGGGTCAATCTAGCCGAACTTGACTTATTCATATTTTCTGAAAGAGCAGGTCTTCTTTTACATTATGCTAAAATTTGGTATCATAAAACGGGCAGGAAAGTGTGTGTGTGTGTGTGTGTGTTTTTTTTTTTTTTTTGCGGTTTATCTCGAGCATTTTCGGTAGAATAGTGTGATGAGGTGTGTCTTTAGAATCTCTTTTTCATTTCTGAAAAACCTTACCACACTCTTCACTTTCAACTCTAATAACTTTTGAAAGGATAGTGCTACTGCTTTGAAAGTTAGCATTTATTATGGACAGAAATTTTGATGAGGCATGCTTAATTTCAGTTTAATATTATAATCCCTTCATTGTTGTTACTCTGGTGATTTACTGCCTGTTTTTGTCCCATTCATCGCACAATCAGCACGATTAAGCGCTTGAATAGACACTGTACTTCAGAGCCTGTTTTCCTAATTCACACTTTTCCTGAGTTTGCGCTTTCTTTCCAATTTGATTTGAGTTATACATCATTTTAAAGCTTAAAGTCTGCTCTTTCAGAATATGGTCTTAACTAAAATTCATGTCTGGTGACTTTTTGTTTGTTTTGAGGTGCAGGGTCATATATATAACAATGCTACTTTAATATCAATCTCCATCAAAATTTACGTTTAATTTGCGTTTTTATCTTTCATTTATATTTATAACTCAAAGGAAAATTAAAGTGATTTTACCTATCTTTTTTCAAGTCTGCATCTCTTTCAATTCATGATTGATTTCAGATAATGAAAACATCAAATGAGTTGCGAGAAATAACATTATTTGAAGAGGAATGTAAAGTTTATTAGATAAAATGGATTTTTTAATTACTGAGGTAAGCAGAACGAAGCGATCTTAAAAGGTTGAACCTACCTTTCCTCCATCAGGATTCATTAGTTTTACTTTCCTTTGGATATCTCAGTCATTTCAAAAGCGATTTTTGTTCAACACATTTTGATTTCTACTCAAAATATTTTGATCTTTCACATTTTATCAAGTTATTCTTAAGTAAAATGAACATATATTGGTTAGGATAATTACTCCTAAACTAAATTTACCATTTGTCTTTGGCTGGGAAAAGTGTTGAATACTATTCCAAAATTACGTTAATAGTTAACCCGTCTAGGGATGTAAGTGATACCTCTGATAAAGGTAACTGTGTGAAGTGTCCATATGGGGCCTACCTAATAACTTGTTATTATGCTGCATTTGTTTTTCAAATCAAACCCCTTAGTAAAAGGGAACACAGTACTCGTGCAAAGTTGTAATTATCATTCGCCGTGTGTATGCTGTGAAATATATATACATGTAATGAAATAAAATACGATGCTACCTCCAGTAACAATAAGTGTCGAGTGATAGGCAGTAATATCAAGGCTGATTTAATTTCCGTTTAGATGAATTGACGCATGTAGTAGTCTCATGCAAGTAAAACCTAAGAACTATTGACGTGCCCCCTTTTAGATTTCCATTCTCCTTCAAGAAAAACAACAACAATATGAATAAGAATAAATTCTTCAGGTCTTCGACAGAACGATGTGAGTTCAAATATAAGCTGCATGTTCAGGACAGTCATTTAAACGTTAATACCCTTGTCTCTTAGCCCAAAATTGGCGTGCATGATTTTCTACAATAGAATATTAATAGTTACCTTGTTTCATGATATGTTAAAGGGATCGTATAGTTTTGGTTGAAACCTAATTTCAGGTTTTTAACATTTTTCGGTGAGATAATGAGAAACCTTTTATGAAATATGAAAGAACATGTAATTCCATGAGGAATTCAACATTCATTTGAGGAAAATTGTTTTTGAAATGGCTGAGATATCCAAAACAGAGCAATTCTCGTTCTTGTGTGCCAATGTTTGTTTCTTTGTTTGTGTGTGTGTGTGTTTGTTTGTGCGTGTGTGTGTGAGTGCATGTGTGACCCTGCTCCTCAAAAAAAAAACAAAAAGTCGCCAGACATGAATTTTTAGTTAAGACTATTGTGACCCTGCACCTCAAAACAAACAAAAAGTCGCCAGACATGAATTTGTAGTTAAGACCAAATTATGAAAGAGCAGATTTTAAGCTTTAAAATGATGTATAACTCAAATCAAATGGACTCTCCTAACCTATCTAAATATTGGAAAGAAAGCACAAACTCAGGAAAAGTGTTAACTGAGAAAAGAGGCTCTGAAGCACAGTGTCTATTCAAGCGCTTAATCTTTACCAAACCGTGCTGGCTGTGCGATGAATGGGACAAAAAACAGGAAGCAAACCACCTGAGTAACAACAATGAAGGGATTATCAAATCAAACTGAAATTAAGAATGCCTCATTAACACATTCTGTCCATAATAAATGCCAACTTTCAAAGCAGTAGCACTATCCTTTCAAAAGTTATTAGAGTTGAAAGTGAAGAGTGTGGACAAGGTTTTTCAGAAATGAAAAAGGGATTCTAAAGACACACCTAATCACACTATTCTACCAAAAAAGTTCGAGATAAACTGCTAAATAACACACTTTCCTGCCCGTTTTATGATACTAAATTTTAGCATAATGTAAAAGAAGACCCGCTCTTTCAGAAAATAATGAAAAAGTCAAGATCGGCTAGGTTGACCTATTTCACTTATTTTCAGTCCTCACGCAAAATCAGTGTGTGCGACTTTATGTTCGTTTTGAGGTGCACGGTCACATATTCTGAAAAAGCAGACTTTAAGCTTTAAAATGATGTATAACTCAAATCAAATGGACTCTCCTAACCTAGCTAAGTATTGGAAAGAAAGCACAAACTTAGGAAAAGTGAGAACTGAGAAAAGAGGCTCTGAAGTACAGTGTCTATTCAAGCGCTTAATCTTTACCAAACCGTGTTGGCTGTGCGATGAATGAGACAAAAAACAGGAAGTAAACCACCAGAGTAACAACAATGAAGCGATTATCAAATTAAACTGAAATTAAGCATGACTCATTAACACATTCTGTCCTTAATTAATGCCAATTTTCAAATCAGTAGCACTATTCTTTCAAAAGTTATTAGAGTTGAAAGTGAAGAGTGTGGACAAGGTTTTTCAGAAATGAAAAAGGGATTCTAAAGACACACCTAATCACACTATTCTACCAAAAATGTTTGAGATAAACTGCTAACAAAACACGCTTTCCTGCCCGTTTTATTGTACCAAATTCTAGCATAATGTAAAAGAAGACCCGCTCTTTCAGAAAATATGAAAAAGTCAAGTTCGGCTAGGTTGACCCATTTCATTTATTTCCAGTCCTCACGCAAAATCAGTGTGTGCGACTTTATGTTCGTTTTGAGGTGCACGGTCACAATGCTCTTTTTCGTTTTAATAGCAGAGTAACAAATAGTGACGTTCCCTTAATCCTCTGCCTTTTCGTGTTCGTGACATCTTTCCCCAATTGAGTCAAAACAATATTCTTGATCAGCACATTTATCTTTATGTAAACCATTATTTTCTGTTGAAAATTGATAACTTTTGAACGAATTGTTCGCTTTTTCTCAAGCTTTAAAAATGGTCTGCTTTTCTACAGTCACTGCAGTCATAGGTAACCATGGTGTCTGTAATAGCTGGAGTACAAATTTTGGAGGAACGGCTAGAATGAACTGACGGATTGACATTCCATGGGACCATATAAATAACAAAAATTTAATGCAATTTAGCAGGTCACCCAATCAACAGCTGCAGAATGGATGAAGTTGGATATTTATGACTGGATTGAAGGCAGCAACATGGATTTACAGAACGTCATTTTCTGTTTAGAGTATAAGAATTAAAGTTATTACTTGTCTGCTTTTCTACCAGTTTGAGATGGTCACATTTCTATTTCGATCTAGGACAACAAATTAGAATCGGCTATTGGGATACGAAAATAATTGCGTTTTTGCCTTTGTTCTGGACGAGCTGGAGAGGGTGTAGAGGAGAGCAATGAATTGCTTCGGCCTTTTGTGGGATGTGTGGCCGGCTTGGAAGGGGGAAGAAGTCATCAGTGAGATGACTCTGCGTTTTCACCGGAAGAATGTTAGTGTTGTATTAGTTTAATAATAGTTAAAGACACTCTTGTGTAGAGGGCGTGGTAATCTATTGAAGACTGAAGGAATTGCGATTGTGTCGACTGATAAGGTATCCGGTTAGACTTTTGCACTCTAGATACTTTACAACAAGATACTTTATTACTTTAGATGTGTATGTTTGTGTGTGTGACCGCGCGCTTGGGTAACTGCAAATTGATAAATCTTTTTTGTTTCATTATTTTGAGTGAGGTTTTCAGGGATATTGCCCCATGTGCCCCAAACACACACACACACACACACACACGCGCGCATTGTAACAAGTTATAATGAAAAACATGTTATGTTATGTTATGTTAATAACAAGTACAGTATGATACTATATAAAGGCAACCTATTAAAGCTCATTCAGGGTTAATTCTTTCAGTCGTTTGGATGCGGCGGTATCAAAAATAGATTACAAACCGTAACCCCCCCCCCCCCAAACAAAAAAATACAACGTCACCTTCCGCAACGATAAAAGACAGGGAATCAACCCAAATACAATATCAGGGTATGAAACTTTAACTCATTTATTGAACTTACTTCTCTATAGAGGTTGTGAACTAATCTGCATGTTGCGGAAAATGCAACACGGAGCTGACCATCAATCACGCAGTTTCAGCATCCGTTGCTATCACAACAAAGGTTTGTTTTTGGAAAGACATTGAGCAATGATCGACTCACGGTGCCCATTGCGGAAGTGTCCATCTTCTCTGGACATAACAATGGGATCGGAGATCTCACTATGGACAGGTCGGGGTGTCTGAAATCTATTGTACCTGTACCACCTATTTTGTATATACCGAATTCTATAGGCATTTGGTTGGCATTACATTCTATACCCTATTACGCTCTTCCCGCGGCCCTTTGGTGGGTTTGGCTGCGGCCTTTTCAGTCATAATCTCGCAGCCCTTTTGATTATGTTGCAGCAGCCCTTTGCACTCTTTAGATCACGCTTTCCCAATCGTTTAGTTGCAGCCTTCTCTATCACTATCTTTTGGCTGCAGCCTCTGACTGCCCGAAATATCATGTTCACATAGGACTTCGATGAAAGCAACTGCTAATATTTTCTTTCTTCCTGGATTTAAAGTGTGGGACCCACACTTTGTTACGATCGCTTTGTTTTACTTTGTTTTTGGATGTTTCAGTCATTCCAAACTCGATTTTCATCAAATAAACTTTGAATTCCTCTTAAAATGGTATGCTGTGTACTATTTCATAAGTGTTTTCTTGGTATCCCGCAAAAAGTTCAAAGCCCAATTCTCATCTCCACCAAATCTGTAGTATATCTTTAATAAACCTTCACCTGATAACCTTTGACTCACTCCTCTTATTTCAGTTAGCATCCACTGCCACCAAAAAGCTTCTTACCATTTAAGATATCATAAACCTTTGCAACGCCTACCTAGTCAAAGAAATAAATGCTCCAAGAACACCTACAATTCAATTTTGCATTTTATCGAAGTTTGAATTTTGTTGAAGTTCTTTTTATGTAAATATTATTTTCTAATTCGTATTTATCCGAAGAAAACAAAGTTAATATTCAGCGTGTGCCGTAAGATTTTGATAGCAATAACTGTGTGACGCTTCACATGGTATTTTTTTTTTCATATCTCATATTCAAGCCTTTTATTCATGTTCAAGAAGTTGATTTGACGTATATCATTTCGGGTAAATATGTGTAAGAATTATGATATCACAAGGATAATTCATATTATGTTGAATGATACTCCATGTATTGCTAGGAAATATTTCTCCAGTTTGAGACTAATAGTGCACAAATAAAAACAGATAAAGTAATACCATTGTTTTAACTTTTAAAAGGTGTTCAGAAATTTACAAAGTAATCATACTACGTATTCCTCAAGTTGCTTTACCGCTTTCTTAATCGTTCGTCACACTTCTTTTTCTTACATTCATTCAATTGAATTCTATTTTGAAGAGAGGCATATCATGTTCTTGCCTATAGAAATTGCACACAAAATGATATTCCCAGTCTTGTATTCTCGACTATCACATTCTTATACAACGTTTCAGGACAGGACTTTGATATTCTGAAAGGTTTGCTACTGAAGACTCACATATTTCACCAGGCACTCGATTGCTAACTCTCTCGGAGGAGTCGGTACCTTGAAATGTTTCTACAACATAAAATGTGACAATATGCAAATGTTGTGGGTCCTCATCATTTTCACCAAAGAAACCTGTGAACGCTCAACTTGCATAGTGGACATATATTATGTTTACATACTTATCAATATTTTGCAGAATCTAAAACAAGAAGAAATATGCGGGACTGTATCACAGGTTCGTGTGGTATTCAAAGTAGTACAAATATTGATAATTAATTTTAGCTAATGAGAAACACCAAATGAAATACGAAACATCATATTTTTAGGAAGAATCCAAAGTCTATTTGCGAAAATGGATTTTGTCATGTCTGGGACAAGGTTGAACCCACATTTCATTAGGATCGTTTAGTTTTACTTTGCTTTTGGATATCGCAGCCATTTCAAACCAATTTACGTTAAAAAGGCTTTGATTTCTTCTCAAAATAGTATGATAGGTTACATATGTAAACAGATCTTTGCCGTTTCATCAGGTGATTTTAAAGTAACTCGCAACAAGTTGAAAGATAAATCCTCCCTTAAACCAATACTGTACAATCCCGTAATCATTTAACCCGCGACTTGATAACGAGCATGTGCTTTAGGATAAATATTTCTAAACAGAATTTACCCTGTAATCTTGCCTAGAAAGTGTTTAATGCTCTTCTGAAATTTCGTTATTAGTTTTTTCGTCTAGATGTGTAAGTGGTAACTCTGATAAAAGTTATTGTGTCAAGTGTCTATATGGGGCTAAAATGATAACTTGTTATCAACATTCTCGTGATATGTTAATAAACCTTCACCTGATAACCTTTGTCTCACTCCTCTTATTTTAGTTCTCATTCATGTCCACAAAAAACTTCTTACCATTTAAGGTATCAAAAATCTTTGCCACGCCTACCTAGTCAAAGAAATAAATGTTCAAAGAACACTTGAAATTCGATCTTGCACGTAATCTAAGTTTGAATTGTGATAAAGGTATTTTTAATGTAAATATTAATAGTATGATATCTGACCGTGCACCTCAAAACGAACATAAAGTCGCACACACTGATAATGCGTGAGGACGGAAAATAAGTGAAATGGGTCAACCAAGCCGAACTTTACTTATTCGTATTTTCGGAAAGAGCGGGTCTTCTTTTACATTATGCTAAAATTTGGTATCATAAAACGGGCAGGAAAGTGTGTTTTGTTAGCAGTTCATCTCGAACATTTTTTTTTTTTTTTTGGTAGAATAGTGTGATTAGGTGTGTCTTTAGAATCCCTTTTTCATTTCTGAAAAACCTTGTCCACACTCTTAACTTTCAACTCTAATAACTTTTGAAAGGATATGGCTAGAGCTTTGAAAGTTGGCATTAATTATGGACAGAATGTGTTAATGAGGCACTTCTAATTTCAGTTTAATCTGATAATCTCTTCATTGTCGTTACTCTGGTGGTTTACTTCCTTTTTTTTTTGTCCCATTCATCGCACAGCCAGCACGGTTTGGTAAAGATTAAACGTTTGAATAGACACTGTACTTCAGAGCCTCTTTTCTCAGTTCACACTTTTCCTGAGTTTGTGCTTTCTTTCCATTATTTAGAGAGGTTAGGAGAGTCCATTTGATTTGAGTTAAACATCATTTTAAAGCTTAAAATCTGCTCTTTCAGGATATGGTCTTAACTAAAAATACATGTATGGCGACTTTTTGTTTGTTTTGAGGTGCAGGGTCACACATATAAAGTTAATATTCAACGTGTGTTTTATGATTTTGATAGCAATAACTGTGCGCCGCTTCACCTGGTAACCTTTTTATCATATCTCATTTCCAAGCCTCTTATGCATGTTTATGCAGCTTTATTTCACGTATCTCATTTCGGGTAAATATGTGTAAGAATTATGACAACACAAGGATCATTCATATTATGTTGATTGACATTCCATGTAATACTAGGAAATATTTCTCCAGTTTGGGACTAATTGTGCATAAAAAATAAAGTATTACAATTGTTCTAACTTTTAAAAGGTGTTAATAATGTCTGTTCAGAAATTTATAAAGTAATCATACTACTTATTCTTCAAGTTGCTTTACCGTCTAGCTAATCGTTCGTCACACTTTTTCTTTTAACATTCATTCGATTCAAATCTATTTTGAAGAGAGGCATATCATGTTTTTGTCCTATAGAAATTGCACGCAAAATGATATTCTCAGTCTTGTTTTCTCGGCTATCATATTCGTATACAACTTTTCAGGACAGGACTTTGATATTCTGAAAGGTTTGCTACTGAAGACTCACATATTTCACCGGGTACTCGATTGCTAACTCTCTCGGAGGAGTCGGTACCTTGAAATGTTTCTACAACATAAAATGTGACACTATGCAAATGTTGTGGTCCTCATCATTTTCACCAAAGAAACCTGTGAACGCTCAACTTGCATAGTGGATATATGTTATGTTTACATACTTATCAATATTTTACAGAACCTAAAACAGGAAGAAATATGCGGGACTGTATTACATCGCGCGTGTACCACGCAAATTTTCGTTACCACAGGCTCGTGTGGTACTCAGTGCGGTTAGCCTATACTTGTCTGTATCACTTGCGCACATTATACCCCGCGAATTATTATGTTAGAACAGGCAGGACTTCTGTTTGGTACTCTACCATAGGCTTGTGTGATATTCAGTGTGGTACAAGGCATCGCACGTGTGTCATGCAAACACGAGTCAGCTGTGTCTGAAATAGGACCACTGCCTGGTATTGTACCGCACTGCAAATTCGATGCGGGAAGTTATGTAGAATGTTCTTACACAACTCTACACAATATCTGTATACTATATGGACCACACAACTGTTGTTTAACGGCATACACAATTTAATTGCTCAAATTTTAAAGAGTGTTGTGTATCGATTTTTATGCAACACTTATGAAAAATCTGGTTACACAACAAGTTGTGTATAATATTCCAGAAACTATTGTCTAAGAATTACTGGTTGTGTACTTTAAATGTGTAACTGCTGTTGCAACTGTTGTGTAAGAATTTCTGGTTGTGCTTATTGGAAGCCGCAAGAGTAGAGGTTTGAGCACTTGATTCTCATACCTTTTCGGAATAAAGTAGCATTACTTTTGCAAGATCCTCGTTTATCCTGATAAACTATATGGTCAGTGAGAATGTGGTTTGTTGGACTCCACTGACATAGATGAGCCAAAATTATACACATTTTCTTCTTTTGGCCGTGCATCACAAAAAGGACAAAGTCGCACCCCTTGATTTTAGGTGAGGGTTACAACAGGTGAAATTGCTCAACCGAGTCAATCTTTAGTTATTCATATTTTTTGAAAGAGCTATCCTTCTTTTACATGATTCTGTAATTTGGGTTCATAGCATGAATGGGAAAAAAGTGTTTCCAGCAGAATTTCTACAACCCTTTTTTTGGAGCAGAGTAGGATGATCAGGTGTGTTTTTAAGGTCCGTTTTCATTTCTTGAAATCCTTTCCATACTCTTCACTTTCAAGTGTAATAGCTTTTGAAATAACAATGCTACTGCTCCGAAAGTTGGCTTTAATCATGAACGGAATGCGTTCAATGAACATGCTTCATTTCAGTATAATCTGATAATCTCTTCAGTGTTGTTGCTCCGACGGTTCACATCCTATGTTTTGTCCCTTTTATTGCACAGCTTGCACACCTTGGTAAAGCTTAACCGCTTGAATAGACGCTGTAATTTAGAGCCTCTTTTCTCAGTTCACACTTTTCCTGAGTTTGTGCTGTCTTTCCAATATGAAAATATGTTAGGAGAGTCCTTTTGATTTGAGTTTATACATCATTCTAAAGCTTATAATTTGCTCTTTCAGAATCTGCCCTTAACCAGAAATCCATGTCTGGCGATGTTTTTGTTTGTTTTGTGGTTCAGAGTCACATATATATGTGGCTGTGCACCACAAAACGAACAAAAACTCGAACACACTGATTTTGCGTGAGGACTGAAAATTGGTGAAATGGCTCAACCCGGCCGATTTTGACTTTTTCATATTTTTTTGAAAGAGCAAGTATTCTTCTACCGTATGCTAAAATTTGGGATCATAAAAACGAGCAGGAAAGTGTGTTTTTAAGCAGTTTATCTCGAACATTTTTTTTTTTTTGTAGAATAATGTGATTGGATGTGTCTTTACAGTCCAATCTTCATTTCTGAGAAACCTTGCACACGCTCTTCAATTTCAACTCTAACAAGTTTTGAAAGGATGACGCTACTGCATTGAAAGTTAGCAGTAATTATGGACATAGTGTGTTAGTTCGGGATGCTCAATTTCAGTTCAATTTGATAATCCCTTCATTGTTGTTACTCCGGTGGTTTACTTCCTGTTTTCTGTCGGATTCATCGCACAGGCAGCGCAGCTTGGTCAAGATTAAACGCTTGAATACAAACTGTACTTTAGAGCCTCTTTTCTTAATTCACACTTTTCCTGAGAGTGTGCCTTCTTTTAGATATCTATATAGGCTGGAAGAATCCATTTGCATTGAGTTATTCATCATTTTAAAGCTTAGAGTCTGCTCTTTCAGCATCTGCCCTTAACTGAAAATCCATGTCTGGCAACTTTTTGTGAGTTTTGTGGTGCAGAGTCACATATATATATATATATATATATATATATATATGTGTGTGTGTGTGTGTGTGTGTGTGTGTGTGACCGTGCACCTCAAAACGAACATAAAGTTGCACACACTGATTTTGTGTGAGGACTGAAGATAAGTGAAATGGGTCAGCCTAGCCGAACTTGACTTTTTCATATTTTCTGAAAGAGCGGGTTTTCTTTTACATTATGCTAAAATTTGGTATCATAAAACGGGCAAGAAAGTGTGTTTTTCTTTAAGAGTTTATCTCGAACATTTTTGGTAGAATAGTGTGAGGTGTGTCTTTAGAATCCCTTTTTCATTTCTAAAAAAAAACCTTGTCCCCACTCTTCACTTTCAACTCTAATAACTTTTGAAAGGACAGTGCTACTGCTTTGAAAGTTGGCATTAATTATGGACATACTGTGTTAATGAGGCATGCTTAATTTTTGTTTAATCTGATAATCCCTTCATTGTTGATAATCTGGAGCTTTACTTCTTGTTTTTTGTCCCATTCATTGCAAAGCCAGCACGGTTTGGTAAAGATTAAGCGCTTGAACAGACACTGTACTTCAGAGCCTCTTTTCTCAGTTCACACTTTTCCTGAGTTTGTGCTTTCTTTCCTATATTTAGATAGGTTAGGAGAGTCCAATTGAATTGAGTTATACATCATTTTAAAGCTTAAAGGCATAATTTACCATTTGCAGATGAAAGCATTAGTGCTTTAAAATAGTTCTAAAATGTGAGTTAGGGATAGAAACAACCACTGTCAAAATTTGAATCCGTATAATCGATGTTAAGTGTTGTTAAATACACAAAATGTGAACAATAGTTATAATAAAAATGTTTCCAGACTAAACCGTATACAGTTACGGTTTACTGAGAAAACCCCTGATATCTCCTTATATTTTAGGTTTTATTGCAAATATTTAATATGGTAGGATGTTTTATGATATAACAGACCTACACATATGCATCAAATGTGATATCTTGAACATTTTTGAAATCACTGCTCCTAAAGGTAAACTGGACCTTTAAAGTCTCCTCTTTCAGAATGTGGTCTTAACTAAAAATCCATATCTGGCGACTTTCTGTTTGTATTGAGGTAAATAGTCATATATATATACTCTCTAAAAAAAAAATCGAGTGAAAATAGTCACTCTTAAAGAAGTGAATACAAAAAAGAGTGAATTTAGAGTAAAATTGGAGTGAATTTTGAGTGAAAATGTTCATTTTCACTCATTTTAGAGTGACTTCAAGGATCACTGAGAGGATCACAGAGAGTATATATATATATATATATATATATATATATATATATATATATATGTATATATATATATCTATATATATATATATGTGACCGTGCACCCTACAACGAACATAAAGTCGCACACACTGATTTTGTGTGAGGACTGAAAATAAGTGAAATGGGTCAACCTAGCCGAACTTGACTTTTTCATATTTTCTGAAAGAGCGGGTCTTCTTTTACATTATGCTAAAATTTGGTATCATAAAACGGGCAGGAAAGTGTGTTTTTTAGCAGTTTATCTCGAATATATTTGGTAGAAGAGTGTGATAAGGTGTGTCTTTAGAATCCCCTTTTCATTTCTGAAAAACCTTGTCCACACTCTTCACTTTCAACTCTAATAACTTGTGAAAGGATAATGCTACTGCTTATAAATTTGGCATTAACTCTTTATGTGCCACGTTCGCACGTCCGACTCAGTCGGCGGCTTGCCAACTTCGCATATTCTACTCAACAAACAAAGCCGCCAAGACCGATCGATAAACCGCTAATTACTGCTAATCCCGCAGCACAATGAAAGCGTTTCTTGTGCTTTTGTTCCTCTCGTATACGACTCTCATTCTATGTGGTGGTCGACTATCAAGCAATGTTCCCAAGTAGATTTGCTCGTTCATTCTAAGTTTCTGTCATGGTTTTATGTGCAAAAGTCATGCCTTTACAGTAATGTAGCAACTGGTCATTCAAAAGAAAATTTGTAAATAGATTCGTCATACAAATTATATCGTAACAAAGCTTGGCATTCGTCTTTGACTTTGCCTACTCTTATGCCCATCTTAACAGAAATTTGTAGAAGTTATACAAATCGGAATAACAGAATTCTTTCTCAAAGCAGGACTACCTTCGTGTCTCAGAATAACGTGGCACACAGGGGGTTTCCATCATTGCACATTAAGAGTTAATTATGGACAAAATGTGTTAATGAGGCATGCTTAATTTCAATTCAATCTGATAATCCCTTCATTGTTGTTACTCTGGTGGTTTACTTTCTGTTTTTTGTCCCATTCATCGCACATCCAGCACGGTTTGGTAAAGATTAAGCGCTTGAATAGACACTGTACTTCAGAGCCTCTTTTCTCAGTTCACACTTTTCCTGAGTTTGCGCTTTCTCTCCAATATTTAGATAGGTTATGCAAGTTAATTTGATTTGAGTTATACATCATTTTAAAGCTTAAAGTCTGCTCTTTCAGAATATGGTCTTAACTAAAAAATCATTTCTGGTGACTTTTTGTTTGTTTTGGGGTGCAGGGTCACATATATAAAAATGCTACTTTGATATCGATCTTCATCACAATTTACATTTAATTTGCGTTTTTATCTTTCATTTATATTTATAACTCAAAGGAAAATTAAAGTGATTTTACCAATGATTTTTCAAGTTTTTCAAGTCTTCTTAAAATTAAGCCCTACGTTAACCAGAAAATATTAATTGATTTGTATTTTTCTTTAGTTATTCCTTATCTGGATTATTGCTGTACGGTCTGGGGCAACAAGACTAAAACATGTACGCAAAGATTGCAGAGATGCCAGAATAAGTTTGCTCGGCAGGCCTTAAATGCCGACAAATTTTCCTCTTTTTCTCCTCTGTTGAAAACGCTTCGGTGGCAATCAATCGAACAAAGACTTAAATACCAACAATGTATAATGGTTTACAAGATTTTAAATGGCAGAGTGCCGGCTTATCTAAAACCACTCATTGCCATTAGACCAGTGTACTACCTCACAAGATACGCAGTCTACAGCCCCCTCTTTGTGCCTACACCACGGACAGAATACATGCGAACATCTTTTTCTTACCAGGGAAGTGCAATATTCAACACCTTACCAGTATTCTTACAAACTTGCCCCCCTTTTGAAAGATTTAGAATATTATGCCGTCAATTGAGTTACACGTTTTAAACAAATATTGATTATGGTATACTGGTTATTTATTGAATGTTTTAACAATTTTGTATTTTTTTTTACTGTTTGTATTGGTTTTTTTTTATGATTTCTTCTTTGGTTCCATTAACCCCTATTATGGTATTTTAAACTCAGTTTTATATTTTTGGTGTGTCATTACATTAATTTCTATTACACAGGTTTTTTTTTTTAATAATACACTATGTTTATGCCGAATTCAGAATATATTTTAAGTCAGTCTCCATGGTCTAAAGTATCTTTTAAAGTTTGTATTGTTTTGTGTATATTATGTGTTATACTTGTATATGTTTTTTTTTTTATGACGTCTATTGTAATCCAATGTTTTTATCATGTATATATACACAGGGCTCCCCTGGAAAGCAGATGTGAAACTGAGGGGACTACCCTGTTTAAATATGACGGAATAAATAAATAAATAAATAAATAAGTCTACATCTCTTTCAATTCATGATTGATTTCAGATAATGAAAACATCAAATGAGATGCGAGAACTAACATTATTTAAAGAGGAGTGTAAAGTTTATTAGATAAAATGGATTTTTTAATTACTGAGGTAAGCAGAACGAAGCGATCTTAATAAAAGCTTGAACCCATCTTTCTTCCATTAGGATTCATTAGTTTTACTTTCCTTTGGATATCTCAGTCATTTCAAAACCGATTTTTGTTCAACACATTTTGATTTCTACTCAAAATATTTTGATCTTTCACATTTTATCAAGTTATTCTGAAGTAAAATGAACATATATTGGTTAGGATAATTACTCCTAAACTAAATTTACCATTTGTCTTTGGCTGGGAAAGTGTTGAATACTATTCCGAAATTACGTTAATAGTTAACTCGTCTAGGGATGTAAGTGATACCTCTGATAAAGGTAATTGTGTGAAGTTTCCATATGGGGCCTACCTAATAACTTGTTATTATGCTGCATTTCTTTTTTTTTTTCAAATCAAACCACTTAATAAAATGGTACATAATACTCGTGCAAAGTTGTAATTTTCATTTGACGTGTGTATGCTGTGAAATATATATATACACGTAATCAAATAAAATACGGTGCTACCTCAAATAACACTAAGTGCCGAGTGATAGACAGTAATATCAAGGCTGATTTAATGTCCGTTTAGATAAATTGATGCATGTAGTAGTCTCATGCAAGTAAAACCTTAAAACTATTGACGTGCCCCCTTTTTAGATTTCCATTCTCCATCAAGAAAAAAAACAATATGAATAAGAATAAACTCTTCAGGTCTTCGACAGAACGATGTGAGTTCAAATATCAGCTGAAGGTTCAAGACAGTCATTTAAACGTTAATTCCCTTGTCTCTTAGCCCAAAATTGGCGTGCATGATTTTCTACAATAGAATATTAATAGTTACCTTGTCTCGTGATGTGTTAATAAACCTTCACCTGATAACCTTTAACTCACTCATTTTATTTCAGTTAGCATCCACGGCCACCAAAAAGCTTCTTACCATTTAAGGTATCATAAAACTTTGCAACGCCTACCTAGTCAAAAAAATAAATGCTCCCAAAACACTTACAATTCAATCTGGCATATTATCGAAGTTTGAATTGTGATAAAGTTCTTTTTATGTAAATATTATTTTCTAATTCCTATTTATCCGAAGAAAACAAAGTTAATATTCAACGTGTGCCATAAGATTTTGATAGCAATA
The DNA here is from genome assembly GCF_964275005.1 of Diadema setosum. NCBI lineage: Eukaryota > Metazoa > Echinodermata > Echinoidea > Diadematoida > Diadematidae > Diadema > Diadema setosum. The sequence goes on from NC_092687.1 coordinate 1,048,429, forward strand.
ACTGTGTGACGCTTCACCTGGTATTTTTTTTTTTTCATATCTCATTGCCAAGCCTCGTATCCATGTTCATGCAGCTTGATTTCACGTGTCTCATTTCGGGTAAATATGTGTAAATATTATGATATCAAAAGGATCATTCATATTATGTTGAATGGCATTCCATGTAATACAATTGAATGTTTCTCCAGTTAGGGACTAATAGTGTACAAAAAAGATAAAGTAATAACATTGTTCTAACTTTTAAAAAGTGTTAATAACGTTCTGTTCAGAAATTTACAAAGTAATCATTCTACGTATTCCTCAAGTTGCTTTACCGCCTAGCTAATCGTTCGTCACACTTTTTTTTTCTAACATTCATTCAATTGAAATCTATTTTGAAGAGAGGCATATCATGTTCTTCCCTATAGAAATTACACACAAAATGATATTCCCAGTCTTGTATTCTCGACTATCACATTCTTATACAACGTTTCAGGACAGGACTTTGATATTCTGAACGGTTTGCTGCTGAAGACTCACATATTTCACCAGGCACTGGATTGCTAACTCTCTCGGAGAAGTCGGTACCTTAAAATGTTTCTACAACATAAAATATGACACCATGCAAATGCTGAAACCTGTGAAAGCTCAACTTGCATAGTGGACATATGTTATGTTTACATACTTATCAATATTTTACAGAACCTAAAACAGGAAGAAATATGCGGGACTGTATCACAGGCTCGTGTGGTATTCAAAGTTGTACTTGTTTGTATCACACATGACCCACACAAACATACAGTATGTCAGCACGGTACTACGGTGTGGTACTGTACACAGGCTCGTGTGGTACTCTCTGTGGTACTTGCGGTATCCCGCGTGTACCACGCAAATATTCGTTACCACAGGCTCGGGTGGTACTCAGTGCGGTAAGCCTATACTTGTCTGTATCACTTGCACACATTATACCCCGCGAATTATTATGTTAGAACAGGCAGGACTTCTGTTTGGTACCCTACCATAGGCTTGTGTGGTACTCAGTGTGGTACTCGGCATGGCACGTGTGTCATGCTAACACGAGTCAGCTGTGTCTGAAATCGGACCACTGCCTGGTATTGTACCGCACTGCAAATTCGATGTGGGAAGTTATGTAGATTGTTCTTACACAACTCTACACAAACCCTGTATACTATATGGACCACACAACTGTTGTTTAAAGTCATGCACAATTTAAGTTGCTTAAAGTTTAATATATAAACGTAACATATAAACTATATGGTCAGACAGAATGTAGTTTGTTGGACTCCACTGACACAGATGAGCCAAAATTAAACACATTTTCTCCTTGTATATATATATATAATTTGAGAGTTATTTGAGTTATTTGAGAGCTATGCTCCGTTTTTAAGATCTTGAAGATCTAGGACTTATTATTATTTTTACGGCGTTCTTTTTCTACTGATTCGTTTACTATATATATATATATATATATATATATATATATATATATATATGTATAATTGCGCCGCATTTATCAAGCCACAGGGTCAATTGATAACAACTCTCTCCTGTAGCTGGAGAGTAACTGGATACAGCAAGTGCTTACCTCATGATTTTTATCATTGCAACAGTTTAAGGAATTCAGATTTAAATTGATTACCATGTCATCTACCTATGTAAAAGATTATTTAACAATGCTACTTGCAAATCGATCTTCATCATAATTTACGTTTAATTTGCGTTTTTTTCTTTCATTTATATTCATAACTCAAGGGAAAAATTAAAGTGATTTTACCAATGGTTTTTCAAGTCTGCATCTCTTTCAATTCATGATTGATTTCAGATAATGAAAACATCAAATGAGATGCGAGAAATCACATTATTTGAAAAAGGAGTGTAACGTTTATTTGATAAAATGGATTTTTTAATTAATGAGGTAAACAGAACGAAGCGATCTTAATAAAACGTTGAACCCACCTTGCTTCCATAAGGATTGCTTAGGTTTACTTTGTTTTGGATATCTCAGTCATTTCAAAACTGATTTTGGTTCAACACATTTTGATTTCTACTCAAAATATTTTGATCTTTCACATTTCCTCAAGTTATTTTTAAGTAAAATGAGCATACATTTTTTAGGATAATTACTCCTAAACTAAATTTACCATTTGTCCTTGGCTGGGAAAGGGTAAAATACTATTCCAAAATTACGTTAATAGTTAACTCGTCGAGGAGTGTAAGTGGTACCTCTGATAAAAGTAATTGTGTGAAGTATCCATATGGGGCCTATCTACTCTCTAAAAAAAAGAAAGAGTGAATTGTCACTCGATTTTCACTCCCCTAGAAGTGGAGTGAATTTCGAGTGAACAGAAATTTCACTCCAAAAGAGAGTGAAAAAAGACGGAAATGTTTTTGGTGGGATGTTCACTCCTTTCTCACTCTAAATTCACTCCTGTCGTATTTCTCTTTTTTGTCATTCGTTTTTTCAATCCAGGAGTGAAAAAAGACAAAAATATTTCTGGTTGGATATTCCATCCTTTCTCACTCTCAATTCACTCCTATTGTATTTCACTCTTCTTTAACTCCGGAGGTTTTCCACTCCCTTTTCAATCTTTTTTCAATCTTTTTTTCAATCTTTTGTCAATCCCAAACGGAATTACACTCTACATAAGCACACGTCTCTATCACAGCACTCAGTGCACGAGTTATTCAACCCTGGAAGAAAAAGTAACAATATGGTGATGGATTTGGGATTAATCTAGGTGGTCTGGAGCCATTTCTGAATAATGAGTACCAATCAAACTGATACAAACAAAAACAGCAAGTAACGTTCATAATGCATGTATTTTGAAGCCAACGATCCACCACTGGTAGCCCAGTGTATTGCCAACTTTGTGTTCCAGTTTTGGAAGTCATTCCTACCCGAGCTGGATCAATACATGAAACTGAATAGATATAAGCTAGTAATCCACATGGCTATAGTTTCATTCTTTCTTATTGATTTATTGTTTGCTTCTTTTGATCATAATTTCAGCAATGTACCTTTATATGTAGTGACCAATATATCATTTAAAAGGTATTATGTTGTACGTTATGACAGAGATTGTACTTCAAAATCTTAAAAAAAAATTGACTTATCGATTTTTGCGAACAAACTCTTGAAATGTTAACATCACACATTTCCCTGAAAATATGCCAAATTCATAAAGTTTGTTGAAAAGTGACACATTTTACAAGTACCCTTCCTGAACATGTTTAATTTTCGACTACAAGTGAATATTGCATGTTCAATGATAAGCTACAAAAGACTTGCAAAGAATAGTCACCAATATCTATATTATAATAAAAAAAAAACAATTAACCATGTAGTAGGAATTGTGATTGCTTTGAAAAATTGAAAAAAAAAATAGAGAAATGTTCAATACTGCATGGTTAATCAAGTTTGGATCCTCTGTAATGTAACACAGTGATGCTCTACAAGTACACTATACAAATACCTAAACATACTCGATCAGAGAAGCATGGTCTTGACTTTAAGTAGGCTTTAGTCGTGGTATTTATGTAGATGATAGAGCCAGAGAGGGGCCTACCTGGACCCCCCCCCCCGACCTCCGCCATCAACTGTGCGATCATTACAAAATCCACACACAAATTTCCTGTGACATAATTTATAAAACGGTAATGTTGATTTTCAACAACAAAAAAGTCACTTGGCTAAATTATGCTAATTTGAGCATGAAATCAGACCATTTGCTATAAATAAAGTTCCAAAAAGGCATATTTTGTGTGTAAATATTCTTTTTAGTGTCTATAGCAAATGTAAGAAAAAAACTGTGTCAGCGAAAAATTCTGAAGTATCTATTTTTTTATTTACTCATGTATTTCTTTGTTTTTTACTGTTTGATTCTCATTGCCTTTTCAATGAAATTTGTCAGCGACACGTCCAGCATGAAAATATTTATGTTATTGACTACAATCAATAACCCCCAAAATGATCATGCCTTCATGAAATTTGGAATGGAATGTAAAAGGGGGAGGAGGGCTCGTAGCCCCCCCCCCCCCCCCTCAACCGGGCCTACTATTTATGGAAAAAGAATTGCAGTCAATACATTTGACACAACATGCATCATATCATTGATCTTCTTCACCTACATAAGGCATCATTGTACAATATTGAACACTTGTAATCCTTCCGAGTTTTGCCAGATGTAGCAACAACTAATGCATGCAAACTGAATTTCTTATAGAGTGATTTCATGTGACGTCATGTTGGTCACCATAATGGTGGCTTCCATAGCAAAGGCGATCAATATTCATTCATGCATGCCTTTCTAACAAAGGTGTTCTTTTGCCTTAGGTTTCCCTGAAGTAAACATTGCTGCAGCTTTTGCATGCAGGTTTGATTTCTAGTCACTTTAGGCAATTGACTTCATTATGGTGGTCAATTGTGGCATCACTGCAAACACTCTATAATCAAAATATGATTGTCAGTTGCATGTTATCTTAATAATTTGTTACAAGGTCCAGGCAATAATTATCCATAAGTTTGACTCGGCACATTAGTGAACTAATCTATTTGGCTCCATCTACGCTAACGCCATGTATTTATCAATGATGGGCTGCAGATGTTTCATGGAAAAAGAAGTTGAACCAATTGAGCTTATACCCACAAGTGTTTCAAAGTACAGTACATCAATTACATAGAGGTGAAAATGTAAAAAAAAAACAAAAAAAAAAAACAAACATCTGGGCCCGGTAACCATAGGGATCAATGATTCCAATCAATTTTGTTTTATTTCTTGTTCATTTTTCCTCTTATTCCAAAGAAGATGGATGCAATAAATTTGAGCACATGCATATTGTACTGCATCAATGTTAATCAAAGGGGTGACAAATGTATGTGGTAACTTAATCACAACATGGAGACATGATCTTCATCCCAAGAGCATGAATGACCATTGGAAGATCCTACTATTTCGCTGCTATTTGTGGTATTCCCCCCCCCCCCCAAAAAAAAAGGAAAAAAAGAATAATAATAATAAAAATAAAAAAAATAAAATAAAAAGATAAGAAATAGTAAGATAAAAAAATACATTCGAGTGTCTGTCAACAGTTAACTTCTCTCTTGAATATGAGACCATAACAAGATTTGATTCAAACAAGTCAGAATTGCCTGTAGAGAAGGGGGTGCTTAATCATGAGCGCAGTAGTAGGTTCGTATCATGCGGATTGCCAAGCTGTGTGTGGCCAAACATTCTTTGATATGCTTGGAACACCTCACAGATTAATGTATTGATTAACATGTGGCCATGAAGAGGAGATTTGTTCTTGACTATATTAGTCAAAGCTATTTTCAGTTACTAGTATAACAATCAACAATTCAAAGCATTAACAATCGCACATTCTATGCAACAAACTCTTTTCATCGGCAAGCCCTGTTCTACTTTTTATGTTGAAGTGCTGCAGTACATCCGGGTAACAGCTTCATGCTAAACTACCGCTGAGCCTGATGAGGCTGACTCTTCAACAAGAATGTAAGTTCCAACGTCAGAGGAGAATATACTGTATCTCAAACGAGGAAAAAGCAATGGTATTTAGACCTACACACCAATGGTAGCTGTCTCTTCTCATTTGGGCTTCTAATCTAACGTTGGAATGGTGCTCGGTCAGGGGCTTGGTGCGAGCTGCAACTACCCTCTCTCTCTCTCTCTCTCTCTGCCTGAGGTGATGAGTGGTTTCATAGCTCCTCAAGGTCTTCAAACGATACTCAATGAATCCATGATCCTTGCCATACAGGTATACTCCTGAAATATAAGAATGCATTGTAAGTCAAAGCTTTTTCTTGAGTCTCAACAAATTTGACTTTGGCACAGAGTTGACTGTAACTGATGAAGATCTGATAGCAGTAGAAATACATGTAGTGGCATTCTTATGGAAGAAAACGAGAACAGGTGTATCATAAATGAACGGCGCAACTGGCATGTTGGAGCTTAAGTTACATTACGTTACGTTAAAGTTAACGTTCATTGAACCTAGGTCATGGAATCAGGCCAATCTCCACACAAAATTTTTTAGACATCTATGAGAAGGTACATCAAAGATTATAAAAAAGTCCCCACATTGCCTGTATATTTACAAAATGAGTTAATTAAGAAATAGATGCAATTTCCCTGTAAAGGCCATTTTTTTTTTTTTTTTTTTGGGGGGGGGGGGGTCATGCCCATGACCTGAAAAACGTTGGGTCCTTGCCCCTTACTAAACAAGGATGATCAACTCCTAGTTTGGTTGCTTCATTCTGCCCACTAGCTCAAGAGAAAAGTTGAAAATGTTGAAGTTTTTGCAAGCTATATCAATGAGATACCATGTATGTCACTTAAGCTTTCTGCTAAAGAGGGCTAAAGAAAATTGTAGATCACATAAACTTACGAGTATAAACATACATGTCCTTTTGCACCTTGTGTGGTGTCTCACAAAGTGGGGCACTGCATCGCAACTGCCTTGGCTACAACGTCTTTTGCTCACTACTTGGGTATCTGAATTTAGACAGAAAACAAAAAGAATGTTACTCATATTCTACGACGCAAATATATAACATAAAAAAATTGGCCCTCATCTTAATTTTTTAAGGAGCTGATTTTGTTTTCTTGGCCTTGATTTCTATTGCTATTCAGTACCACTGTTTCAAGTACATGTATTGCTACTTGAGCCAGATATCAGTTAATACAAATGAAAATTACATGCAGATAGGTTAAGTGTGAATGTGCACAGTCAGTAGAAAAATGTATACAAGATGTGATCATCCACTGAACTTCATGGCACATCAACTCCCACTGTTTTATTCATCATTGTGATGATCATATCATAAGTATTATGACTATTATCAAATCAATGTACATGTTTCCTGATGGGGCTACCAAGAAAATAAGTCAGCGTGGAGTCTTGTACGTACACTCTGTTTACATGTTTCATACAAGTGTATCAGTCTTTATTTTTGAATATATAACCATCACTTCATTAACAATGTTATACTTACCGGTCAGTTCTACTTTATTTCTTTCTTTCTTTCTTTCTTTCTTTCTTTCTTTCTTTCGTTTTTTTTTGGGGGGGGGGGATTTTAGTCTGTTATTCTCTATGCTTAAGAAGACAAAAAAAAAATGAACAGGAAAATTACATTGTTATATATTGGATGGAAATGTAGTACAAGACATGAACAATGAACTATAGGAGCGATGAGCTGAGCGTCGTCCTCAATAACAACGGCATTGAAATTGCCACAGTAACGGAATCTTGGTTCACGGCTGACCAACCCGCTAGTCTTCACTGCATCCCTGGCTACGATCTTTTCTCCAGACCCCGGCTTGATCGCCGGGGAGGAGGTTTGGCTGTCTACGCTAAGGAAGAGCTGAATGGGGTGATACTAGAAGACATCAAGGTTCCTGATGGTATGGAAACATTGTGGATTGCTCTCCGTCCTCATCGGCTTCCTCGCTCTTCCTCGAGAATAGTCATTGGAGCAGTGTATTACCCACCCCGAAGCCCAATTGCCGCATCACTCCTTGATCATATCGGATCTACAATTGACGTTATTCTAACCAAACAACCCGATACTGCGGTCTTCATCATGGGTGACCTTAATCACCTGGACCTCAGCAGAGTCATGTCCAACGCGTTCGTCCAGGTTGTTGACCAACCCACTCGCGGTGATGTCATCCTTGATAAGATATCCACAAACAGATCTAGCAGTTATCGTCCAGCAGAGATCATACCACCCATAGGACTTAGCGACCACAATTGCGTCCTACTCTTGCCAACTGCCGAGACTCAGCGGAGCAACACCACGCGAAAACGTCTCGTGCGGCCCATGCCCGATAGCAGCATTGGATATCTGACCACGATTGGTCAGAGGTATATGATGCACACGGTATACAGGCTAAGCGCTCGGCCTTCTATCAAACAATCCATGAATCAATCGACAAATACTTTCCGCAGAGGTCAGTGAAACTGCATATTGAGGACAAAGTGTGGATCACTCCTCTTATCAAGTCCCTAATAGCCAAAAGACAGAGAGCATTTAGCGAAAAGCGCGAGTTCCTATGGAGACAACTGAGAAACAAAGTGATACGAGAAATCCGCAAAGCGAAGAAAAACAATTACGCCAATCGAGTGCAAAGATTGAAGAAATCTTCTCCTGGTGAATGGTTCAGACATATCAGAATGCTGTCTGGAAATGCGCCCAAGATGAGCATCACTGTCCCTGATATTGCCCCGAACGACCATAAAGCTATCGGTGACGCCATATGTCAGCACTTCGCGTCAATCGGTGGCGACCTTCCTGTGCTTGACAAATCGCGCTTGCCCGCATACTTACCTTCACCGCCACCTCTCCATGTAGAACCGCATGAAGTCTTCACACAACTCAATCATGTCAAACAGCGGACGTCTTGTGGCCCTGATGGGATTTCTGCTAGGTTCATCCGGCGTTAAAGAAGAGTGAATACAATAGGAGTGAATTGAGAGCGAGAAAGGAGTGAAAAACGACTGACAAAAGAGTGAAATACGTCAGGAGTGAATTTAGAGTGAGAAAGGAGTGAACATCCCTCCAAAAACATTTCCGTCTTTTTTCACTCTCTTTTGGAGTGAAATTTCTGTTCACTCGAAATTCACTCCACTTCTAGTGATCCTTGACGTCACTACCAAGGGGAGTGAAAATCGAGTGAAAATTCACTCTTTTTTTTTTAGAGAGTACAATTCTTTTTTATGCCCATTGTATTTTATTTTTTTGTGCCAGTTCTCATACAGTCATAATAGTTGCCACTCATGCGTTGTCATGCTAAAAATTATACATATTTCAAGTTCATCTTAATTGTATCACATGGCATAAGAAGTGTAATGAAATACATTTTACAGACTTTACCAAAACTGGTGGTTTAGTTGTCAATATTAATCCAAATCCATGTTTTTGTTAAATCAACATGAATGAAAAACCAAATATTATTATGTTCCCAATGAAAAATCTTACATCAAGGGATAAAAAACATACACTTAAAGATAATAAAAAAGAATGGACATCTCAATAAACTTTAAACTGTATATGCAAATGAAGTAAAACAAAAATTTACGGTAATTGGTAGATAACAACTAACTACATTTTAGTATATGTGACCCTGCACCTCAAAACAAACAAAAAGTCGCCAGACATGAATTTTTAGTTAAGACAATATTCTGAAAGAGCAGACTTTAAGCTTTAAAATGATGTATAACTCAAATCAAATGGACTCTATTAACCTATCTAAATATTGGAAAGAAAGCACAAATTCAGGAAAAGTGTGAACTGAGAAAAGAGGCTCTGAAGTACAGTGTCTATTCAAGCGCTTAATCTTTACCAAACCGTGCTGGCTATGCGATGAATGGGACAAAAAAAAAAAACAGGAAGTAAACCACCAGAGTAACAACAATGAAGGGATTATCAGATTACACTGAAATTCAGCATGCCTCATTAGAACATTCTTTTCATAATTACTGCCAACTTTCAAAGCAGTAGCATCATCCTTTCAAAAGTTATTAGAGTTGAAAGTGAAGAATGTGGACAAGGTTTTTCAGAAATGAAAAAGGGATTCTAAAGACACACCTAATCACAATATTCTACCAAAAAGTGTTCGAGATAAAGTGCTAAAAAACACACTTTCCTGCCCATTTTATGATACCAAATTTTAGCATAATGTAAAATAAGACCCGCTCTTTCAGAAAATATGAAAAAATCAAGTTCGGCTAGGTTTACCCATTTCACTTATTTTCAGTCCTCACGCAAAATCAGTGTGTGCGACTTTATGTTCGTTTCGAGGTGCACGGTCACATATACTCTGTAAGTTTCCAGAAAAAAAAAGAAAATGTTCAATTGCATCGATATTTTTGCAAGCTACTGTGTTTTACTACAGCTGCGTTGTTAATATATATTTAAAAACATATAACGGGGCTTTTATCATCCAGTTAACAAAATTTTCAAAGTAGATAAATGATATAGATTGTTGCCATTGAGTCGGGATACGTCACTCTGCCTGATTACATTGATGAAAGGGTTGAGGCGCAGATATTTGAAAGTCAAGATACGTTCTTTTGGCATACTGAAGTGGCTTCGCGGGAGAATGCTTACGCGCCGTAAGTCAGGATACGTTCTTTTGGCAAACTAGAATTACTCATCAGCACAGTGCTGTGATTCGGTAAAGTGCTGTATCTCTTCTAAATATGGCAATTATTCTAAAACGGGAAGTCCTATTTTACTGAATATTTCCCGAGATATTCTTTATTAATACCTAAGAAAGTTCGCTGCTTCAAAAGTGTTTTACTCGTATGACGGAAAAATGGGAACCAATTGAATTTTACAACTCGTTTTTCTCAGAACATGATACATGAGTTACGTTGTTTTGCCTTATTACGGCCGAGGGGTCGGTGCATCATAGTGTTAACCCACACTTTGATGAAAAATGAGTTACATACATTTACACCATCCTGAATAACTGCTCTATAATCCCTGAAAATGTCATCTTGAAATTTAAGCAATACATGGGTTTTTAATACAGGCATCTTTTTGCCCCGAAAATTAATCACATCTTATAGGCAGGAATATAATGCTAAGCCACACTTTTCAAAATGGCGACCTCCATGGTAGCAGACACAAGGGTGTCATAAAGATATCTAAATCTGAAAAGTGAGGAAAATTTTTCATCTACAAAAATGAGTGATTCTGATTCATAACATAATCTGTACTCTTCTGTCAGTTATGAAAATGGAGATGAGATAAACAGTAATGAAATTGTAAGCATTTAACTCTTTATGTGCCTTGGTGGAAACCCCCTGTGTGCCACGTTATTCTGAGACATGAAGGTAGACATGCTTTGAGGAAGAATTCTGTTTTTCTAATTTGTATAACTTCTACAAATTTATTCTAAGATGGGCATAATAGTAGGCAAAGTTTAAGAGGAATGCCAAGCTTTGTTTTGATATAGATTGTATGACGACTCTATTTTCAATTTTTCTTTTGAAGGACCACTTGCTACATTACTGTAAATGCATGACTTTTGCACATTAAGCCGTGACAAAAACTTACAATGTACGAGCAAATCTAGTTGGGAACATCGCTTGATAGTTGATCACCACATAGAATGCAAGCCGTATATGAGAGGAACAAAAGCATGGGAAACGCTTTCATTGTGCCGCGGGATTAGCAGTAAATAGCGGTTTATCGATCGGTCTTGGCGGCTTTGTTTGTTGAGCAGAATATGCGAAGTTGGCGCGCCGTCGACGGAGTCGGAGGTGCGAACGTGGCACTTAAAGAGTTAATGAGTATTTTTTGTTAATTTTTGTACTGTTGGGGTTAGCACTATTTTCATGCTAATTCTACTGATCATGACATTTTTCGCCAGTTTTTAATTTTTATTGAACTTTCAGGAAAATACCACATTCCCTGGTTTTAGGAGTATTTTGGCATTGTGCATTATGACCTATAAGAAAACTAATCAACATTCATGGTCTGTCCCAGCACCATAAAGTTTCATTAGTGGATTAGCACTTTATTCATGCTGACATTTCGCTTCAAAAGGAAAGCTTCCTCAAAATTAATCAGTAGTTAAATAATTGATGAAATATATTCAAAATATAAATCTTCATTTATTATGTGTTTTTTTTTTTCATCGAAATGGCTTATTGTAATAAGTGTATTGTCTTTAAATGTATGATTTTCTTTCCCGATGCAAGTGTGATCTGAAAACGTTCATATGGGTAAAAAAAAAAAAAAAAAAAATACGGATAGCTGGATGTTTGGACATGTGCCTTATATGTTAGTAATTCTTACAGAGTTAGATTACTAGTGAAACAACATTTGAAATTGTCATTGATTAATTTGCAACTTCTTTTGAATAAAATGCAATTTTGCTATGCTTTCACAGCCATATTTAAGGGGATTAGCTATAGACAGTAGAAAATGGATGCAAACAAAATGCATTTTTAATATCGATTAATTTACCTCAAATTTTCAAAAAAATTCCTGCCGCTGTCAATACAGCTGTGCTTCCCTGTATTTCTTACCTAACCGTGACACGATACTTCCATATTTAACATCCTTTGAAAGGATGTTACATTTATGATATAACTGCAAACATTATTTTTCAAATCTAACGTTGTCGTATAAAATTCATAGTTCCACATTGTTGATACCTCTACACGGTTTCTCAATCTAAATCAATAAACGTTGAAAGCAATCAAAGCGGAATTTAAAGCATCAAAGCTGATAATATAGTGTTTTTAACGTGATTTCATGGTGAGTCAATAGCTCCCTTTTTTCCACTACCGAATTTACCCTTTAAACTCGGTATTTATCATGCATTTTTATGAAGAAGTCTCCATGTTGGAAAGAAAATGTATTTGCTGTATTCTGTTACACATTTCAAAGTTATTTTTTTTTCCACAGGGTTGTTTTCAAGATGAATTTACAAAAAAGAAAGTTTCCTTCAAATTAATTTGGAGATTTGTAATTGATGAAACTATTGAAAGCATATAGATTTTTAACTTTTTCGTGTATGTTTTTGTCACCGTAACAGCTTTGACATGAGAGCATTTTTTTCTTGTTCCTAAATGATCTTCATGATCCAAATGTAGTCTGAAAACGTGCATATGGGGTAAAATGTGTGTGTATTGCCACACCAATTTGGTATAATACGTAGACTATTTTGGTCTTATTCGGCACATTGTATTTCAGGATGTATGGTCTGTCCAAATACGAAGTCTATAAGTGTTCAGACTTCCAAAGAAAATGTTTCCCAATTTTTTTGAAAATGTTCTTTTCATGGACCTTGGCCATTAAGAGTTAGTCATTCATTTTGTGATAAGAACTTTCCTGCATAATTTCACACCGCCTGCATTTACCAACGAACATGGAGGAGGAGGACTCATTGAGGCATGTACAGTCATAATTATCATGCAACACATTTTTTTTTTTTTGGTAAATTCGTTGTCATACAAAGAAGGATTTTAGAGTACTATTGGTGATTTTTATACCCTAAACAAGAAAACCAACATAGCTAAACAAGGCCTTAATGTCTACTTTATGGTATTTTATTCCCTTTAACAAAAGACATGATAATCTCTGGAATTATGTTGATATGTACCATTTTACTTTATTTTCTCTGATCTAGACACTCTAAATTTAAAATGCGTTATATGCATAATGGTGAAGAAGGGACTCTTTCCCTGCTTTTAGGTACACGGAAGATGTAAAATCCTCAATGAGATATAACCCCTCCCCCCCCCCAACAAATCATATTATTATTTTGTATGACACTGAATGCTTTGTCTTTTAAAACTTGAATTGTTGAAATTGTTTGATATCCACATTTCAAGATGTCTTTATGCATACATGATTGATTCTGTGCGCGTGTGTGCGTCTGAAATATATGCAAAGTTTGTCTTCATAATTCACACAGATTATTCAATACAGTTAAAACCAAGTATATCTTATTTTAATTTTACGTCACAAAGGAGTGAAACTCAAATATAACTTCAATTTTCTATTTTTAGCGAAGAGATATTGATTTCTCGATGTCTGTATTGATTCTGTGATTATACAATACAGTTAAAACCAAGTATATCTTATTTTAATTTTACGTCACAAAGGAGTGAAACTCAAATATTACTTCAAATTTCCATTTTTAGCGAAGAGATATTGATATTCTGTGCGCGTGTGTGCGTCTGAAATATATGCAAAGTTTGTCTTCATAATTCACACAGATTATACAATACAGACAGTTAAAAACAAGTATGTCTTGTTTTAATTTCACGTCAAAAAGGAGTGAAACTCAAATATTACATTAATTTTCCATTTTTAGCGAAGAGATATTGATATTTTGTGAGTTTTCAAAAAGTAAACAGTATTTGTATACACGACGGATTTGGCTGCAATAAAGTGCTAAGCCACAAATTCAAAATGCGACTTGAAAAATCCTCTTGAATCCACCAAAATATCAGTGTAGTAAATTTCCCCAAGAAACTATTCGATCTTGAGTATGTAAAGGTTCATATGCGAAAAAAATTGGCCTTCTCGAGTTATTAACCTGATTTATGGATTTTTTCAAACTTTCAAAAAGCGATTATCTCAAAATGAACATTGTGTGGGTTAGCACTATAATGCACCGACCCCTTCTTAAAAGGTATTATTTTGTACTTTATGACAGAGACCGTACTTTAAAATCTTCAAAATGGACATATCGGTTTTTGCGAACAAACTCTTCAAATATTAGCATCACACATTTCCCCGAAAATGTGCCAAATTCATAAAGTTTGTGCAAAAGTGAAAAATTTTACAAGTACCCTTCCTGAACATGTTTAATTTTCGACTCCAAGTGAATATAATTACGTCTGTTGAGAATGATAAGGGCGTTAAGTTGTCTCGAAAACTATGGGTTTAGTGGCAACTTAACGCCCTTATCATTCTCAACCGATGATTATTGCATGTTCAATGATAAGCTACAAAAGACTAGAAAGTATAGTCACCATTATCTGTAGTATAATACAAAAAAATTACACGTAGTAGAAATTGTGATTGCTTTGAAAAATTGACAAAATACAGAAATGTTCAATACTGCATGGTTAATCAAGTTTGGATCCTCTGTCATGTAACACAGTGGTGCGCTACAAGTACATTGTATAAATACCTAAACATTCTCGATCAGAGAAGCATGGTCTTGACTTTAAGTAGGCTTTAGGTGGGGTATTTATGTAGATGATAGACCCAGAGGGGGGCCTCCCTGGAACCCCCCCCCCCCCCCGACCTCTGCCATCAACCGAGCGATCATTACAAAATCCACACACAAATTGCCTGTGACATAATCTATAAAACGGTAATGTTGATTTTCAACAACAAAAGAAGTCACTTGGCTAAATTATGCTAATTTGAGCATAAAATCAGACCATTTGCCATAAATAAAGTGTCATGATATGACATATTTTGTATTTGTCACGTAATAATTTGTCTCATTGTACTACTGTTTATTAGGTAGCTCATGTAAGAACTTGATGTTATCGCAATGGACAAAAGAAGTGCAGCTTTAAAGACAGGAGCTTGCATCAAAATAACCATATAAGGAGATGTTGCGATGCACAATCAAAGTAAAAGAGAGTGATTTGGAATTAAATGTTTTGGGAATGAGTAAACCCTACATGACGTCAAAATACGAGGAAAGGGTATCCCTGGTAGTATGCCTCATACTATCTGGTATGTGGACGTCATTTACGACGTCAGACACAAGTTTCTAGCTAGGTCAAAACAGGACCACTTCAAAGAATTTTGGTTTCCGTGGACAGGAAGTGATGACGTCAAGCAGAGGCTTGACCAACGCAAAATGAGATACTCAGGAAAGTTTTGACAGACAGAAAACGCCAACCAATAAGAAAAGGGGGCAGGACTTCTATGAAAACTTTCTAGGAAGTCACTTGACTACATTTAATTAATTTTACATGGAGACCTATGGTCCAACAAATGTATAAATATGCAGTGTTTGGGCATAAAATTCAGATGCCACATTATTTGCGGAACACTCAGGACCAGGCTACGGTACTTCGAGATTGCGAAGTTAGAGTAGCAGAGTGTTATTTGGAATCAGTGTGATTCAGGGATTGTTGCATTTCGGCTTGGACAGCCTGACCGTCCAGCAGAGAATCTAGGAGGATTCGAGTGTAAACACCAACAACTGTTGTAAGTACACGATCATTTAATTGAAGTTGTTAATGCCTTGCAAGTTCCTATGTAATTCCCGATATTGCATTGTATGTGTGATGTTTGTATGTCAAACCGAATTTTGATTGCATTGTGAAAGAAATAGAGAATTGGAACAACGGTTAGATTTTAATGGGCTGATTAATCACCCCTATTCAACATTGAAAGATAATGATCCATGGTGAAACTTTATTATGGAGATTATGTGTGGCTAATCAATGTTAATATGATGGAATATATAATCATATGTTTTGTTGAAGTTATATGAATAGAATCAGGAATAACTAAAGACCACAAAATATAAGGGAGGTATCATGTTATTAAATTAACAGGGTGTTTAGGGTTCCAGGGAGAGAGCCACCGTTTAGGGTTCCAGGGAGAGAGCCACCGTTTAGGGTTCCAGCGAGGACCAAGTCTAGGGTTCCAGAGAGAGCCACAGTTTGCGGTTCCAGAGAGGACCAGAAGTAAGGGGAGACGACCCGCTACTTCAGGCAGGGCATCGTCTACAACCTAGAGCAACCAAGCACGGGAGCTTCTAGAATAAACCAACGAGCAGAGCAACCAAGCTCAAGATCAAGTGGAATTGGACATCTGTATTCAAGTTTGTACTATGTTATTTTTGTAAACGACCATAATTTGAGACGAGTATAATAAATCTTATTGCTTGTTACATTATAAGAACACTGTGTAATTGGCTACTTATTTCGAGGCACTGTAGTTGCACAAGTTGAAGGAGTTGATTGAGTGAATGGTCTGCTTAACAATTTGCTGCATTTAGAGAAAGTCAGCCTTTGACTATAGAAAAGATCCCAGTCGCAGGGAGGACTTTCGTTCCCCACATTCAGAGGAAAGTCCCCTGTGACATAAAGTTCCAAAAAGGCAAATTTTTAGTTTTTTTGTGTAAATATTCTTTCTAGCGTTAATAGCAAATGAAAGAGAAAGAAAACTGTGCCATCAAAAAATTCTGAAGTATCTATTTGTTTCTATTTACTCATGTATTTCTTTGTTTCTTACTTTTTGTTTTTCATTGCCTTTTCAATGAAATTTGTCAGCGACACGTCCAGCATGAAAATATTTATGTTATTGATTACAATCAATAACCCCCCCCCCCAAAAAAAAAAAAAAAAAAAAAATCATGCCTTCACGAAATTTGGAATGGAATGTCAAAGGGGAGGAGGGCTCGTAGCCCCCCCCCCCCCTCAACCGGGCCTACTATAATATGGAAAAAGAATTGCAATCAATACAGTTGCCACAACATGTATCATATCATTGATCTTCTTCACCTAAATAAGGCATCATTGTACAATATTGAGCACTTGTAATCCTTCCGAGTTTTGCCAGATGTAGCAACAACTAATGCATGCAAACTGAATTTCTTATAGAGTGATTTCATGTGACGTCATGTTGGCCACCATAATGGTGGGTTCCATAGCAAAGGCGATCAATATTCATTCATGCATGCCTCTCTAACAAAGGTGTTCTTTTGCCATAGGGCGGACTCACACTGTGCGATTTTTACTGCGATGCGCTGCGCTGCGACAATGTGCGATATCGCAGCCTGCTGCACTCTGTCGCAGGTGCTGCGATGTACACCGCACAATGTGCGATTTGTGGCCTACGATTTACACCGTGCGCATGCGTACATCGTACATTACGGCACCTGTTCATCATAAAGAACGGTCACCATGAATGACGTCACTCGTGACTTTTTTTTTTTTTTTTGGCGACGTTGGTTTGAAAAGTACATGTATGTTCAAGCTTGCTTTTTTTATTATTCCAAAGTAACTACAGAAATTACTAGATATGAATCGAATAACAGTGTATATTCTAAGAAATAAAGTTAATAATGATAGAAAAAAGAAATGTCATATTTTGGTATTAATTTGGATCACTGCCTGGATCAAAGTCCCCCCCCCCTTTTTTTTTTTTTGAGGAAGAGGGGGGGTCACGTGGTTGTAGGATTCTTGATCATTGGAAATAGTCATTTACAGCATAATACGCATATTTATGTAATTATTACAATGGGCAGAAATCAGAGTAAGGGTGAAAAAGTACTGCTTGGTGGAGGTCTGTATTCTCTGAGTGCTTTTCTAAGGCTTTGATAGTGGAATTCTGGCATTGTGGTTTCTCAAACACATAAAATATTGTGCTGACATATTTTTCTGGTTGGCCCTTGAAAAATTCACTCTTGTTTTGTGTACGGTATGTAATTACCATCCAGATGTAAGGGAATCACACTTATTTACAATATATATTGATTCACAAATAAAAACGTGACAAGAATAAAGATAATGATATATTCAAGTCATTAAATTAAATCTAAAATATAGACACATTGATCACAATTAAAGTCAATTCAATAGTTTATTTATTTCCATCATCAAAAAAGAAAAAGATAAGATGGTACAAAGCAGTTCAAGTTGTCGATTTGTCTTTCTATATCATGACTACAGCTGTATGCTTCAATTAGTTCAATACAATTGTACTGTCAAAAAAATGCAAAGAAAAAATGCAAAACTAGTAGGAAAAGCAATATCATAATTGTGCTGTACAATTCATATATACATACTGCAGTATGGATGTCATAGTTCTTAAAAGTATCACACAAAGTGACAAAAAAACATCAACTTCCATTTCTTTTCCACATAAACAATGAATAAATTTAGTCAACTTGAACATCTAAAATAGGTTCAGCTCAACGAGTTACCATTACAATTTGCATGAGACAACTACCTATGCCACTACAATTTCCCAAATAATATTGCAAAAACAAACAAACAAACCTCAGAGAGGAAATTGCTGCAATCTAACATACTCTAATAGCAATGTTTACAGTTAGAGTTTGTGTACAAAGGTACATAAACACTTACTGTAAACATATAGTGTATTTTGAAAAAATGCCAAATTGAAATGATCATACCAGCATCCGAAGGGGTGCTTTGAGATGCACTAAATGTGCTACTGGTCCTAATCCAGATTAATCAGACACTGCATACACTGCAAAATACTGTGGCAAAGCAGTCATTTGAATTGAAATTCCAACTGTGTGTGAACCTTGTCAATTGTATACCTTAAAAATGTAATATCATTACAGGAGATCTCATCTTCAACATTGCCCATTTTCTGTCCATCCCAGATTATGTTGGTGCCTACCTTAGGCATTCTTTGCAAGAAGAAGATGTGCTGGTTGAAATGTGCGGAAGAAAAAAAAAATAAAAGGTTCAAGGCTAGAGTACATGTAATTTTGGTTACACATATTACTTTCCAGAATTGACTTATAAGCAAGAAATATACAATTGTGTTACCAATAAATCAGGAAGATACAAATGAATGAACATTGAATTGCTTTGACTGATAAGGGTAAGTGGCAAATTGTAGCCTACAATGTAGCAAATACAACTATAACAATTTTCTGACTCAAACTCTCAGATGTTGAGTCCAGTAATAAATGTTATCCATCGATACAGATAGAGGTATGATAACAAACAAGCAAACAAACAAACATAATTTTGTGAAGAGGGGGGAGATCAGCAGTTAAAATATGTATGATTAAAATACCATTCAGCACTTATACGGTAGCATATATACGACTGCATAGACAGCTGCATTCACATTGCTCTAAATTCAGAATTGCACAGTAACATGATTTCTTGTTTGCAGCTATAGTACAACTTATTGCAATGATACGTGTGCCATTCTCCATTTTTCTAGCTCAAACATTTCTGGCAATACATGTATCATTGTCAGACTCACATTTCAATACGCTTACACAAGGGCGATGAAAACATACTGTGCAATTCCATCATTGTGCAATGATTATTAAAAGCCTTGTTGATGTAGACTGACATTATTTGGGTGATTAATAAGTTTACAAAACAAAGTTGTTCAATGGTCAAGTTAAACTAACATTAGACAAATTGCAATAAGCTCTCACTTCCACAAAGGCCTAAGGTGTTGTTACTCTGTGCAGTCCTGTGAGTGACGGAGAAACATGATGTCATGTCACTACCACTTTTGCAACAGTGCAAGTCATATACAACAACTTCAAGGTAAAACATCTCTTGAACTTCTGAAGTTTTCCATCGATTCAAAAGAAGTTTTGCTTACATGTTCAGCTCACTGCAAAGTGTGTTGCCGTGGTAACAGCACTAATTGCCCTCAAAGTTATGTAACGGCTTTAAGAACAGCTTCCTCCCCCAGTTTTCGAGCCATTAAAACAATGTTTGTCCCACATGTTGAGTTTAATGTAAAGTTGCACAAAACATACATTTCTAAACAGTAGTGGAAAGAGTGTTGCTATTGTCTCTGAACATTGTAATGACCCTCACAAATCAAACAAAAGCTTGTGGAATTTTTCCCTCTCCAGTTCTCCAGTGATACAAACAAAACATGGTACATTTGTAACAGTGCATAATCGCCTTAAAATCATGACAAAACCTTGCACATTGAAACTCTTTAGCTGTTTGATGGTATTTCAGAAAAAAAAATGACTCACGGTGATTGCACGTAAATTTGAGTTTTTCGAGAGTAGCTGTGTTTGTATTTGGTGGTAAAACAGAAATCAAATCATTGTAAGTTAACATCAAATGCATGTAAAGTTCATGGAAACTTGCACTGGTCCAACATAAATGAAAGAAACAAGTCAATATGTCAGTTTCTTCAAGTTCCACCTTCACGACTGCCTGCTGTAGTAGCGCTGTAGT
Source organism: Diadema setosum (assembly GCF_964275005.1). Taxonomy (NCBI): domain Eukaryota; kingdom Metazoa; phylum Echinodermata; class Echinoidea; order Diadematoida; family Diadematidae; genus Diadema; species Diadema setosum. The sequence continues at coordinate 1,068,871 of NC_092687.1, forward strand.
AGCTTTTGTTTCCAGTAAGTCCCAGAGAGACAGCAATGTCATCCCACACCGATCTTGCAGTTACAGGTGTAAGTGTTGAGGTGAACTACATGACAAGGGCTAAACAAACACAAAAAAGAGCAGGAGAATGGAACTGAGAGAGAGAAAGAGAGAGGAAGAGAGTGAAGAGGAACTTGAATTGGTAGAAAGCGTAAGAAGAGTGTGTAGTGGCCAATAACGTATAGTGACATTACATGTACTGAATCTCAAACAAACAGAACTAATCAATTTTGTTACACATGTCAGCTCTTCTCTAATTTTGAAACGTCCCATTTCATTTGAAATAACTCTTTAACTTAATTGAATATTTTCAAACATCATCTTGAACATGTAATCATCTTTAAAGATTTCTTTTCAATCGATCGTATTTACACAAAACCATTGACTGATTATCCTTCGGGATTCTGCTGTAACGTTACATCAAGTTTAGCACTGAACATATCCAAGTGAGCACAGTATATCATCTTTTTTCAATCGATAACGCTCATTCCATGCCCTATTCACAAAAAGGCGCCCTGTGGGGCGGCCATGTTGGCAAAATACAATATGGCCACCATGAAAGTATAAAGGTCACTTACAATTGAAAATATAAAAGGGTAATAATCATTTTGAAGGGTGTGTACAGTTCTGGTCGGGGTGAGGATTTAGCTTTAATTTTTTTGCGAGATTTTCAGAAACCATTCTATGAGGTGTCAAAGAGCATGTAATTTCAAGGGCTATCAAAAGGTTATTTGATGAAAACTGGTTTTGAAATGGCTGAGATATCCAAGAACAAGTATAATTACATCGATCACTCATTGCGATTAATATACCCCCACACACAACTGAGGGAATTAGCTCAACAAGGATTATTTTTTTTTTTACTTTTTAATGAAAAAAAATTACCATGGCAATGCACTGTTCAACCGTAAATAACTGTATTGCTCACTGTTAGTCACATGTCCCACATCTCAAGTCAAATGCTCAAAAAACTGAATGAGCAAGATAACTAGACTGATGATTTCTATGTTTTTTTATTAAAAATTGCATAACTATGGCAACACATTGTTGGACATTTAGAAAAAAATGAAGTTTGCACAACTATACATCATAGCTGTCACATGTGCCAAATTTCAAACCAAATGCTAAAAGGAGGGACTAAGTTGAATTCACAATATTAGTGTATCATTTTCATTCAAAATGTACTGTTACCATGGCAACACATTTTCCACACTGACAAAATGCTCTAAACAGAGAGTTAGGAGAATCGAAATGTTTTTGTGATTTTCATTCAAAATGCCCTGTTACCATGGCAACAAATTGTTCAACAATGATGAAATATGAAGTTTGCATATTTCTGTACTATAATGGTTGCATGAGCCAAATTTCAAGCCAAATGCTCAAAGACTGAGGGAGTTACCTAAATCCACAATATCTTGTATGATTTTCATTTAAACTATGCTGTTACCATGGCAACACAATGATCAACAATGACGAAAGGTTAAGTTTGCACATTTACGTACCATAGTGGTCAGATGTGCCAAATTTCAAGCTAAATGCTCAAAGACTGAGGGAGTTGGCTGAATCCACATGCTTTTTGGTGAAAAAATGCGTTACCATGGCAACGCATTGTTGAACAATAATTACAGATTAAGTTTGAGCATCTATATGCTATAGTGGTCACATGTCCCAAATGTCAAGCCAAATGCTCAAAGACTGAGGGAGTTACCTGAATCCACATTATTTTGTATGATTTTCATTCAAACTATGCTGTTACCATGGCAACACAATGATCAACAATGACGAAAGGTTAAGTTTGCACATTTACGTACCATAGTGGTCAGGTGTGCCAAATTTCAAGCTAAATGCTCAGAGACTGAGGGAGTTGGCTGAATCCACATGCTTTTTGGTGAAAAAAATGCGTTACCATGGCAACGCATTGGTGAACACTAATTACAGATTAAGTTTGAACATCTATATGCTATAGTGGTCACATGTGCCAAATTTCAAGCCAAATGCTCAAAGACTGAGGTAGTTACCTGAATCCACAATTTTTTTTTGCATGCATTTTAGTGAAAAGATGCTGTTACCATGGCAACGCATTGTTCACCACTGACGAAAGATTAAGTTTGCACATCTTTATGCTATGGTAGTTGCATGTGCCAAATTTCAAGCCAAATGCTCAAAGAGTGAGGAGTTAACTGAATCCACGATATTTTTGTATAATTTTCATTCATAATATGTGACTCTGCACCTCAAAACAAACAAAAAGTCGCCAGACATGAATTTTTAGTTAAGACCATATTCTGAAAGAACAGACTTTAAGCTTTAAAATGATGTATAACTCAAATCAAATGGACTCTCCTAACCTATCTAAATATTGGAAAGAAAGCACAAACTCAGGAAAAGTGTGAACTGAGAAAAGAGGCTCTGAAGTACAGTGTCTATTCAAGCGCTTAATCTTTACCAAACCCTGCTGGCTGTGCGATGAATGGGACAAAAAACAGGAAGTACACCACCAGAGTAACAACAATGAAGGGATTATCAGATTATACTGAAATTAAGCATGCCTCATTAACACATTCTGTCAATAATCAATACCAACTTTCAAAGAAGTAGCACTATCCTTTCAAAAGTTATTAAAGTTGAAAGTGAAGCGTGTGGACAAGGTTTTTCAGAAATGAAAAAGGGATTCTAAAGACACACCTATTCACACTATTCTACCAAAAATGTTTGAAATAAACTGCTAAAAAATACACTTTCCTGCCCGTTTTATGATACCAAATTTTAGCATAATGTAAAAGAAGACCCGCTCTTTCAGAAAATATGAAAAAGTCAAAGTGGGCTAGGTTGACCCATTGCACTTATTTTCAATCCTCACGCAAAATCAGTGTGTGCGACTTTATGTTCGTTTTGAGGTGCACGGTCACATATGCCGTTATCATGGCAACACATTGATCACCACTGACGAAAGATTATATTTACACATCTACGCACCACAGTGGTCATGTGTGCCAAATTTCTAGCTAAATGCTCGAAAACTAAAGGAAGTTAGCTGAATCCACAATATTTTTGTATACTTTTTAGTTAAAAAAAAAACTGTTACCATGGCAACACATCGCTCACCACTGACGAAAGATTAAGTTTGCACATCTATATACAAAAGTGGTCATGTGTGCCAAATTTCAAGTCAAATGCTCCACGACTGAGGGAGTTAACTGAATCCACAATATTTTCGTATGATTTTCATTCAAACTATGCTGTTACCATGGCAACACATTAATCAAACAATGACGAAAGAGTAAGTATGCATATCTACGTACCATAGTGGTCACATGTGCTAATTTTCAAGCCAAATGCTTGAAAACTGAAGGAGTTAGGCTAATGCACACATTTTTGTATGATTGGTAAAAAAAAACCTCATGTTGCCATGGCAACAGATTTATTGACACACACATCAAAGGTGTTTTGCACAAATATACATCACATTGATCACATATCCTAAATTCAAACTGAATTGCTACAAAACTGAGAGAGTAGTGCAATCCAAAACATTATGGCAAAGGCATTATGAAATACTCATGAAAAAGGTGTCTTGCGCCATCTGCCTGTGACAGCAGTCACACACGCCAAATTTGAAGTTAATTGCTCAAAAACTGAGAAAGTAGTTCGACCCACAATTTTTTAATGAAAATATGCCGTTTCCCTGGCAACGCATTATGCGATAGTAATGAAAAAGGTGTCTTGCACATCTACCTTTGGTAGCAGTCACACATGCCAAATGTGGGGTCAATTGCTCAAAAAATGAGAGAGGAGTTCGATCCACATTTTAAATATATTTTTTTAATTGCCGTTGCCATGGCAACTCATTATGCAATAGTATCGAAAAAGGTGTCTTGCACATCTCCTTTTGATAGCAGTCACACATGTTAAATTCGGGTTAATTGCTAAAAAAAAAAAATGAGAGAGTAGATCGATCCACAAGTTTTTACGAAAATATGCCGTTGGCATGGCAACACATTATGCGATACTAACGAAAAAGGTGTCTTGCACATCTACCTTTGATAGGGTCACACATGCCAAATTTGGGGTCAAATGCTCAAAAAATGAGAGAGGACTTCGACCCACAAGATTTTGCAACGGACCGACCGCCCGACCGACCGACGGACCGACCGACTGGCCACCCGACCTCAGAGTGATTCCTATATACCCCCCCCCCCCTACACACTATGTGTGGGTGGGGGTATAATAAAGAGATCCTAATAAAAGGCGTGGCCTTTAATCTTTTATTGTTATCAATTTTTTTTTTATATCTAAGCCATTTGAAAAGCAACTTTCATCAAATAAAATGTTGAATCCTTTTTAAAATTAGATGTTTTTTTTTCATATTCTTAAGAGGTTTCTCATTGTCTCACTTAGGAATGTAAAATACATGAATCCCACCGCAACCAGTACGGTACAGTCCCTTTAAAAGTCATTTTATGAGATTTTATGGGTCAATGAATTCGAATGTGAAAGTTATTTCTATGGTCTGAAGTCAACTTTTCCTTAAAAGGCCACCTACAGATCACATAGTTGTCAAGCCATTGTATTCATAACAGGACCTGTTATTAATAAATGGCTTGCCTATGGTCAATATTCCAGGGATGCCAACCTTAGTAATAGAATTGCAATTGTCGAGTGCTGAAAAAAACAAAACAAAACAAAACATATATATATATATATATTCATTTATTTATTTCATGTGAAAGGCGCCCTCTTGGGAGTTATATTTGCAACATCCAATGTGGCTGCTACTTACGTTTAAAAGCCATAATAACAATTGAAAACTTTTAAAGTGTTACAATAATTCACAAAGTCAGCTTTAGAGGTTTTTGGGGTCAAGGAATTCGACTCTGATATTGTTTTTTTTTTATGATCTGACGTCAAATTTTCCTTATAAGGTCTCCCTAAATGTCATTTGGGGTCAAATCATTGTATAGGTAATTCAGAAAATGGCTTGCCTATAGCCAATATAACAGGGATGCCAGCCCTAATAGACTTGCAGTTGTCGAGGGCTGTGGGAGAGGGAAGAGGTGGGATTTCTCACGAGTAACATCAATAAAGATGATTTCTTGTTAAAGATTTCAAACACCATATGTCTGCCCGCCCACTGTACACTCATGAATTATAATAAGAAGCCCTTTAACCCGTTCCATACTAAACTCTGAAATCCCCACAGACTTCATAAACAGGCCACCAGGTTCCCGTATGGAACAGGTTAAAAGAGTATACGAATTAAGGGATCTGAGCCTTGGTAACCCTTCAATTTCATTTTAAAGATTACTTACGGTATTTTTTGTTCTGCATCATTTCAATTATAACCTGCTATTATATGGCTACAAAAGCTTTTAAGTGAGGTTCTGTCCAAAGCTACGAAATACCATAGTTCATAGAACAATCATTCCATTTATCTTGTTTTTGTTTTCAGGCGCTAAGAGGAAATGTCCTCACTGACTGGTCATATTTGCGGAATTCAAGATATTTGTATTTGCTTTTACTGGCGGTTTGTCTCTCATTAGGTATGCATTGTAGCCCTGTGTATAGTTTTGTATGATCTAAGATTCCATGATTATTTTTTCCTCCTCCAAGATCGCTCTATGACTTTTTATAATTGGGATCTCTCGACATCTCGAAGTTTTTTATTCCTCGTCATGTGATAAACTCCCAAGTTTCCAAACGACAGGTGTAATGTCGCGGAAATTATTTCAATCAGTGTTTTCTTTAAATCCAGGAAGAAAGAATTTAATATTAGCAGCTGTTTTCATCGAAGTCCTGTATGAAGTTTGGGCAGTCAGAGACTGCAGCCAATAGATAGTGATCGAGAAGGCTAGAGCCAAACGATTGGGAAAGCTCGATCAAAGAGTGGAAAGGGCTGCTGCAAAATGATCAAAAGGGCTGCGAGATTATGACTGAAAAGGCCGCAGCCAAACCCACCAAAAGGCCACGGGAAGAGCGCCATGGGGTATAGAATATAATCCCAACCAAACGTCTATAGAATTCGGCATAATACAAAGTGGGTGGTACAGGTACAATAGATTTCAGACACCCCAACCTGTCCATAGTGAGATCTCCGATCCCATTGTTATGTCCGGAGAAGATGGCTGATCTTGGAATTATGAACACAGTCATCGCATACAACAGGAAGGTATTCCTGACATGCTCTCATACAAAGATCCCCTTTCTCTTCATTACCACAAAGTCAAATTGGAAGATATTTCCTGTATCGTGTATAAAGATGGGGGTAATAGTTCTAGTTGTGTTCCTCAAAATTGATTTTGGATTGATTCACTACTTTTACACAATTATTGCGGAAGGTCCGATTGTATTTCTTTTTCTGGGGGGAGACATACCGTCGAACTTTGTTTACCTCAGGTAAAATGATACTTTAATGGCTATTCTCGAGGGTAACTGACCATCGTCTGATTGTATCATAACAGTTCAGGGAAAAACCACCCTAATCATACCATGAAGACTTCCTAGACTCTGACAGCAGAGCGCCGAAGGTTGCTCTATTTTGTTTGTTTTTTTTTCGCATGACTCAACGTATTCAATACCACTTCCATATCGAGCTACAGCCTTGTCCATTTATAAGCAAATGCCGAATTGCTCTCTATCAATTGATAGGTTTCATCGGCAGACAACATGGGTGGGGGGGGGGGGGAGAACAACAGTTGAGAAGTGTTCATGGTAGATTTTATAATGGCTATAATCAATAATCAATGTACATGTATGAGTCTCATTGGTCCAGTTTTGTCTGTTTTGCTGTAATAAGCGAAAATGCAAGTGCTGCACAGTGTGCGTATTTGCTGAATTTGCTTGGACTAAGTTCGTCTTCATGTGATTGCGAGCATTTCTCCACTTCGATTTATTTCTCATGATTATGTGTATTGTATTGTGCGGGGATGGTAAAAAAAAGAACTGTACGCATCCATATCTCCCTATGAGTGAATGAGTGGTGCAGTGCCGACGAGGGTCCTACGCACGCTTTTGGAAATAATTACAAGCAAGTCGTCCAGTCTCGTGAGATTTTAGCTTTGTATTAAACAACGGCATGGATTTGAAAGTCCACGAAAAAGACAGGCTGTACCAAGTGGTAGCACAGCAGTCTGTAACTCTGAGATTGGCGATGACATGGCGTAATGAGACTTGCATACACCATGCCATACAAGAAGCTGCTCCAGTGGAATGCAAAAAAAAAAAAAACACACACACACAAACAAACAAACTACGCATTGCAGAGACACTGCAGAGAACTCGCAAATATCAGGGAGGAGTCACCTCTCTGCACCGATGCATAAATGGAGATCATACACATGCACACATATTCAAGCATAAATTTATATGCGATAACCAGGTGCATGTGCTATATTAGAATATCTTACCCTATTTTACCCTTTCTATTACTTTTTCTGTGCTCATTCAGGCTTAATGTAAGAATTAAACGTTTAAAAGGAATGACACCTTAATTCATGTTTCCCACTAATAATCGCATTATCAGTACAAGCCACATGTAATCCACGGACTGATTGTCAGACGATTGAAAGTGCAAGTTTCAATTTGTCTTACAAATGTGAATACTAATAATATTTACATTAGAACCGTTTGTCACTGTCCATCGCTTCCTTCGCACTTCACAGTGAGACATATAAGCCGAAGTACTTTATTTCTTTTCGTGTCATTGTTCGTACTTGCCTGTATGCATTGAGACAGCATGTTTTTGCAAACGACTGAAAGAATTAACGCTTGATGAGGTAATACATTACCTGTAATAATACAGTGAAGTCAATGAATAATGCAATGAATGGTTGTGATCTCTCAATGAAAACAGTAATTAAGACCACTGGTTCGTTTCCAATTGAGTATGCTTAAAGTTATCTATGTCACATGTGTATTGGTGATTCTATCTTTCTATGAAGAGTGCTCGATATCCTGAAAGGAAGAGCTTTAGACATACTTATACGGATGAACCTGCTGTCAGCCGAGTGAACTTGTTCCAATACTTCTATATATAAATAAATAAATAAATATATATATATATATATATATATATATATATATATATATATATATATTATATATATATATATAATTATGTGTGTGTGTGTGAGTGTGTGTGTGTGTGTGTGTGTGTTGTGTAGGTGTAAATGACACAGAGAAAGGTGAATGTTTGAAAGTAAGAACATGTATACAATTATAGTTCGCACCATTGCACATGAATTTTAATTGAGAAAGAAAAGCTAACTACACATAGTTATGCGAGATTCAACAGGGGTCGAATAAGCCAGTGATATCCACTCTAACCTCGTCCAAACAAACAAACAAACAGACATATACACTGACGAGAACACACACACAGACAAAATTCTGCCTGTAATTGAAAAACAAAAAGAAAAATCTGCCTTGTTCTGTACATTGAAAGACGAACGATAATAAAACATGCATGTAGAGTTAGCACTTGTAAATCATGGTACAAATTGAAGTAGGCCTTCGAGTGGTACATCTGTACTGTATTATGTATTGCATGTAAAACTATTACAATCTTTCAGGTTAATTGTTATTTCTCCTGAAGTGCTGAAGCGCCGTATAATTACATACCGTCTTCATTTGTAATAGCCCTAATTCATTTTCACGAAGTAATGATTTGCACAATGTAGCTACAGTAGAAAAAGATTGTATGTGTTAAGTCGACGTGCGGTGTGACATGCTGTAAAGCCCGTTTTGAATACTTGTTCACGCCATCACGCGTGAACGCCTTCTCTGCTGTTTCTATTGAAAACAGATTGAAAGTAGCATTTTATCAACTTAATACGCTATCCACCACCTTGGATCTAAAATGACAACATGTAATATATTCAGGTCTACCAAAAATCAATTCCCCCCCCCCTTCTCTCTCTCTCTCTCTCTCTCTCTCTCTCGTCACTGTAATGATGTAATGACGAGTTTTACCAAAAAGTTGCGTGAGTGGTAATCTCGGTGCTTTCAATACATTGACACGTTTGTACCCAATTGCTTGCCATCCCGTATTGTTCCGTATCGAGACAAAAGGTAGTGATGGATGATCAGGTGCTGTTGCTGATTTGCAAGGTATGAATCAGCTATTGAATAGGCTGCACGCGTCTTTTGCAAAGTTTAATAGCATACTTAGAAATCAGTAGCAGATAATAAATTGAGGCTACTCCTTTCGCAAAGATAGGAGGAAAGGCTTCAAGGAAAAAATGCCTGTATAGGAAACTGTTTCTCTGGGATCAACGACGTGCCCATAATGAACTACACAACTTCGTCAAGAAAGGAAAAATTACAAAAGCTGGGTGTCAATATAATTATGCTTGGTTTTCAGCTGAATTCCAAACAAATGAAAGATGATATGTATAACTTGGGCAGTAACTTCTTATGTGTGAAATATGCGTCATCACTTTTTATTCTTTGAGAACTATGTCACAAAGAAAGTACAATATACCGCGAAGTCAAGACGAAAATGTGAATTTGTAGCAAAATTTATCCAAAGTATTTGCGGCGATGGAAAGGATAAAGAAAATCAAAATGAAATGAAGGAATGTCAGGACAATACAGAAACTTTATAGAAGGCAAGTAAACATGAAACAAATTATACTTCGAGAGTGTAATAATATATCAAAGAATCACAAGCCTTGAACATGTCTTGACGATTATCTTGTCAGTTTTATACACCCCACATTATCACACAACCTGACAAGGGCATACGAGGTTGTATTTGCCCTGAATCGGGAAGGGTGTGTATGATAAAAGTGTATTCCACAAGATTCAAACATTTTTCTTCAAGGTATTCATTCGTTCAGTCCTTAATAACTGACATTGTATCGACCTCTTTCCAGGAAGAGGCGATTCTACTTCTTGTGTGTGTATGTGTGTGTGTGTGTGTGTGTGTGTGCGAGTGCGTGTGTTCTTTGTAGTTTTGCTAGCTGAGTAACAATTTTTTTTTAAGTGAAGTTTCCTCAGTCCTCTGCATTTTCGTGTTCGTGACATCTATCCCCAATTTTAATAGTCAAAACAATGGTCTTGATCAGGATGTTGATTCTTAACAACCATCATTTTCTATTAAAAATGGATAACTTTTCAATGAATTGTTCGCTTTTTCTCAAGCTCCATAAACTGGTCTGCTTTTCAACATTCACGTTAGACACACAGGGAAAAGTGCATGACGTTGCTGTCGGTAGAGGTGTAGCTATAGGTTTTTAATATCTACTTTACCCTTGCAGTAACATTATCATTACCTGTTTTATCATTTATTTTTTTTTTTTGGTTCACCTCTATACGGGCAGCTGTCTTTTCAATCCGCTTTTATAGCAAAGAGAGTTAAGAATGACACATGATGATAACGGTATGTAAAATAACAAGCATGAAACATTATCTAAACATAAAATTGTCATTCCAAATCAATATTTGATCGTGAAATTCTTTCATTGCTTTTAGACGAAAAGAATAGCACAATAACATACTTTTTTTTCTTCGATTACGCATAAAAAATTCATTTTTGTTTCTTTTTTTCGACAGAACAAAACTTTCTCCTTTAGAAAATTTAATTCATTGATACGGCGATCATTCATATCTTTCTCGATCTGTGATATCATTAGACTTTGAAAAAAAAAGTTTTAAAGAAATTATCTCCATTTCAACGGTAAATGTCGTTTTGATCCACATTGTATTTACGATAAAACAGATACTACATTTCTCTTTCTGTCTGTCTGTGTATTTCTGTCTGTCTCTCCCTCCGTCCCCCTTCCTGTCTTTAAACCTTTTATCCCCTATAAAACAATCCCGTATTATACGAACATAACCCTACGGGGAGGGGGTAGTACTACATCACGTACTCCTCATGTATTAAAACAAAAACACGTCTCGATTTCGTGCAAGAGCACTGGACTTGCAAAATCATCACACGCATCCGTTTGTATTTCGCCACTGACTCCCTTTGTTGCTCGTATTTTTTTTTAATCTCGTTTGATGTATCAGTATGGGATTAATTACTATAAACAATTATATAGAGGATACATAGAAATTAAACCTCCGAATGACAGGTATAAACTCTAGGTAGTCCCGAAGATCAAATTCTTCGCAGGTATATTTGATAATCACAGGCCTACGAAATGCCGGAAGATATGACGTTTCTGATATATTAAAAAGAAAAAAGACAGAATAAACACGCATGCATTGCATGTGAAGAACACAAACACCAAAATGGTCGCGGAAAGAATGATGGGAATAGAATACAAACTTTCCAAAACATCTTTCTTCTTGAGGGACAGGTCTGTGGATATGTTGCATGTGTGTGTCTGTTTGTGTGTGTGTGTGTGTGTGTGTGTGTGTGTGTGTGTGTGTGCGTGTTGTGTGTGTGTTTGTGTAAGAGTTGACTTGTTTGTCATTTATACTATTAAAAAAGTAATTAGTTGAACGTCCATATGTATTGATATTGATATGCATACTGCTATCTCAATGACATCAAGCTGTTTTTGTTAAATATAAGGAGGCGACAATCCGTGTAGGGGCGACAATCCGTGTCGCAACAGCCGTGCAGTGTGACATGCTGTTCCTAAGCCGTTTTGTTCACGCCATCATGCGTGAACGCCTTCTCTGCTGTTTTATATTGAAAACAGATTGAAAGTAGCATTTTATCACCTTAATTGTTACGCTAATTTCCACCTCCATGGATCTAAATGACGAGATGTGATATATTCAGTTCTACCAAAATCGATTTTTTTTTTCTCTCCCTCTCGTCACTGTTATGATGTAATGACGAGTTCTACCAAAAGGTTGCGTGAGTGGTGATCTTGGTGCTTTCAATACATTGACACATTTGTACTCAATCGCTTGCCATGGCGTATTGTTCCGTATCGAGACAAAAGGTATTGATGGAAGATTACGTGTTGTTGCTGATTTGAAAGGCGTTGATCAGCTACAAGGAAGTTTTCGCTACACGAAGGACAGACCGAGAGTACGCGTAAGCAATCAACTGTGAAAGTACCCGTACTCGGACTCCCATCACCAAAGCAGTTTCGCTTTCCTGTACAGGACGAGGCGTTGGGACAAGATCGCTGATTGGCTGGCTGGCTGACTGGCTCACTCATGCCCAGCGTCGGGACCGAACGCTATTTTGGCTGAATCCCGCGCACCAGTGTTCCCCACGGGACGTTTCTAGGATTTGATCAAGCGCACATGCAAATTTGCACATGGTACGCTCAAATCCCGGCCGCGTCGTTATCTGCGAAAACTCCCTCTTGAATAGGCGGCACGTATCTTTGCAAAGTTTAATAGCATAGTTTGAAATCAGCAGCAGATAGTGAACTGAAGGGTACGCCTTTTTCAAAGCCAGGAGAAAGGGCTTCAAGGAAAAACTTGTCTGTATTGTGGACATGTTTCTCTGAGATCAACGACGTGCCCATAATGAACTACACAACTTCGCCAAACAAGAGAAATTACGAAAGCTGGATGTCAATATAATGGTTGGTTTTCAGTTGAGTTCAAAACAAATTAAAAGTAATGTGCATAACATGGGCAGTATCTTCTGATGCGTCATCACTTTTTGACAGTTGAGAAATATGTCACAAAGAAAGTACAATGTACAAGTCAAGACGAAAATGTGGATTTGTAGCAAAATTTATCCTAAGTATTCACAGGATAAAAAAATGAAATGAAGGAATGTCAGGACAATACAGAAACTTTAACGAATGCAAGTAAACATGAAACAAATTATACTTCGAGAGTGTAACGATATATCAAAGAACCACAAGCAATAAACACGTCTGGTCACTTAAATACACCCCACATAATCACACAATCTGACAAGGGCAGGCGAGGTTGTATTTGGCCTGGGGAAGGGAATTATGATAAAAGTGTAATTCACAAGATTCCAATGTTTTTCTTTAAAATATTCATTCATCCATTCCTTTGTAACTGACCTACGTTGTGTCGACCTCTTTCCAGGAAGAGGCGATTCTATTTCTTGTTTGCTTATGTTTGTTTGTGTGTATGTGTGTGTGTGTTTGTGCGTGCGTGTGTGCGTGTGTGTGTGAGTGCATATATATGCTCTTTTTCGTTTTGTTAGCAGAGTAACAAATAGTGACGTTCCCTCAATCCTCTGCCTTTTCGTGTTCGTGACATTTTTCCCCAATTGAGTCAAAACAACATTCTTGATCAGCACATTTATCTTCATGTAAACCGTTATTTTCTGTTGAAAATTGATAACTTTTGAACGAATTGTTCGCTTTTTCTCAAGCTTTAAAAATGGTCTGCTTTTCTACAGTCACTGCAGTCATAGGTAACCATGGTGTCTGTAATAGCCGCAGTACAAATTTTGGAGGAACGGCTAGAATGAAATGACGGATTGACATTCGATGGGACCATATAAAAAACAAAAATTTAATGCAATTTAGCAGGTCACCAAATCAACAGCTGCAGAATGGATGAAGTTGGATATTTATGACTGGATTGAAGGCAGCAACATGAATTTACAGAACGTCATTTTCTGTTTAGAGTATAAGAATTAAAGTTATTACTTGTCTGCTTTTCTACCATTTTGAGGTGGTCACATTTCTATTTCGTTGAGTTATTCAGGACAGTTACAAAGAAAGCTACAAATCTCTCGAGATCTAGGACAACAAATTAGAATCGGCTATTGGGATACGAAAATAATTGCGTTTTTGCCTTTGTTCTGGACGAGCTGGAGAAGTTGTAGAGGAGAGCAATGAATTGCTTCGGCCTTTTGTGGGATGTGTGGCCGGCTTGGAAGGGGGATAAAGTCATCAGTGAGATGACTGCGTTTTCACCGGAAGAATGTTAGTGTTGTATTGGTTTAATAATAGTTAAAGACACTCTTGTGTAGAGGGCGTGGTAATCTATTGAAGACTGAAGGAATTGCGATTGTGTCGACTGATAAGGTATCCGGTTAGACTTTTGCACTCTAGATACTTTACAACAAGATACTTTATTTAATACTTTAGATGTGTATGTGTGTGTGTGTTTGTGTGTGTGTGTGTGTGCCCGCGCGCTTGGGTAACTGCAAATTGATAAATCTTTTTTCTTTCATTATTTTGTGTGAGGTTTTCAGGGATATTGCCCCATGTGCCCCAAACACACACACACACACACACACACACGCGCGCGCGCATTTTAGCAAGTTATAATGAAAAACATGTTATGTTATGTTATGTTAATAACAAGTACAGTATGATACTATTTAAAGGCAACCTATTAAAGCTATCAAGCGTTAATTCTTTCAGTCGTTTGGATGGCGGCAGTATCAAAAATAGATTACAAACCGTAGCCCTCCCCCCCCCCCCCAAACAAAAAATACAACGTCACCTTCCGCAACATTAAAAGACAGGGAATCAATCCGAATACAATATCAGGGTATGAAACTTTAACTCATTTATTGAACTTACTTCTCTATAGAGGTTGTGAACTATTTCTGCATGTTGCTGGAAATGCAACACGGAGCTGACCATCACTCACGCAGTTTCAGCCTCCGTTGCTATCACAACAAAGGTTTGTTTTTGGAAAGACAATGAGCAATGATCGACTCACGGTGCCCATCGCGGAAGTGTCCATCTTCTCCGAACATAGCAATGGGATCGGAGATCTCACTATTTGACAGGTCGGGGTGTCTGAAATCTATTGTACCTGTACCACCTATTTTGTATATGCCGAATTCTACAGGAATTTGGTTGGCATTACATTCTATACCCTATTACGCTCTTCCCGCGGCCCTTTGGTGGGTTTGGCTGCGGCCTTTTCAGTCATAATCTCGCAGCCCTTTTGATCATTTTGCAGCAGCCCTTTGCACTCTTTATATCACGCTTTCCCAATCGTTTAGTTGCAGCCTTCTCTATCACTATCTTTTGGCTGCAGCCTCTGACTGCCTGAAATATCATGTTCACATAGGACTTCGATGAAAGCAACTGCTAATATTTTCTTTCTTCCTGGATTAGCGTTTGAATGAATAACTAAATGAATAGATAAATAGATAAATAAATAGAGGAACAAATAGATGAACAAACAAATGAATAAATAGATAAATAAATAGAGGAACAAATAGATAAACAAACAAATAAATAAATAGATAAATAAATAAATAAGCACATCGATTCATGAATTGATATATACTTGACATGTACATTTCAACATTCTATAATAGTCACGCTATATACATCTGTTCGTTAGCTGACCGAGAGAGTCGGATTCAAATGTCGGTAGATGCTAAGCATGCAGCATAAAACGTATAAACTGTATACCGGTATTATGACTTCGCTGAGACATGCTGGTTTAAATGTGTAAATGTTTGCATGGCGAAATTAGTGTCTGCATCCGTCACGTCCAATGCAGGTATGTTTGATGTTGTTGTTCATTTTCTACATCCGCAGTAAGAGCCTATATTTTTATCCTCTTGTAATAATTTCGTACATACATTTCGTACACAAAATACAACCGCTTTGCCATAAAAACGATAAAAAGAAAACGACTGGTAACGCCATTCTATAGTGTGTATCCATACACACGTGCGTGACGAGGATCTATGGATGTTTGATATTAAACTGCCGTGTTGATATTCAAAGTCGAATGATAGTTCGACAGCTGATATGGATTTGAAATTATCTTCTGACATTGGGTGTTTTAACAGCACAAGATTGACGTTTTTATTGTTCAAAGGAAATATTGATTGAAATAATTTCCGCGATATGATACTTGTAGTTTGGAGTCTTGAGAGTTTATCATCATAGAATTACGATGGTGAAAAAAAGGAGTTAGACAGATTGGGAGGATTTCGAGAGATACTGATTATAAAAAGTCATAGCGCGATCATGGAGGAAAAAAATAAATCGTGGAATCTAAGATCATACAAAATTATACACAGGGCAACAATGCCGGCATACCTAATGAGAGACAAACCGCAAGTAAAGACACACACACACACACACACACACACACACACACACACACACATATATATATATATATATATATATATATATATATATATATAATGTTACAAAAACAGCTGGATGTCATCAAGATAGCAGTATGCACATCAACTGCCGAGCCTCCTCAGCATCGCTATGCTGGAGAACAATTGAAGAGTTTGTTTGCAAAAACCGATAAGTCCATATTTGTCAAATGGAGATATTTGCGATTAAAGGTCAAGAAAAATAAAGAGAATAATAAGAATATTTTTGCTTCTTTTGACCATAACTTCAAAAACGTACCTTTATATGTAGTGACCAATATATCATTTAAAAGGTATTATTTTGTACTTTATGACAGAGACCGTACTTCAAAATCTTCAAAAATGGACTTATCGGTTTTTGCAAACAAACTCTTCAATTATAGAAGGACGTTCAACTGATTTGTCTTTAAAAGCAAAAAAATGACAGACAAGGGAATACAATACACACACAACATATTCACAGGCCTGCATGCATTTGCAATGCACATTCAATTCAATTGTATGCATCCCTTCATCAAAAAAGAAACGTCCGTATAAACATGCAAACAAAAATATGCACGCAATTATATCGAAAAAAGTATAGCAATGAAAGGTCATGGACACGTGTAAAGCAGGGCTTGTATCGATGGGGTCCAGTAACAAAATTATAATGATTTTGACACAAATCGAAATCTGTATTTAATACATTTTAAACAGATTTAATAAACATGGAAAATAGACATTCGTGTAGTTTGGAAACTTCAGTTTCATTAATTGACGTGTAATTGTACACCATGAATGTGCCTAATAACAAAAAAAAAAAACACACACAAACAAACAAACAAAAAAACACTCTTACCCGTGCAGGTCCAAACTCCCTAACTTCTATGCGTCATTACTGTCACTACTGGTTGCATGTGTTGTAATACATAAATCACTGATAACAGCAAAAGGAACAAAAATAACAATAAAGTAACAAACCAACACACAAACACACGCGTGCGCGCGTGCGCACGCACACACACACATACACACATGTTATGACAAATTGATAAAAATTTCGACTGTCAAACCATCATAAAAAGCCCTGATTGAAATATATTCCATGTTTGTGGAAATAAAGACCGAAAATATACATCGTTATTATTTAGAAGATAAGATACACTGTACAAACATTGAAAGCATATTGTTAAATCACATGCTGTAAGTTTCATCTTCCTGATATGGGCTATTTGAACCTGCATTCAGTATGCAAATTGCAGAGGTGAGACGAACCTATGAGGTGACAGCGTTTTATCATTTTCTGTTTTGTGCTACCTACAGGGTTCAGAACTCTAAACTTCACTACTAACACTGTGTGTAGAGTTCTGTGCTCCAGCATACTGTTCAGAGACACTATTAGACGCTGCCACGAGAGGGCGTTGTTCTAAAAAAGTTGTTCGTCACAACAAGGAGTTTGTTATTCATAAAAGGGTTTGCAAAACCCTAGCGGCGTTTTGAAAGGAAAAGCCGGAGAGCGGGCCACTGCGGGAATACGCTTGAGTACCCCGGCGTATTAACGGGCTTTTCAAAGCGCCGCTCAAAGGACCGCTGAACGGCGGCGCCGCTGTTTTTTTGCACAATGTAATCTGCCAAGGCGCCTTAATGACAGCCAAAAGAGCTAGTTAGAATTATTGGTAATGCCCTTTCAAAGAGTTTTCAAGATTTGATTATTGGATTATTATTTTCATCTTCATCTGTAAGGAATGCTATAAAAAACGTACTTATATGAGAAATAGAATCCTATTCCTGCCTGATACATGAAATAGTTTAGCAATAAGGGGGAGGGGGCTACTCTCCGTATCACTAGCGTCCTTGGCGTTGCGACTAAAAGGAGACGTGTTTTTATTTTTCTGTTGCATTTCAGGGATCCTCAATCACAATAGATTTTCATAAATCAGACTTAAATTCACTCTCAATCTGGTTGAAAAAGAAAGAAAAAAAAAACTTCTTAGAAGTTTTGAGTGTATCAAGTTGGCATCAATGCGCTATTTTCGATCTTGTGTAAGAAAGTTCGATTGTAAGGTCCTCAAAGGAAATTTGATGTGCAACCACAGCTAAGTATGCCGTTTAGAGAATATGGCGGTCCTGGTGACGCCGTGTAGAGAACAAGCATATTTCACAGGTACAGATTAGATGTGCTAGAGTACAACTTTCATGACACCGTCTAGGGGTTATTAAGATTCTATCCAAAGTGCTTGGACGCGAGTGGGTATGATATCACAAGACTTTATAAGTTGGTATCTCGTTGGTTTGAAGACTATAGGTTACAACGCTACCCTCCGCATCATCTCTACGACGCACGTCTCCTGATGGAGACGAGCCCAATCTCAAGGATTCGCAAGAGAATCGAACATTTGCGATTTTTGCCATTGGACCCTGATTCAGCACCTTGGAATTGGATGGCGGCCGTTTTTTCGCATATACAACATATGTTTATATATATATATATATATATATATATATATATATATGAAGGGTTTGTTTGTAAAAATCGATAAGTCCATTTTTGAAGATTTTGAAGTACGGTCTCTGTCATAAAGTATAAAATAATACCTTTTAAATGGTATATTGGTCACTACATATAAAAGTACATTTTTGATGTTATGGTCAAAAGAAGCAAATTTTTTCTTATAATTCTCTTTATTTTCATTGACCTTTAATCGCAAATATCTCCATTTGGCAAATATGGACTTATCGGTTTTTGCAAACAAAATCTTCATATATACACACTCTATGAAAAAAGAAAAGGTTCTCAAATGGTTCTCGTGGGCTCCAAAATGGTTCTCATCAGATGGTTCTCGCAAAATGGTTCCGATGAGCACCTATAAATGGTTCCCAATCGAAATGGTTCCGTTCGTCACCATTTGCTAGTATGGACCCGGTCCCCGAGTGCTATTTGTGGTATTCCCGCAGGTCAAATAATATCTTTAGGTTCACTTTCCTTTTTCCCCTTGCTGTAGATTCGTATGCCAAATTTAAGAATCACCAAAGTATTGTTTGATTCTATAGAATCTTAATCAATATTATATGTGTTTCTACTGCTGTGATAATGAAAAGTACATATTGTTTTTATCGTAGACTAATGACTTCCCTTGGCTGCGTGCCAACTGACAACTGCCACCATCTAGGTTTAGCGCTCGATCAGATATGCGTACGCCCAGACGTACACATACTAGTACTGCACTGCATATTGCACCACCGCATGGTAATCTTGCCTGTGTAACCGGCGCGGCACACGCCGCGGCTATCCTGTGCTGCCTGCCTGCTGCGCCGCGCCTATGCAAACCTTTTGTTACCACGTACCACAGCGGGCAGAGTGCCAATGCAATGCAGCAGCACAGACGGCTAGTGGTTATGGTAGACACTTGTACTTACACATATACACAGTTAGACCGGGGGCCCAGAGCATTTATTCAGCTGAAAAGGGTCACACTTTTTGATGGTCTCATCATGTAAGGATGTGGCCAAGGGTCAATAAAATGAATTGCTGGCAAGTCACATCCTGTACCGTAAGCCTAGGGGCCACAAAAAGGGACCCCGAAAAATCGATTTATTCAGCCGAAGGGGGTCACGGACAAAAGTTGGTGGATATTGTTCCTTTGGGTGTACTTATCATGAAAACAGCAATGCCAGCTATTTTATCCTGTACGGGGCCCCAGACAGTAGCTCCAAAGGGCCCCACAAATATGGTGCTATTCAGCTGAAAAGGGTCACGGCTAATTTCTTTTGCAATGGAAGTAGTTCCCATCAGAGATATCCAAAACACCAATGCCAGCTATTTCATCCTGTATGGGGCCCCAGACAGTAGCCCCAAAGGGCCCCACCCCCATAGGCCTACGTACAAACACACACAAACATTGATTTTATTCAGTTGAAAAGAGTCACGGCTAATTTCTTTTGCAATGGAAGGAGTACCAATCAGAGATATCCAAAACACCAAAGCCAGCTATTTTATCCTGCACGGGGCCCCAGACAGTAGCCCCAAAGTGCCCCACCTCTATAAGCCCTACGTACAAACACACACACACACACATTGACTTTATTCAGCTGATAAGAGTAACGGCTAATTTCATTTGCAATGGAAGTAGTACCCATCAGAGACATACAAAACAGCAAAGCCAGTTATTTTGTCCTGTACGGGGCCCCAGACAGTAGCCCCAACAGCATTATCGAAGCAGAAATGAAGCGTCGTAGGAACAGGCCTTGATTTTATACGAGAGTAGAGAACTTAGTGAGAGCGTCATTAAAGCGGGAAGGTCGTGCTTTGATCAAGAAAGTGGCCCAGCAGCGGGACCATGTCGTCGGTGCTTAGTTTAGACTATATTTCCCGTTCTTGTGCCGCTGTTACTACGGTCAGAAAAACCTGGAATTGTTACGCGCATCCAGCGGTATTTACACTGTCACTGCTCTCTCCCCGTTTGAGCTACGATTCAAAATAGGTCAATCTTGATGGGGAGATGAGGAAGGAATTTTGAACCAGTTCAAAATTTCTTCCCGATCTGTAAAATTGTCAGATCCAACCCCATCACCCAAACGCTGCTGCTACGATGCTCCCGGTCCCCGTACACTTTTGCCGCTCTCTTCCGATCTGACAGATTGAATAGATCGGGATGCAGATCTTGATAGTGGAATTACATGTGGGGACACTTTAGGAACACTCCGTGGGGCCCCGTACAGCTATATAACTGGTTTCGGTGTTTTTGATACCTCGTTGAGTACTACTTCCATTGCAAAAGAAATTATAGCAGTGATTCTTTTCACTTAGAACAAAATAATACGGGAGCATTTTCCAGCTACTGGCTGGGGGCCCCTTAACTGGATGGGTTTGTGTTTTACGTATCTCAGCTGTTAATTCCACTGCCAAGGAAAATAGGCATACATGACTCTTTTCACCTAAAGACACTTAATTCATATGGGGTGGAAATACCTTGGGGCTATACCTGTCAAGGACCCAACATCGCAATATCGCACCTCTTTTAATCGAATTTTTTAATGTTGAATTAAATTTAGCAAAAATTTCGTCTAGATGACATGGTAGTGCAATGTCATATTAATCTCTTCATTCAAATCTATTTCGAAACATTCACATTACCTCTAACCGGCTTATTCTAAATAACACTTTTTCAACTGAAATCCATATATAAGACAAGTACCATTCCACTATCCGTTCATTCATAAATTCATAATGATATAGTCACGTGATTACATGCTGCGCTCGTTCATTCAAATTGATTTCTGGCCATCTAATTTAACATGTTCTGCAGTCAATTAAACAGAAATGTTCATGCTTGGCCTTTTTCCTTATTTTCTTTCATCGTAGTTATTGTTTTGTAAGCATCATAGCATTTCATGTTTTCGTATTCATTTAAGAGACTTTGACACCATTTTTTTTAACGTGCTTTTTGAATCCAAAGAAGTAAGAAGCCACAAATTATCTGGCCGTTACGAGCGCTTTATTACGAGCGGTCGGCCAGTTCCAAGAAGTCAAGGTTATGATCCTTAAACGTTTTTTTGTAATAATTCTTTCTATGTCTTCTAGAGATATACGTCTGTATCTATTGTGCTGTCATGACTTCAAAAAATGAAGTTAATCTGCATTACTGGTACACGTATAGGCCTATAATGACATGTATACGAAAGAGAAGGAGCGTTACCAGTCTGGTTACAGAACAACCAAATCCAGTTATACTAGATAAGATATATCTGAATATGATACTTTTACTACTTTATAGCATTAATTTATAGATGAAACGAAAACACACATACAAAGACATGTTAAAATGATCTGAAACAAAGAAATAGCATGATTTGAATTTGAATGAACACGTTTGGAATCTGACTGTCTTTCGCGAAATTTAATGACTGAAATACCCTTTTCGGCAAGTCAAGGCGAATTTGAATGAACGCAGGGTACCAGCCAATTTGAATACCAATTTTACGAATTCGAACCTTCTATCAAATGAACCAACAAAAGTGCGAAATTGGCTGGGAAAACCTAACTGGCTTTGATGTTTTGGGTATCTATGATGTAAACTAAGGCCTACTTCGATTGTAAAAGAAAAACAACTATGACTCTTTTCAGCTAAATGATGTCATAATAATTACGTGGGGGAGGGGCACTTCATGGCTAATGTAACCTGGGCCCAGTACAAGATGAAATGACTGGTTTTCGTAATATGTGACCGTGCACCTCAAAACGAACATAAAGTCGCACACACTTATTTTGCGTGAGGACTGAAAATAAGTGAAATAGGTCAACCCAGCCAAACTTGACTCTTTTATATTTTCTGAAAGAGCGGGTCTACTTTTACATTATGCTAAAATTTGGTATCATAAAACGGGCAGGAAAGTGTGTTTTTGTAGCAGTTTATCTCGAACATTTTTGGTAAAATATTGTGATTAGGTGTGTCTTTAGAGTCCCTTTTTCATTTCTGAAAAACCTTGTCCACACTCTTCACTTTCAACTCTAATAACGTTTGAAAGGGTAGTGCTACTGCTTTGAAAGTTAGCATTAATTATGGACAGAAGGTGTTAATGAGGCATGCTAAATATCAGTTGAATTGATAATCCCTTTATTGTTGTTACTCTGGTGGTTTATTTCCTGTTTTTTGTCCCATTCATCCCACAGTCAGCACGGTTTGGTAAAGATTAAGCGCTTGAATAGACACTGTACTTCAGAGCCTCTTTTCTCAGTTCACACTTTTCCTGAGTTTGTGCTTTCTTTCCAATATTTAGATAGGTTAGGAGAGTCCATTTGATCTGAGTTATACATCATTTTAAAGCTTAAAGTCTGCTCTTTCAGAATATGGTCCTAACTAAAAATTCATGTCTGGCGACTTTTTGTTTGTTTTGAGGTGCAGGGTCACATATGGTCACCTTGGTTGTGCACTTTACAGAAGTATGCTTCCTTTGCAAATTTCTTGAGTGTTTTGCTACTGTAACCTATAGGACCCCGTATACAGGATAAGATGACTTGCTTTAGTGTTTGTGATATCTCTGTTCAGTAGGCCCTGATATTAACGTTACAAAAGAATTTGTAAGACCATTTTCAGCTGATTCACAGTACATGTATAATGGATGGGACACTGTGGAGCTACTGTCTGGGGCTCTGTGCAGGATAAAATATTAAACTAGCCTTGGTGTGTTGAATATCTCTGATAGGTACTTCTTCCAGTGCAAAAGAAATTACCCGTGTTTGGGGCTATACTGTGCGGGGCCCCGTACAGGATAAAATAACTGACTTTGGTATTTTGGATATCTCTGATGGGTACTACTTCCATTGCAAAAGAAATTAGCAGTGACCCTTTTCAGCTGAATGAAACTAATGTGTGTGTGTGTGTGTGGGTGGGTGTGTGTGTGTGTGTGTGTGTGTGTGTATGTGTGTGTATGTGGAGAGGGGGGGGGCACTTTGGGGCTACTGTCTGGGGCCCCGTACAGGATAAAATAACTGGCTTTGGTGCTTTGGATATCTCTGATGGGTATGCCTACTACTTGCAATTGCAAAAGAAAGTAGCCATGACCCTTTTCAGCTGAATAAAATCAATGTGTGTGGGGGGGGGGGGTTGGGCAATTTGGGGCTACTGACTAGGGCCCCGTGCAGGATAAAATAGCTGGCTTTGGTATTTTGGATATCTCTGATGGGTACTACTTCCATTGCAAAAGAAATTAGCCGTGACTCTTTTCAGCTAAATGAAACTAATGTGTGTGTGTGGGGGGGGGGGGGAGCTCCTTTGGGGCTACTGTCCGGGGCCCCGTACTGGATAACATAGCTGGCTTTGGTGTTTTAGATATCTCTGATGGGAACTACTTCAATTGCAAAAGAAATTCGCCGTGGCTCTGTTCAACTGAATGAAATCAATGTTTGTGTGTGTTTGCACGTAGGCCTATGGGGGGGGGGTGGGGCCCTTTGGGGCTACTGTCTGGGGCCCCTTACAGGATAAAATAGCTGGCATTGGTGTTTTGGATATCTCTGATGGGAACTACTTCCATTGCAAAAGAAATTAGCCGTGACCCTTTTCAGCTGAATAACACCATATTTGTGGGGCCCTTTGGGGCTACTGTCTGGGGCCCCGTACAGGATAAAATAGCTGGCATTGCTGTTTTCATGATAAGTACACCCAAAGGAACAATATCCACCAACTTTTGTCCGTGACCCCCTTCTGCTGAATAAATCCATTTTTCGGGGTCCCTTTTTGTGGTCTCTAGGCTTACGGTACTGGATGTGACTTGCCAGCAATTCATTTTATTGACCCTTGGACACATTTTTATATGATGAGACCATTAAAAAGTGTGACCCTTTTCAGCTGAATAAATCTTCTGGGCCCCCGGTCTAAGTAGGCCTACGCATCACACCCATAACGAACGGCACCCGGTAACGTTAGACATTAATTTTGTCAAAGTTGACCGGAAACGTGTCACTGTCAATTCCATTTCCGCCATTGCAGTCATCACAATTTAGGAGAATAGAAACGATTTTTAGTTTAATGTGGTTTTATCTCATTTTTAGATGACATTCGTTGGTACAAAATCAAGTTAGATTCATCACTCAGTTTTCGTTTTCATCAGTGATTAACCTTTAACGGTTAGGGAGTCGTAGATCCTAATGTTAGATCTAATTTGATGGAAGCTGCCATCTTGTGTAACTTTTACCAGGTACAGTAGATCCAGATCTAACATGTTAGGCCTAACACTTTACAGTTGGAAATTTGGCATAGCAATGGGCTAGCGCTAGCCCGAACAGACGCCGCACAGTGGGCCAGAATGGCTCCAAAGTGGGCCAAAATTCATATTCACCGAGATCGACTTTAAACGTGCGCTAAATTGACCCATCTAGGGGAAATCAGACCCGTAGAGTGCAATAAAGATATTTTCAAACACATATGACGTCATTTATATAGGTATTTCTAATTGGCTGTGAAAATCAAATGAGAAATGTAATATTTCTCACGTTACAATATTTTTCCACTGTCAGAAAATTGATAGTGCGAACTGTAGCTGTGGGATAACGCATGTGCTGAAACAATATGAAAAGTAACAAAATAAAAGAAACAAAAATAAAAGAAAGACGTCAAAGGTTCAGACTTTGGTCGCACTTGCAGGGGCGCCCTTCAGGACTTTTTTGGTATTTGTCATAGTTTGCTATATTATGTCCCCTCTTGAAAATGCATGCGTTAACATTGCAAATAAGAGATAAGTGAGAAACAAACATTGTACACAAATATTATTGAATAGGAAATTTGATAAAGTTATGTTAAGCCCATTAAGGCCATAATATATAAAGTCTTAAAAATGTTTTAAAAAGGTATTCATACTTCTTCAAAATGAATTAATGAGAATTTTTGGTAAGTATGTAGAATGTTACAAGACTATAGATATAATCGCATAATGATGGAGGAAGATGTGCTTACGGAGGTAGGACTGAAAGACAGAGAGGTGATATTGTTATGATAAACTAAGAATTCAGTTAAAATATTCCTTTTGAAAATAGTATTTACTTTATTTGATAAAGGGGAGAAAATAATGATTATTATACATTCTAGGGCATACATACATTTTTGGAGAAAATATACTCTAAATTTTCGTAATGAAAAAACAAAAACAAAAACAAACGAAAGATTCTCCTCCCCTTTCCAACTGACTTGACCCAGTGTGGTCTACAGGCATGCATAAAGCATGAAGAACTCGGTATTTCAATACAGGGGAAAAAAAGATCATTAACAACCACACTGGAAACTAACCTTACACCTCAATAACCCTACACAATAACAGAAGCAGAAGCCTATGGTATGTATTGCGAAAACATCATGCTAAAACAAAGTATCATGAACTGTTCATCAACACCCAATACTGCGTTGCATTTTCTGTCATTGTCGTGTTTTCCAACTCCTTACAGTCAGGTTATCCTATCACTGCAAGCCCTCGAGTCTTTTACGGGACACCTTTTTCTTTCACTTTACTTCACTTCTCCCCTCTTGTTTTTGTTCTTCTTCTTTTTAAGTCTGACTTGGTACTATAGTTTATTGTATGATGACCTATGTCATCCCTTTGTGAATTATATTGTGAACTATGTTATATTTCGTCTTTTTTAACTGTATATTCTGTAAATGTGGAAAGAAATAAAGGAGAGTCCTGTGCTCTCGGTCAATTCAATTCAATTCAATTCAATTCAACACTGTGAGATTATCAATAATAAGAGGATATAAAAATATGACCGTGGTACCACGAAAAAACAGGTCGAAAGAATCGTGCAGGAGAACGTCAGATCTGTAGGTTTCTTGAATGTGAGTAGTTGGCATGCTGTTAATCAGTGCAACTAACTGTCTACACAGGCATTATTTATAGGGTTATAGACCATCGAGACATTTATGGTCATTTAGCTGGTTCGATGTGAACATTGTACACCTATCAATCATGATGAAAATGACACCCCGCCCCTCCACAGACCCCCGCCCCATCTCTCTCCCTCTCTCTCCTCTCTCTTGCTCTGTCTGTGGTCTCTGTTGTTGTGTATGCTTTGCCTGCGTATGAGGATCCATTGGATGCGTGCTGCCACCGCACGCGAGATTTAGTCAAAAAAACAGGCAAACATGCGGATGGAAAATTGGGTTTTTTTCACAAGATTGCGTAAGATTGCAGCCAAGTTTGGTAACAGTGTAAAGCAGGAACTACAGCAAAGGCGACTGTGATATTTTTAGCGCAGGAATCGGTGGGAATGTTGACCATTTTTTCACATTAAAAGACACTTGCTATTTTTAGCCAAATTTTCCTTGTTTTGACCCAAATTACTTTCAGAGGGAATAAAATCTGGCCTGTAGAGTTTATGATCATTTAAAATAGTTAATTAGACACGTGTGTTGAAACTTTGAAGAGGGTCAAACGACCTGTTCGGCGGAAACTTTTTGAAAACCGCAATATTGCATTTACACGTGTTTTACCCAGTGTTCACAAATTTTGAGTCTGTTTGTAGATAAACAATCCACTTAAAATTAATTTCAAGAAAAACTATTATTCCAGAGGTGTTCAGGAGGATGTAATTTGTGCCTAGGATATTAAAAAAATAAATAAATTTCCTTCCAGTGACTAAATCCCTATTTTGGCGCACTTTCATTCACGCCTGGCCCACTGTGCGCCGTGCGTAGCGTGGCTGTCACGTTTTGAAATTTTACAGCGACTGGGCCGGGCTAAGTTACTTAGCTAACGTTAGGCCTGCATGTAACGTTTATGCCTATTAAAAATAGAGGCTACTAACTCCGAAACACAGCCCGAACGCCGAACGCGAAGATATAACTCATTAACTGTGTACAGGGAGCGCCCCGGGGTAAAGGTCTATACCGGTACATGCAATAGGAAATTTGTTCTGTAAGTTATAACTGTTAGAGGTCTACAGCCCAGTAGTAGGCCTAACGTTAGGTCAAAATCTCTTCAGAATGTTTTCAGGCTTGTTCTAAGTAAGGAGTCACATCATGTAATGCCGTGTTCTGTTTATCAAATTATAGCAATGTACCAATGACTTTGTTTTATTAACGCGGTGTAGGTCTATTGTATCTTTCAACTCATATATCATGGAAATAATGGACACACCAACATGCACAGAAACCAGGGAACAAGTACGGGTAACTCCGGCCGGAACGATAACCAGTACGTACGTGTTTGGGTCGCTGGTGCGGTTAGGGAACAAGGTAGACTCTACATCGATCAGAGAGACAGCCCGTGACAGACCGTTGACAACATCGACCAGAACCGTAGGCTTAACACTAACCAAGAGTGAGCTGGGCGGCCACAAGAATACATCGATCAGAATAAGAGCCCGTGATAGCCCGTTGATAGTATCAGACAGAACCCTGGGCTAGTCAAGAATGAGCTGGGTGACCAAAAGAATGCATCGATCAGAATGACAATTTTAGCCCGGATAGCCCTTGACAGCATCGACCAGAAACCTACGCTAACCAAGAATGAGCTGAGTCAAAGAGAAAACACTGATGCTGCCAAAGAAAACCTTTGAGAAATATGTAGATAGGGTAGGTAAGTCTGTTTGCATTGACTTAGTTTATTTTATAGCTGCTCTTTCAGAATCTGCCGTCAACCAAAAATTCATGTCTGGCGACTTTTTGTTGGTTTAGGTGATGGAGGGTCACATATGTTTTGTTATGATCCCAATACAGTATTTGCAACTTACAATGTCACAGTGATAATGTTTCACTATAATGTGCATTTAGCAGCTTTGTATCAACTGTATGGGGGGGGGGGGGGTAGACGTAATGGGATCAGACCAGATGCCAATCTGAGAATTGGAGCCATTCATAGTTTAAACTTTAAAAACACAAACGGAAAATGTTCTTCATACTTCTCCAGTCATTGTGTGGTCAATCTCTGCACACTTTTAAAGTTTGCACCTAGACTGGTAAAACGTATTGCATTTAAACCCACGCAGGAATTACGTATTGTGTAGAGAATTGAAGATTATGTAATTTATTTCAAAGCACTGATGCACCTCTTGTCACCAGTTTATATTGCTTTTGCAGACATACAAAATGTACATAATATACGTGGTGGTCGTGTTTAAAAGACTGTTGCCAAATTTGGTGAACAAATGAGAAATGCTTACAACATATTGTCATAGGTTATAGGACAGCACATTCAAACCTCAGCTTTAGGCCTGCATTGTAGGCATATATAGTTTACTCTAAATGAATTTATGGTTCTGCTTTGAAAAAAGTGTACATTTTTATTGATTCCCGATGTTATGTATCTTAGATCATGGTTGAGGAATTCTGCTCATTCGTGCTTGTGAAATTGAGTACCTGAATATAAGAATGACCCAAGTCCAAATTTGGTTATCGCGTTTGAAAGCCATTTACGTAGTCACGGAAATACAGATAATCATTCAAGTGACTGTTTTATATTCAAATTTGAATTAATAACACCCCAATAACCAAAAACACTTAAGGGAGTAGGGAATCTTTTTATTAAGTTCAATTTTTCC
Source organism: Diadema setosum (assembly GCF_964275005.1). NCBI lineage: Eukaryota > Metazoa > Echinodermata > Echinoidea > Diadematoida > Diadematidae > Diadema > Diadema setosum. The sequence goes on from NC_092687.1 coordinate 1,097,907, forward strand.
TAAATTTTCTCTAATGGACTTGGGTCGTTCTTATATTCATATACTCAATTGTGTGGGTGTGGTATACTAGCTCTTTCCCCCTTGGGATTCTTATTATCCTTCCCATTATAAAACAATGTGTTCTTTATGTATATATGTGTGTGTGTGTGTGTGTGTGTGTGTGTTTTCGTAGGACATGCTGTAAATTGTCAGAGGTCATGATTAACCTGAATTTATACTCTTCTTGTATTTGCAGTTGTATAGATGTGTCTATAGTGCTTTCAAATGGCAGAAAAAAAAATCACTCGTATACAAACAAAGATAAGTTAATTCAAGTACTCGACGTTATAAATGTGAAGTGAAGTGAAGTGAAGAAGTGTAAAGCTTATCCTCTCTCAAGTATCATACCAGCATAATAATGTATGTTTTCTGTGACAATACCAAAGGCCCTGTTTAATGCAATTGTTTTCCTGCCCTTTGTAGTTGCTTTTAGGACAAATGTGCTTGAAAAAAAAAAAAAAAAACGCCAAACAAACTAGCAAATATGCGGAAAAAGTTCCTCATTCTACATAAGTAATGTACTTGACTTCTGCATATCCGAAGACTGACACAATTACTGTATCCCGTCCATGCAGTAATTATTTCATAGAGAATTAGAAATTTTGTTATGTATTTCAAAAGCCTCATGCACCTCTTGCTATTTCACATCATCTGTACAGAGATGTGTGATGGTGTTTCAAGAACTGCTCGGTACACAAATAACAAATATTGTGGACAACAAAATTAGTGACCAAATGAAAATATCTTTTTAAGAATATTTGACACAGATTATAACATGACAAATACAAACCTAACCTTCAGAATGTAAAAGTAATGGTGAATAAATACATTTCTACGAATTTGTAAAAGAGCAAATTTCTATGTTTTTTCAGTTATTGAGTAATGTTTCATGAAAAAATATTGGTGAATTTCATATACATGTATTCATGCTTGTGAAAATGTGTGTGCATGGGTGTGTTATCCTTGTTTTTTTTTTTCCTGTGTCAACGATAATGTATGACATGCTCATGTATTGCTAATATTATGTATGTTTTGTACGTATGTTTGACTGATGAGATGAAATTCAATTCAGTTTATTTCATTTCAAATGAGTTTGTGATTCACATTTTCAACGTAGATAGGTACAAAAGTTACCTTTAAGAATGGTGCCAGTGAAGCACCTACCAGCACTGCGTGTGAAACACACCAAAAATACACAGACATCAATTCACATACTACATTCTAAGAAAAAAAGAGAAGGATCTTTTGAGCACGATTAAATGGTTCTCAGCACTGTGACAATAGCGACCCCTTTTTGGAGCCTGTGGGAACCTTTTAAAATGGTGCCTGTCAGCACCTTTAACATCGGTGCCCATTAGAACCTTTTACAATGAAATGGTTCTCATGAGCACCTTTTGAAAAAAGTCAAAAAGGTGCCCATCTTTAGTCAAAAAAGGGGCACCTTTCAAATGGTACTTACGAGCACTATTCAATAGTGAAAAAGGTTCAAATGGACACCTTTTGCAAAAGGTGCCGACAAGCACCATTTAGAAAAGGTTCTCACGAGCACCTAAAAGGGTGTCGCTATTGTTACAGTGCTGAGAACAAGTTAATGGTGCTCAAAAGAACCTTTGTTTTTTTCTAAGAGTGTATAGTGAAGCACAAAAAAGTGAGAACTGACCAGAAACAAACGATAGATAATTACAATTTGAGCAAAGAACATTAGAAAAGACAGGGAAACCGATGGAAACCCGTTTTCTCTGCTCAAAGTTGTCATTATATTTGCAATATATATATATATATATATATATATATATATATAATTATGAAGAGTTTGTTCGTAAAAACCGATAAGATCATATTTGCTAAATGGAGATATTTGCGATTAAAGGTCAAGAAAAATATAGAGAATAATACGAATATTTTTGCTTCTTTTGACCATAACTTCAAAAATGTACCTATGTAGTGACAATGTATCATTTAAAAAGTATTATTTTGTACTTTATGACAGAGACCGTACTTCAAAATCTTCAAAAATGGACTTATCGGTTTTTGCGAACAAACTGTTCATATATATATATATATATATATATATATATGACCGTGCACTACTAAAAAAAAAGAAAAAAGTGCACTCCTTGATTTTAAGTGAGGACTCAAAAAAGGTGAAACGGTTCAACCAAGTCAGTCTTGAGTTTTTTTCATATTTTCTGAAAGAGCTATCCTTCTACATTACTCTTCAGTTTGGTATCTTAACATGAATGGGAAAGTGTGTTTTTAGTAGTTTTTTCTACACCTTTTTCTTTGGGGGGGGGTAGAATGATCAGGTATGACTTAGAGGCCGCTTTTCATGTCTTGAAATCCTGTGCACACTCTTCACTTTCAAGTCTAATAACTTTTGAAAGGATGACTCTACTGCTTTGAAAATTAGCATTAATCATGGGCAGAATGTGCTAATACAACATGCTTCAATTTCAGCTTAAAAGGAAGCAGTCCTCACGAAATTAAAAAAAAAAATGTGTTGTTGTTGGTACCTCCAATGAACTACTATCATCGAAAACAAACTTTCAAATCAACAAATAAGCTCGTAAATTTTTGTTTTTTTTTCTAAAGACACACCTAATCACTTCCAAAAATGTTTGAGATAAACTGCTAAAAAAACACACTTTTCTGCTCGTTTCATGATACCAAATTTTAGCATAATGTAAAAGAAGACCCACTCTTTCAGAAAATATCAAAAAGTCAAGTTCGGCTAGGTTGACCCATTTCACTTATTTACAGTCCTCCAGTATCCAACTTTTCTCAAGGGGTGGACCAATTCACCCAGATCAGAATGTTTTCCCCTGCTTGTGTACGTGCATATATATATATATATATATATATATATATATATATATGTGTGTGTGTGTGTGTGTGTGTGTGTGTGCATGGGTGTGTGTTTTGGAATCCAAACACGTAAGACATTTATGACCTGCGACAACGGTTTCAGGCAAAAGTGGCATGAGCAAATTCCCTCCTAGGCGGGGTACAAAGATTTTTACCATTATTTTTTTTTCTGTTGCAAAAATCAAATATATGATTTGTTTTCTACGTCTACGCCAAATTTCATATCATAAGGCTAAGTTTTTCCTATCGAAAATGGAATTTCAAACATCCTATGTTGGATGGCACTCGTCAGTTTCGAGGTTCTTTCGAACGCCGCGCCAATATGCCCAGTGTTGCTACGGCGCAGGGTCTCGCATGCGATTGGCTGGTGCATGGCACGCATTTCGTCCACGCGTGCATACATTATTCTCCATTGTTCATGCAGCTTGCTACAATAGACACGCTCGCTCTGTGTGAATGCTGTAAGGTTGGCTTTCTATCCGCGCTTTGATGCTACTGTACTGCAATGTTCGACAAAGGCAGTGAAACAAAAAGGTGAACGGCAGTGCTAACTTTCAACGTGGAAGCAGATTCACAGGGAACATGGTTTGATCACATCAGAATCACCAAACAAATCGTGCAACATGCGATCGCAAACTCATCCGTCAATAATATTGCTGCAATAAGACAACTGTGTGAAAAGAAAACTTACAATACGTACCTATTCTCGAAACTGTGTACTCGTAGTAAATATCATGACAGTAGGTTTACTCAAATGACATTAGATGAGAGGAAAGGAGCGGTAATAAATGACTAATATTCAAATACTTAATGTCAAGATTGCACCTGAAAACTAACCAATCGTGTTTATGTGTTTTTAAATAATAAACATCACCGCACAGTGCATCACATACATGGCTTGAAAAGCAAAACAAAACAGCAAGCGTGACACTTTACCATCTCTAGCAATTTTCGGCATTCGAAACGTCCCCAATGATTTAAAGACAGATAGAAAAAATAGTTACAGTAATACGTGATGTGTAAAGATGTAGATACGGATTCGCCACCCGCTCAGTTACGTTTACACACGGTCATGGCGTGTTGATGCCATTGGGTAGTGTGCGCACTATACACACGTACACCAGTGCTTCAGTGCATGCGATTATCGTATCCGCCCTCTTGAAAGACGTAATTGTAAACAAACCCAAGCGGAACGCATTTGCTTATGTCGGCTCCAAACACCGGGTTCCGAGGGAGGTGCCCGGGAAATTTGACTCTCTCAGTGAGCAAATCAGAAGCCGCTGTGGTTGCTAGAGGCGGGGCTTAATCTCAATTGACGCCATTGTACGGATGGGTGATTATCACCACACATCGCCGTTCGGATTGTGTTTGAGAAAGAAGTGAATCTTAAAAGCCCGTTTTCTCGTAATTTTGTCAGGCTAACAACTTAAAAAGTGCATTATATTTTGCTTTTTGTGTCCACTTACGGTGCCGGATAACACAAATGTTTTATATGAATGGAAAGCTTAGAATATGGGCAATGTGATTCAATGAAAAAAGTGATTTTTCAAAATTCCCGACTTTTGCCTGAAACCGTTGTCGTCGGTCACATTTGTAGGCCTTGGGACATGAGGAATATTAACAACCCATCACATGGCCATTATATCAGAAAATTCATCACATCACAATTTTTGTTCCAATTTACCCCAGTCTTAGGAAAAAACAAAATGTAAGTATAATGGGAGCACGGAATGACACTTAATATGGCAGAGGTTCAAGTCTAATTAGATTGTTTGCTTTATTCTCTCTCTCTCTCTCTCTCTCTCTCTCTTGCACATAATCCGAAATTCAAATAAAAAAAAAAGAATAGCATTACGGTCGTGATACATATACTAAACGTATAGAGTAAAACGCCGAAATCAATTTTAATGTGAAGTGTAAATGTAATTGTGATTGTGAGTTTAGCTTAGAGTGATGTAGTTGATAAAGGGTCAACCTCAGAATTAAATGACCAAAGTGGGACCCTTAGAAAAAAATCAATCAAACTTGTATCCTTAACATTATTCGTATTTTCATTGCAAATAATGTAAATGTTTTGTACAAACACTAAACACATACACTATCTCATGAGCTCTACTGCATTTCTCGAAGAAAATAAAGCCATAAGCCTACTTACAATACTGAATTGCGCTTTGTCATTGTATGTGAATTGCACGGGTGAACCCGAAGCTGGTCACGTGATTCAACTTCGCGAAGATAGTTAACTTAAGATGTAACTGATCCAGGCAGCCTCTATAACCCAACAAATATAGCATTTATAGTTGCCATCACGGATGTTCGCACGTAGCTCAAGGAAGTTGGGAATCAACAAGATATTGAACAATGCAGTTCCCTGAAGTTGGAAACGCGTTATATTTACAACAAAGAGCGATTTCACGTCGGGAACAAACTCCTCTCCTAAATTCTGAATTATTTTTTCCAGTTCTCAATTATAGAAGCCTGTTTATCTTTTCTCACTGAGGGATCAAAGAAAACACCTTTTTCCATGTCTCGTAGATGAATGTACAAGCGTACGTGTAATCTCAGTGACGTAGGCAATTTGATGAAACATTACGCTTTGTCGCTAGTATGTCTATCAAGCAAATCAGTGAACTATTCGATTATAACGACTACCATTAATAAATGAAATTTCATACCTTGTCGGGTGTAAGCAGGCCATCTCTGAAAAAAAAAATGTTGTGCACACATAATGTATTTTTTTCATTACCTTTACCCCAATAAATTAGTTAGGTTTATAACAACATATTTTATTATAACTCTAGATGTTTTAAATGAAGATCAGTTATTAAACCAAGTCCGTATAAAAAAATATAAAGAAGATCGCGTTGAGAATTGACTGATTTCAAATATCTAACCCTCCCATGTCCCACACCTTTACATAGTGCACGTCCTTGAGAACGGATATTTTTATAACAATAGAGTATATGAATATGAGAACGACCAAAGTCCATGGAAGACCATTTCATGTAAACTAAAACAAAAATCACATTTTTTTTTTGTCCTATGATATTCTATTCAATTGTTACTGGAAGGCGACATTATATATGTGACCCTGCACCTTAAGACAAACAAAAAGTCGCCAGACATGAATTTTTAGTTAAGACCATATTCTGAAAGAGCAGACTTTAAGCTTTAAAATGATGTATAACTCAAATGAAATGGACTATCCTAACCTATCTAAATATTGGAAAGAAAGCACAAACTCAGGAAAAGTGAGAAATGAGAAAAGAGGCTTTGAAGTAAAGTGTCTATTCAAGCGCTTAATCTTTACCAAACCGTGCTTGCTGTGCGATGAATGGGACAAAAAATAGGAAGTAAGCTACCAGAGTAACAGCAATGAAGGGATTATTAGATTAAACTGAAATTAAGCGTGCCCTCATTAACAAATTCTGTCCATAATTAAAGTTGAAAGTGAAGAGTGTGGACAAGGTTTTTCAGAAATGAAAAAGGGATTCTAAAGACACACCTAATCACACTATTCTACCAAAAATGTTTGAGATAAACTGCTAACAAAAGACATTTTCCTGCCCGTTTTATTGTACCGAATTTTAGCATAATGTAAAAGAAGACCCGCTCTTTCAGAAAATATGAAAAAGTCAAGTTCGGCTAGGTTGACCCATTTCACTTATTTCCAGTCCTCACGCAAAATCAGTGTGTGCGACTTTATGTTCGTTTTGATGTGCACGGTCACATATACAAATTTGAACACATATGGTTAGGAGAGTCCATTTGATTTGAGTTATACATAATTTTAAAGCTTAAAGTCTGCTCTTTCAGAATTTTGCCTTAACTAAAAATTCATGTCTGGCGACATTTTGTTTGTTTTGAGGTGCAGGGTCACATATATAACCTTTGGGATACTGAATCCGGGAAATAACGGGCATTTTTTATTTATTTATTTATTTATTTATTTATTTATTTATTTATTTATTTCTAATCTTTTGTCAGGGTAGTCCATTCACCAATAAATAGTGGTCTTCCACGGAGCCCTAAATAATATTGATGAACATTATCATGTACATTGAATAGCAAAACGTATATACAGAGGATGACATATATAGTGTAGATACATACCAGCATACAGTACATTGCAAAGGAACATACAAAATACATGCCACAGCAAGAGTTCACCAGAATGCCGAAATAACAATTAAAACGCTATTATACAGGAATGATAAAGCCCAGAATGAATTTCGTGTGTTACTTACAAATAGCAACTTTGCTTAAACAGTCTCTTAAATAAATATATGGAAGAAGCGAATCAAATTGAATGATCTAGCCTGCTCCATTCAAGTACAGAGGATACGATTGGGCTGCACTTGTGACAATCAGAGCGAAATCTTGGCACACGTAGATTTCCACTGTCTATTAGCCTTGTATTATGTTCATGTACATCACTATGCTTAACTATTGACGCATTTATATAATTATCATCATAACGCGGCTGAAATCAAAACGTTTGTCTAGTGCCATCCATTTAAGACTTTTGAATAAATCAGCCGACGGTGTGTCATAATTTTTGTCCAAAATTGTTCTTGCTGCCCTCTTTTGAATTTTTTCTAGCTTAGTTGTATGGGACTGAAATCTGTTTGACCAAACAACAGAACAGTAATCAAATTGTGGTAACACTAGCCTATTAAAAGTAATTTTAGAGATTGTGGGGGCAAAAAGGCCTTCGCTCTCTTTATCATGCAGACAGTTTTTTTGGGTACGTTTACATACATTTTCGATTTGTTTAACTCTTTATGTGCCATGGTGGAAACCCCCTGTGTGCCACGTTATTCTGAGACACGAAGGTAGTCATGCTGTGAGAAAGAATTCTGTTTTTTCCAATTTGTACAACTTCTACAAATTTCTGTTAGGATGGGCATAATAGTAGTCAAAGTTAAAAAGGAACGCCAAGCTCTGTTTCGATATAAATTATATGACGAATCTATTTTCAATTTTTCTTTTGAATGACCAGTTGCTACATTACATAAAGGCATGACTTTTACACATAAACCGTGACAGAAACTTAAAATGTACGAGCAAATCTAGTTGGGAACATCGCTTGATAGGCGATCACCACATAGAATGCAAGCCATATATGAGAGTAACAAAAGCGCGAGAAACGCTTTCATTATGCCGCGGGACTAGCAGTAATTAGCGGTTTATTGATCGCTCTTGGCGGCATTGTTTGTTGAGCAGAATATGCGAAGTTGGCACACCGTCGACTGAGTCGGACGTGCGAATGTGGCACATAAAGAGTTAAACCATGTCAGTTCTTCATCTATTAAAACACCTAAACATTTAGTGAACTGAACTCTTTTAATCCGACTACCATCTAATAAAATACTCAAATTTTCAATTTTCCCGAGATTAGAACGGGAGCCGATAATCATGACAGAAGTTTTGTCAGTGTTAAGGACCAGACGATTTGTCTTAATCCACCCCATTACTTTGTTAAGTGCAACAGTTATCTTTTCTTCTAAAACTGTTGCGTCATTAGCACTGACAGTGAGGGTCGTATCGTCAGCGTACATATCTATAACACCTTCTGAAGTAACGATTCGGAGTAACGATTCTTTGGAAGAGCAAATGTATCAAAGTGCGACCTCAAACCTACTCCTAAAATCACCTTTTTAACACGTGTTTTCAAAGAAAACACAAAAGCCAAACAACTTGTCTGTCTCTTAAATGTAAAATAAACAAAAAAATGAGCCAGAATTGCAAATTAACAATACTAAATAACAAATACTGATAAGAAAAAAAAAACACCATTACATTTTAAACGGAGCATTTGCGTGTTTTTATCAGAAAATAAGGATAGACTAAATTATTTATGTTTCCGCTTTTTGACGAAATGTCAATGAATAAAACAAAAACAAAAAACAACCCCTCCAGTGGAATTCGGTAGAACGGGAGTTCACTGGAAATAATTTTCTCTGTGTGTTGAAGCTCTATCCCTTATCCGTTTCTGCTCATTTTCATTTTACTACTTCACCGTTCTAATAACAATAAAAAAAAAATGCGTTTCTTTTTGCTACATGCCCATTACAGACTGTTTCCGCCATTTCACAGTTTTTGTTTCGATGTATTATACATGTTACTGCGCAGCACTTTAAGGATATTTTGTTTTAGTTCTGTTTTTCATTTTCGGTCGCAGCATGTTCAGGCTAATTTCAGTTTAATTCATTTTAATATAAGAAGTTTAAATAACAATTTTGAAATATTTGAATGGTTTTTAAGTTCCATCAATGATTTCCCATTTTCCATCATAGGAGTTACCGAGACATGGTTGCACACCGATTCCCCGGACCTATTGGCATTGAAAATTACAATTTTATTCGTAATGATAGAAAGCATGGCCAAGGAGGTGGGGTTGCCATGTACGTCAATAATCAAATTGAATTTAAAATTCGAACTGATTTGTGTATTCAGGAAGCAGATAGCTTATTTATTGAAATCTTAAATGATAAAGAAAAAAATATTATAGTTGGTACCATTTACCGTCCTCCACAAAATGACATTCAATCTTTTTTTGATAACTTCGACCATTGTGTTAATGAAATCTTTGGAGAGAGAAAATCCATTTTCTTGATGGGAGATTACAATAATTGTACATTTATTACAACCTACCCATTTCCACGACATATTATTTTCCAATTCAATGCATCTCAACATCAATAAACCCACCAGAATAAATAACACCACACATAGCAAAACATTAATAGATAACATAATGTCTAACGTAATAACGGAAACCTGTACAAACGGCATTATTTACTCAGATATATCCGATCGCCTACCATTTTTTATGATTAATGATAAATCTGTAACAACCCCAATACGTCACCAACCCAAACAATATTTGAAAATGCATAGAAATGTAACGCCACATAATATTGATTCATTGACTCAAGATTTATTTGAAGAACAATGGAATGACGTCTTTGAACTCCAAGATGTTAATTCTTCTTATGAAATTTTCTTACAAAAATTATAAGATTATTGTGATAAACACATTCCTTTAACTCCCAAAAGAAAAGGAAGGTAAAAAGCTCGGCAACCCTGGATTACTCAAGGTCTTATACGTTCCATTCTCACTCGAAAGCGTCTTTATAAAATATCTTTTAGAAAACCTAGTCCTGAAAATATGAAAAGGTACAGAACATATAGAAATAAACTAACCACCTTGATTCGAGTTTCACGTAAATCATATATTTCGAACAAACTCGAATCTAATAAGGATGATGAAAGTGCTCTTTGGCGGACTGTTAATGAAATACTCAAAAAAAAAAAAAAACCTACGGAATGTCCTGACAGCATTACTCATAACGATAATGTTATTACCAATCCTGACCAAATTGCAAATATTTTTAACATTTTTTTTTTTTTTTTAATGTTGGTCCTTCTTTAGCAGTATCTATTCCTACAAATGTGACCGGCGACAACGGTTTCAGGCAAAAGTCGGGAATTTTGAAAATTCATTTTTTCACTGAATCACATTGCCCATTTCCTAAGCTTTGCATTGATATAAAATACTTGTATTCTCCGGCACCATAAGTGGGCATAGAAAGAGAAATAAAATGCACTTTTTAAGTTGTTATCCTGACAAAATTGCGAGAAAACAGGCTTTGAAGATTCACCTCTTTCTCAAAGACAATGTCCGAGCGGCGATGCGAGGGGAGAATCACCCATCCGTACGATGGTGCCAATCGATGTTAAGCCCCGCCTCTAGCAACCACATCGCCTTCTGATTGGCTCACTGAGAGAGTCAAATTTCCCGGGCACCTTCCTCGGAGCTCAGCGTATGGAGCCGAAAAACAATGCGTTTCGCTCGGGTTTGTTTACCAGTACGTCTTTCAAGATGGCGAATACGATAATTGCACGTATGGTGTACATGTACAGGTACATTTGTATGGTGCACGCATTACGCAATGGCATCCACACGCCATGACTGTGTGCATGTAACAAGAGCGGTGGCGAATCCAAACATTTACAAATCGTGTTTTCATTGTGGTTGTTTTGTGGTTTGTTTTGCTTTTACAAGACATGCATATGTTGCTTTGTTCTGTGGTGCTAATTGAATTAAAACAAACAAACAAACAAACAAACAAACAAACACGTCCCGTTAGTTTTGGTGCGATCTTGACGTGTAGTATGTGAATAGGTGACCGCGGCTCCTTTCCTCTCATCTACCTTCCATTGAGTCAGTCTGCTGTCATAATTTTTACTACAAGTAGAAGTTGACAAATTTGAGAATAATTAGTTTTCTTTTCATACGATTATGTCATGCTACATGATTTTTGTTTTCACTTCCGTTGTCGAACAATGCGGTAGAATAGTTTGGATAGAAAGCCAAACGAGGAGCACGCACTACAGAGCGAGCGTACACTGTATGTAAACCACTATAGCAAGAACCATGGAGCTACCTTTTTGGTAGCTCCATGGCAAGAACAATGGAGCATGTAATCGTGCACGCGTGGACAAAGCATTCCCCAAACGCTGCAACTGGTGTCTCCGAAAGCCGAATTATGTAAATGTACGCGACGCACCAGCCAATCGCATGCGAGACCCTGCGCCGTAGCAACACTGAGGATATTGGCGCGGCGTTCGAAAGAAGCTCGAAACTGACGAGTGCGATCCAACATAGGGTGTTTAAAATTCCATTTTCGATAGGAAAAACTTAGTCTTATGCTATGAAATTTAGTGTAGATGTAGAAAAGATATCAAAGATTCGATTTCTGCAAAAAACCTAAATCGACCAAAATAATGGTCAAAATCTTTGTACCCCGCCTAGGAGGGAACTTGCTCTTGCGACTTTTGCCTGAAACCGTTGTCGCGGGTCACAAATGATACAAAGAATTATAAAGTTCATTTATTTAAAAGTAATCAAAATCCTTCGTTTTTTATTCCAATTAATGAATCAGAAATTATTCATAATGTTCGATTTTTGTAATGTAGTAAATCCTGTGGGCCTGATAACTTAAGTGTGAATTTGTTGAAAAAAAATAATTTACCCCTAGCCATGACGCAAATCTCTCGTTTGAAGAGGTTACACCCCCGTAAATAATGCCAGTGCATATCTTGGCAATCAATGACTTAAAGGGGACCTCCGGATGATTTTCAGACTTTTACATTTGAACAACTATAAATCAGTTAAACTGAGTACAGAGTTTCAGAATTTATAGTGACTGGGATGAGGAATGAGAATGTTTTCAAAATTTGTAACAAATTGCACTGAACATGGATGATGACATGGCAGCCTCACCATAAGAATGCATGAGTTGGGGCTCACGGAAGCAGAACAAAAGAAGAAGGCATGCATAGATTCTTCACAGGTGAACTTGTTGAGCAAGTGGTATTGTAATGGAGTTGCACTGCTACATTTCTGAAATATATGAGGCTCTGATGTCATCAACACTGTTCAGTGTAATTTGTTTAAGATTTTCAATTTATTGGTTTCTCTGCTCAAGGACCACAACAAATTCCACGAATCTATACATGGAGCTGTTGATTTATGTACTACATGATGTGAAATTATGAAAATCGTCCGGAATGTCCCTTTAAAGTCATAGATATAAAACACCTGTTTCTTGACCCTGGCCTAATCTAAGCATCAGTCATCGCCACAGCGCCACAGGAGGGGGGGGGGGGGGCACCGCGAGAGGAGGAGATTGTTTTGGTTTTGGCATGGGCTATGTAGCTCCATGGTGCGTGTGTGTGTGTACGTGTGTGTGTGTGAGTGTAGACATTCAGCGTATGCAGACAAACCCCGCGTTCACATTGTCCCCCGCGCCGCGGGGACAGCCTCAAGAGATCTTATCTTTTTTTACGACTGACCGTTCACATTGGTATCTCATCTGTCCCCGAGCTGTGGGGGCAATTGGGGCTTGGGGCGAGCTCTACCAGGCATAGCGCATGCGCACATTTGATGACCACAGCTGGACGCTATCAATTTCGCCCCAAGGTCACTATCCCCTCCAAATCTTGTCCCCGTACCCGACTTGATTCGCGGGGACGAGGGGACAAGTCCCAGCGAGCGTTCACATTATGGTTTTGGAGGAGAAAGTCCCACAGCTCGGGACTTTCCCCGCGGCGCGGGGGACAATGTGAACGCAGGGAGAGCATGCCTGTACTGTAGTGACCGGAACTATTGTCATTCCATTTTGTCTCTCCCCTTCTCCCTCCCCCCATCTCTCCCCCCTCTCTCCCCTCGCTCTCCCTCTCTCTCTCTCTCTCTCTCCCTCTCTCTCTCTCCTCTCTCTCTCTCTCTCTCTCTCTCTCTTTCTCAATGATCCAGTCAGCAGGCTGATTGTAACCAGGGAGGTAGTCTCACCTCCTCGTTGTTTAACTCACTGCCAAATAGCACATTGTCAGCACCGGCAAACTGGCAATGCTCTCCTTCTTATTCCTGTATTTTCGTTATTTACGGGTCAATTGTTTTCGTTCGAAATGTAAAATGGATGACCATAGAATTTCTCAATAGAATATAAAATTGAAAACTTTAGAAAGGATAGAGAAAATTGAGTTCACTTTGAATGGTCTGCCACAGGCAGATATCCTTATCATGCTCTTACGTAATGCGACAGCTGCTTTCTCAATGATCCAGTCAGCAGGCTGATTGTAACCAGGGAGGTAGTCTCACCTCCCCGTTGTAACTCGCCAAATAGCACATTGTCAGCACCGGCAAACTGGCAATGCTCTCCTTCTTATTCCTGTATTTTCGTTATTTACGGGTCAATTTTTTTTCGTTCGAAATGTAAAATGGTTGACCATAGAATTTCTCAATAGAATATAAAATTAAAACTTTAGAAAGGATAGACAAAATTGAGTTCACTTTGAATGGTCTGCCACAGGCAGATATCCTTATCATACTCTTACGTAATACGACAACTGCTTTCCCAACGATCCAGTCAGCAGGCTGATTGTAACCAGGGAGGTAGTCTCACCTCCCCGTTGTAACTCACTGCCAAATAGCACCGGCAAACCGGCAATGCTCTCCTTCTTATTCCTGTATTTTCGTTATTTACGGGTCAATATCTTTCGTTCGAAATGTAAAATGGATGACCATAGAATTTCTCAATAGAATATAAAATTGAAAACTTTAAAAAGGATAGAGAAAATTGAGTTCACTTTGAATGGTCTGCCACAGGCAGATATCCTTATCATGCTCTTACGCAATACGACAGCTGCTGGAGTCATCAAACCCTGGCTTGGCCTCCAGGTTTGTCACGCTTGAGCAGACAGTTTATTTGCAATGGACAAGTACTTCGACTCCCAACTCCCAAACGACAAATATGAAAGCGGTATACGCACCCCACTTTCGGAGGTGGAATTTGGGGTCTCGCCTCAAACGAGGGATTGACGGCATGCAGCCCCTCTCACCCATATATTCAATCTATCCCTACTCAACAGAAATTATCCAGACGCCTTCAAAACGGCCAAAATTATCTCCATTTATAAAAGAGAAGATCCCTTAATGGTGAAAAATTATAGACCCATTTCATTGTTACCTGCAATATCGAAAATTTTAGAAAAAGTAGTTTACAAGCGTCTCCACTCATTCATGATTGAAAATGAAATATTATATGTGAATCAGTTTGGTTTTAGGAAAGGATTTTGCCACCGATTATGTTATAATCAAATCTGTTGATAATATTATTGATGCGCTTACTAAAAAGGAGCACATAATTGGAGTTTTTATGGACCTTAGTAAAGCGTTCGACACTATTGATCATTATATTTTACTTGAAAAATTACATAACTATGGTGTGAGAGGGATTACTCTGTCGTGGTTCAGAAGTTATCTAAGTCATCGAAAACAAAATGTTGCATGTAAATCCACTCACTCAACATATTCTAATGTGTCATGCGGTGTCCCTCAGGGATCTATCCTTGGGCCCCTACTCTTTTTGATTTATAGCAATGATATTATCAACTCCTCTCCTAGTTTAAATTTCATCTTATTTGCAGACGACACTAATGTTTTTTTTTATTCCCACAAGGACATTGTAACACTGGATGATACATTAAATACGGAATTAAGCAACATCTCAAAGTGGTTTAGAAGTAATTAGCTTCCACTGAATATTGATAAGACATGTTTTATACACTTTCATACGTTGCAATCCCAACCCACCCTTTCTCAAAGTATTTTTATTGATGATATAAACATTGCTGAGAAACATTCAACCAAGTTCCTAGGAGTAAACCTAGATAGCAATCTAACTTGGAATACTCATGTTCAGAATATTACAACAGCAATATCTAAACCAACTGGTGTTTTAAGAAGAATAAAATATTTAATTAATGATCAAACTTTAATTATGTTATACAACACTTTATTTTTACCATAGGTAATGTACTGTCATATTGTATGGGGCAACAATAGCGAAACAAAATTGAACACAATTTGTCTTCTTCAGAAAAAGGCTCTTCGTATATGCACACATTCAAACTTCTTGGCTCACACTGATCCCATATTTTATCACCTAAAAGCTTTGAAGGCCCATGATATACATTTATACCTAACCGCCATATTTATGTATAAACACACTCGAAATGTATTACCATTTTTTCATAATACCCTACTAACCAATGACCATATTCACTCATACCCTACCCGTCGTTCCCATGATTTTCAGTTAACCTGTTCCATACGGGAACCTGGTGGCCTGTGTAGATTAAGTATGGGGATTTCAGAATTCAGCATCGAACGGGTTAAGTAATCCGAAGCTTTTACTTGCTCAAAAGTCGATTAGACATCAAAGTCCGGATAGATGAAACACTCTTCCTGAGGTGTTGAAACAGTGTGCCTCCTTGTTTTCATTTAAAGCAAACTTAAAGAAGTACATTTTATTACAGTATATTTCAAATATGAACTAAAAACAAATAAATTATCTAACAAATGTTGGTCTCCTAATAGCAACAGCGCATATCGTCCCCTCTTTCAGTAAACCAATTTCACTGTTCTAAATTCCAGCCTATATCTGCTATTGTGCATCCTCAAGCACCTGCACACACATTCACCACCACCACCATCACACACCAGAGTTTATCTTCCCCTGCTACCTTCGCAGCAGAATTTATATTGTTACGAATTTAGTACATCCTTATCTTTTCCTCGGGCCGGCCATCTTTTCAAGCAATGCTTATAATGGCGGCCCTCTGCATAATCGTTTCTTAACTATAAATGTTATTCTTATCACTGCTGCATAGACATGCATACTGTATATTAAATTTCTTTCATATCGTTGTTTATACAAGTCAAAAGACTGTGTTAAATTTATTTTACATATACCCTACATGTTCATGATTATGTACTTATATGTATCGTGGTTTATGCAAGTCAAACGACTTTGCGTTGAATTTACTTTGCATATTTCCTGCATTTTCATTATTATGTAACTTATGTATATTGATTTGCAGAAAATAAAGTATCTATCAAACAAACAAACAATTTGTTAATATACCATTACTCTTGAGTGTGCTATTATCTTTGCCCATTGCTTTATTAACCCGTTCCTTCCGCAATTCTCTGAGTGCCTTTAATGCCCCCCCCCCCACACACACACACACACACGAGATTTTTTTTTTTTTTTTTTTGCCCGTCGACAGAAAGGCAGACGGGTTGGTAATCCACCGGCCTGTGTGAGAAGACAGTCAAGCGGTTCATTGTATCCCCCTTTCCATGGTCAACTACATGTGCCAGTGAACAATAAAAATACCCATGGGGTGCGAGGTATGAATAGAGCGTGCGCTGATGAGCTCACAGAATATTTTGTTTTACACAAAACCAAGACAGCCTTGCATACCCTCCCGCCTCCAGTTGCAATGCATTATTTTTTCTTTGTTCATATCCTCTTGTCTTTACCAAAAATTCTGCTGTGTCGAGATTGAAAGTAGCCCTCCATACCATGATTATGTGGAGTATGATGAGACTGATTAGACTCTAATAGACTATTCATGTATACCCATTGAGTTTGACTTCTTTCTCCAAGGTTCTAGCAAGGTAGAAGTTTTTTCTCACTCACCTTTTGAAATCCACTAACATTCTAATATTTCTCTCAAAATAGCAAAAGTGAAAAATCCATACAGTACTGTTAGCCTACATGTACTTTCAGTGATCGTCGCAGTGAAGGGAACAATATCATGTATGTATTTAAGTTCCATTATTGGTACTGATCAGGGAGTGCAGATGTTCACCACAGGCTAAATACAGTGAAAACATTTTTTTTTTTTGTCTCTTTTTGATGGAGTGCATCATCTACACTCCCTGATCAGTACCAATACGACCATAGTGTTGTGCATGGTATAATTTGCCGTGAGCCTAATCTGGTTCGGGTACACCCCAAAGCACTTTGCCAATAATTGATGCAATCTTCAAGGTCGGCATGGATTTGTTCACAGACTGCAGTTATGTTCCTGGAGGGGTTACTATACATATCAAGCTTCCGAAGCGTTGAGTTGCAATTCACAATCAACAAGTTTATTAGTTTGTTTTACAATACTAAGAATTAGTTCTGAATACAGTAGAAAGACGGCAATTTTTGAAAGTAGGCCAAGAATTACATGTGACTGAAAAGTAATTGTTAAATGCAATATTTTTTTTTTCTCCAAAATGAGTTGTGTGTCATTTCCTGCATATACAGACTTTACTGTGTATATATGAGAGAATTTCATTTACGTCTTCGTGTACAGGCCAGTGACTCCCAGGTATCTTGCATTTAACTCAGCATGGTGTCGTATAGCGAAACATGGCAATATTTAAAGGGGAAATCCAGTCCAAATACAAGTTAGTCTGATAAGAAAGAGTAAAATATTAAGAGTTCATTGGTAAAATTTTGATCGAAATCGGATGTAGGTTAAGGAAGTTATGACATTTTGAAGTTTCGCTAATTTTTGAGGAAACAGTTCTTGAATGGTTGATATGAATATGCAAATGGCAACGTGGGCATGTCATTCCCTCACAACTTACTTCACATTCAAACATTCAAACGCAATTATTCCCGAGGCTCAAGTCCTGATATATCTAACCGATCACTTTTCTGAAGTTATTCAACCAGCAATACCATAATGGTTCACATTTCATTAACATAAACATTGAATTTCATAATTTTTTTTTTTTGTACACAATCAATGGAAAATTGTGAGGTTATGGCATGGTCAACTCACTCATATGCATATTCATATCCACTTTTAACTGCTTTGCAGAAATTAGCAAAACTTCAAAATTTTATAACTTCCGATTTCATTCAAATTTTTACTGTTAAACTTGTAAGATTTTACTCTTATTTATTGGACTCGATTTCCCCTTTAAAGGATTTTAACTTATTATTCATCAGATATTGCCCAAGCTTTGACTGAAGTTTTGATAACTTGCATTCAGAGAATTGCCTTTGACTCTTGTAGCCAACATGTTTGTGAAAGCTAACCCGGGTCTTCCCTGTTATTATGCGATGTAAGTGTGCTGATGATTTGGTACATACTGGGTAAATTCTATATAATGTTATGCGTTTATCTCATTCCATGCAAAAAAAAAAAAAAGTGGAAACAATCCACTTTACATTAATAAATGCATGGGAAATAGCATGCATGATGATATGTCTCATTTAAACACGTAGAAATTAGCAAGTATAAATGTATGATGTGTAAACATGTCTCATATAAACACGTGGAAATTACCATGTATGATGTGTAAACATGTCTCATATAAACACGTGGAAATTACCATGTATGATGTGTAAACATGTCTCATAAACACGTGGAAAATACCATGTATGATGTGTAAACATGTCTCATATAAACACTCAGCATGTATAAGGTGTAAACATGTCTCATATAAACACTGAGAAATTGCGATGTTTAATATGTAAACATGTCACATGTTTAGTGTATGCAATTTTGTGATCACGATCTAAAAATCAGACATGTGTTCTGAGAATAAACACTAAAATGGCAAATAAACATGTCGCAGTGTTTTTAATTTGTCACAGCGAATAAACATGTCGCAGTGTTTACATCGTAAACAGTGCGTCATGTTTATTTTTTGGTTCAGTGTTTATATCTTAAACATTGTGGGTGATTATGTGATTGTGCGGTGTTTAGTATTTAAACACTGTGAGTGATTATGGTGTAAACGTTTGGTGTTTAGGCTATAAACAGAGCAGGTGTTTAGTTTTTAAACATCAGAACCGTTTAAAACATAAACATGTGTGTGTGATAAACACCTAGGGTGTGCTGAAAATAAACACAGCATGTGTTTAGTTCCTAAACATGTTTAATATATAAACGCGTCGCAGTGTTTTTAAACTGTCACAGAAAAGTGTTTAGTTAGGTGTTTAGAAACTAAACACATTTTTAGAGTGTAGTCTCTTAGCACATAAATATAAATGAACAGTAGCTGGATCTGACATTAAACTTGAATCAAGCAACTTCCCAACTCACTGTAGGCCTACTAATGAATTTACTGAATCGTGAATTCTCCAATCTCTTTCAAAAGAACCACCTCAATTTTTTGTGTGTTTCTATGAATACTGCATTTCCCATTTCTGCGATGCCTAAAGTCGACGGGAGCTAGACTTGAACTCACTCTATGCCACTATGTGGCAACTTGAAGGGATCTGTTTTTGCTGTGATGTTTGAACAGCACTCTCATAAAGTACCACGTTACTGAAAGAGATCCTATGGTTAGACAACTGAAAGTATGAAATATGTAATCTGTTTCTTGATAACCCTTTAGTCACTTTTTACTTCAGTTACAGCTTTTTCAAACAAAAGACTTCATTATGCTTATCACTTTCTCCTCCACCTTTCAATATATTACATGGATGACTCGGGAGCTGAAACGAGAATGTGCAACAACAAAGCATCTCCACCTTTGACAAACGGTTCCGCTGTAATCGTTCCTCAATAGTGCCGGAATTCAGGACAAGGTAAGTTCCTGTATTCACTAATTGGGATTGAATGCAGATATTGTTAATATTCGTGAAGTTGAATAAATAACTTTGAATGCACAATTATCTGTTTTTGCTGCGATGTTGAGCAGCGCACTCACACAACTTGGTAGACAACTGAAAGATAACCTGTGGTTTTGAGGCAAGTCGTACTGTTTCCTCCCATCTTTTAAAGGTATACTCTCGCATGTCGCATGGAAATGCAACCATGGCAAAAGGTCATAAAGCAGTATGAGTGAAAATATGACTAGAATCTAACTACTTTACATAGACTCATTGCATTGGTCAAATTTTCGAATGAGAGTTCAGATTTTGGGCTGAAATATATTTCTTGAATTCAGTGATTTTGAACAAAGTTGATCCGACCTTGAAACTTTATGACCTACCTATGGACTGTCACTAGGTAAGAATAGATACAATGTACTACCACCGGTACATGTACTACGTGCATAGGCTTTCAATACTTTTCAAAAAAAAAAAGAAATACAATCATTACCAAGAAAAGTCTTCAGCTGTCAGTTTTTGGTAGGGTTTCTCTAGTTGTAAACTGGCAAAGTATTTGGTGCAGCGTTACACAGACAGCTGAAAATATGAAATGTGTTATTTGTTTCCTAATGAACCTTTTTCATCTTCTCCTAAATCATGGCTATTTCAAAGAAAAATCATTCAAAATGCTTATCACTTTCTCCTCCCACCTTCCAAAAGATTACATGGATGGCTCGGGAGCTGAAACGAGAATGTGCAACAACAAAGCATCTCCACCTTGACAAATGGTTCCGCTGTGATCGTTCCTCAATAGTGCCGGAATTCAGGACATGGTAAGCTCCTGTACTCATTCATTGGACTGAACCAAATATTGTTGATATGCGTAAAATTGAATGACTAACTTTGAATGAACAATAACCATCTGTTCATGCTGCGATGTTTGAGCAACACACTGATATAAAGCAGAAAGATAACCTGTGGCTTGGGAGTAAGTTGCACTACTTCTACTATCTGTTACAATGTAAATTCCTTTGAGAAAATACAACCATGGCAAAAAAAAAAATAACTTAGCGATATAATGTGTGAAAATATGACTAGAATGAAACTACTTAACAAAGACTCATTGCGTTATTCAAATGATGGAATGTACATTCAGATTTTGGGCTGAAATATATTGCTTGGAATTCAGTGATTTTGGACAATTTTGATCCAACCTTGAAACTTTATGACCCATCTATGGACTGTCAGTAGGTAAGAAGAGGTACATTGTACTACATGTATAGGCTTTCAGTACTTCTCAAAAATAAAAGAAATGCAATCATTACCAAGAAAAGTCTTAAGCTGTCAGTTTTTGGTAGGGTTGCTCTTGTTGTAAACTGGCAAAGTATTCGGTGCAACGTTACGCAGACAGCTGAAAATATAAAATGTGTCATTTGTTCCCTAATGAACGTTTTTCATCTTTTCCTTATTCATGGCTATTTCAAAGAAAAATCATTTAAAATGCTTATCACTTTCTCCTCCCACTCTCCAATAGATTACATGGATGGCTCAGGAACTGCAATAAGAATGTGCAACAACAAAGCATCTCCACCTTGACAAATGGTCCCGCTGTGATCGTTCCTCAATAGTGCCGGAATTCAGGACATGGTAAGCTCCTGTACTCATTCATTGGACTGTACCAGATATTGTTGTTATGCGTAAAATTGAATGAATAACTTTGAATGAACAATAACCATCTGTTCATGCTGCGATGTTTGAGCAACACACTGATATAAAGCAGAAAGATAACCTGTGGCTTGGGAGTAAGTGTTAATTGTCATAAGGAAGTACAATCATGGCAAAAAAAAAATAAATAAGCGATATAATATGTGAAAATATGACTAGAATCTAACTACTTTAAATAGACTCATTGCATTAATCAGATAATGGAATGGGCATTCAGATTTGGGCCTAAAATATAGTTATCAAAATTAAGTGATTTGGTCACATTTGATTCAAGCTTGAAACTTCAGGGCTTGTTTATGAACTGTCACTAGGTAAAAATATGTTCCACATCTATACGCTTTTAGTACCTCTAAAGAATGCAATAATTATAGAGAAAAGTCTTAAGCTGTGATTGTTAGTAGGTTTGCTCTGGTGACTTGTAAACTGGCATAGTATTTGCTAGTATTACACAGGAACTGAAATAGGAAATGGGAGCTATTTCGTAATGAACCATTTTCATTTTTTTTTTACATCACGGCAATTTAAAAGAAAAAAAAAAACATTTAAAATGCTTATCACTTTCTCCTTCCACTTTTCAATAGATTACACTGATGGCTCAGGAGCTGCAATGAGAATGTGCAACAAAAAAGCATCTCCACCTTGACAAATGTATCCACTGTGATCGTTTCTCAATAGTGCCGGAATTCAGGACATGGTAAGCTCCTGTACTCATTCGTTGGATTCAATGAAATATTGTCGATATGCGTAAAATTGAATGAATAACTTTGAGTGAACAATAATCTGTTTTAGCTGGGATGTAAGAGCAGCATACTGATACAGCAGAAATACAACCTATGGCTTTGGAGTTAGTTTTACTGCCTTTACCCATCTGTTAAACAAGAAATTCTCATAAGGAAATGCAACCATGTCAACAACAACAACAAAAAAATATTATTTAAGCAATATAATGTGAGAAAATGTGACTAGAATGTAACTACTGTACTTTAAGTAGACTTATTGCATTGGTCAGATTTCGGAATGGGCGTTGAGATTTAGGTCTGAAATATAGTTCTCAGAATTAAGTGATGTTAATAATTTTGATCCAAGCTTGAAACTTCATAAAATGACTGTCACTACACAAGAATAATGTACTTCAGTACCTGTACATTTATAGGCATTCAAAACTTCTCAGAAATGAAAGAAGTGCAATCATTACCAAAGCGGCCAGTTTTTGGTAGGTTTACTCTAGGTGCTTGTAAACTTGCAAAATATTCGGTACAGTGTTAAACGGCTAATTGAAAATATGAAAAATGTAATCTGTGCCTGATGAACCTTTTATCATTTTTTTCTTAAATCATGGCTAGTTCAAAAAAAAACCCTTCATTATGCTTGTCATATTCTCCTTCCACCTTTTAGATTACGTGGATGACTCGGGAGCTGAAATGAGAATGTGCAACAAAGCACCTCCACCTTGACAAGTGTATTAATTTCCATTTTTCCTAACTAGCAACGGAATCCTGGACATAGTAAGTTTCTGTATTCACTCTCTGGCTTGAATGGATGTGTAGTTAATATTTGTGAAATTGAATAAATAACTTTCAAAACATGAGATGCACTTTTTTCTCATAATCAAAACTTTCGAAAGTGGCACAGGGCAACAAGAGGAAATGTCCATTTACACCCGAATCAGTTACCCAAATCAGTAACAATTTTATTTAGCATTTACAGAAACCTATACTCTGATTTACCCTGATGCTTTTTTTTTGATATGATTTTTAGGTTTTAAAGGAGTGATATAGTGAAGAGGGGCTTTGCCTACATGTAGACTAACCCAAATTCTATGCAGAGTCGGTATGCATATTAACCCATCGAAAAATTAAAACTTGCATCAAAACAAAGTTGGAATTTTGACTGAATTTGGCTTTCATTTTCATATCCAAAGAGTCAGCAAAGAAGACCACTGTTCATTTCTGTTGCCTAAATCTAATCTTTAAAGGGGTGACTGCATGAATTATGACATAGCTTAGGAGAGTACCATCTTCCCCATACAAATTTGATTAGTAAAAAAATTGATTACTAAAACAACTTGTCATAAATTAGGTCATAGGTGTCTATGAGCGCACTGTATTTTAGTTTACAGACATTGTCCAATTGCTAATTGTCAATGAAGTATAGACATAACATTTACAATACTAAACTTCATGTCTTGACATTCCTTCATTTGCTTTCCGGTGCTCACTTGTTATTCAGTATTGACAATTTTCTAGATTAAAAAAAAAGAAAAAACAAAACAAAACAAAATCTTTGAAATGAAAAATTTTTGTCCAGATTGTATAGCTATATGAAGTGCAATCCTTCTCTGGTTCTTCATGAAGTCCATCGTGGGCATAGTACAGACATCAGCTATTCATTCTGTTTGTTTGTTTTTAATTGTGTCTTTCCAGATTGCGTCCGAGATGGCTGGGGAAAGGATCTGGCAGTTGTGTATCTTTTGCCAAAAGCAAACTGGGGAAGCCCTTGTCTGTCCTCTTGCTAATCCAGTCACAAGTCGTGGAGAGGGGGCCTATGAGGAGATCATAAACCTAGCCAGCCAGTTTAAAGCAATCGGGGTTGCTCCCCATCCGGACATAGAGCTTCTGGATGCATCATCCATGAAGAAGAATCGTGCATCTTGGCATAAATCTTGTCGTCAGCTATACAGGGCATCTGCACTTGAACATGCCAAGAAACGTCACAATGAAGGGTTACCTCCTGTAAGAAGATCCCAGCGAAGTAATGTAGCTGTTGATCGTCATCTGTGTATCTTTTGTGGGGACGAAAAAAATGCAGCCGATCATTCTTTCCAGAAGGTTACACTCACTGAGCAAATACATGACAAGGCAGTTGCGCTCAGAGAAGAGCGTATTGTGGCACTTCTTGCCGAAGGCGATCTGGTTGCTATTGAAGCGAAGTACCATCGAAATTGCTACATAGCGTTCAATCGCCGTTATGAAGCGATTCATAAACAAGACAATGCAAGCGAAAATCTAGAGACCACAACAGAAAATGAACTGTTCCAATTCATAAGGGAAGAAGTCACTGGAGGTTGTAGAATATTTGCATTGCAAGAT
Organism: Diadema setosum; assembly: GCF_964275005.1. Lineage (NCBI taxonomy): Eukaryota > Metazoa > Echinodermata > Echinoidea > Diadematoida > Diadematidae > Diadema > Diadema setosum. Next base: position 1,122,589 of record NC_092687.1, read on the forward strand.
CTGACAGATATGATGACTGAAAGACTAGAACTGCATGGAATCAAGAAGAAAGTAAATCGGACACGTCTAAAGGAAAGAATCCTAGCACACTTCCCGAATATGACAGAGGAGAAAGGTATCCGTGACCGAGTTTTCATCATTTGCTCGAGGACGGCTAGGAAAGTCATATCAGATCCTACTCTGACACCAGATGAGGAAGCACGCATATTACTAATGGCGGCATCGATTCTCCGCAAAGCTGTTCTGGATCACAGCAGTGCATTCAAGTTTGACGGCTCATTTCCGAAAGGTTGTGAAGAATCGTCTGTTCCACAACGTATGAAGTATTTCTTCCGTCAACTCCTCACATGACCCAAATCAATGCCAGAACAGGAAAGTTCTAGGAAGATACTTTCTGTTAGTCAGTTAGCCATGCTAAACATGACTTCTCTTTCTGCGAATTTGAATTGTGAGCCGCCTGTTGCAGTGTTTCTGGCCCTCCTATTGCATTCACATACAAGAAGCAAGAAGCTTGTAGAACTACTACACAAGTATGCTCTGAGTGTGTCATACAAGAAAGTCCTCGGCATTGAATCTAGATTTGCACAGGCTATTGCTGATCAGACAAGGCACAGCACTGGTGTAGTATGTTCTACAAATTTGCGGCTTGGCATTTTCACAATTTCAGCACTGGATAACCTGGATCATAATCCCACATCACGCACTGCAAGCTCATCTTTCCATGGAACTGGCATCTCCCTATTTCAGTTTCCTTCATCACAAAAGCCTGGGTTGAACCAAGAATGCCTTCGAATCAACTCTCAGAAAGCAGGAGCATGCAGCAGTGAACTCATCCTGCCTCGTTCGTACACGTTCGTACCACCAGTGGGCCGAAATCTTGTCACCCAGCCTCCAGTGAAAGATGTGCAACCCGTGGCAACGAGTTCGTTTGAAGAGGAGAAACAGCACGGACAGGCATGGATGGCTACAGTCAATGGCATCATGTATGTGGATTGTGATACAGAAGTACACACTCCAGCAATGTGGTCCTCCTACCATGCAGCTCGGTTAGATACTGTTGGACAACCGGGAAAAAAAAAAAAAAAAAAAAAAAAAAAACATTGAAGCCCTCTTACCACTCTTCCATGAAAAGGCCGCCACTCCAGGAATGATTCGACATGGAATGCAACTGGTGAAAGAGACAACCGAGCACCTCAATCCACACCAAGTCCCTGTGTTGGTAGTGGACCAACCACTCTATGACCTCGCAAAAAAAGAAAATGCAGTGGACTTTTCCTGACATATTTGGGGAGGACATGTTTGTGGTAATGCTAGGTGGGCTTCACATTGAGATGGCTTTATGGAGCGCCATGGGAGATCTTCTGCGTGGATCTGGATAGCCTGAAACCCTGAAAAAAGCTGGGCTAGTTACAACAGAAGCAGCAGCCACAGCTCTTCTAAAAGCATCCAATGCGATGAGAGCAAGATATGCACACCAAGTGACTCTTTTGGTGCTTGGCAGTCTTCTGAAGCGAGCCTATGAAGACAGTGGAACCAAGAGTGCTGTTGAGGATTGGTTCATGGAAGCTTCCCAAGAGAGTCCAACATTCAAGTTCTGGCTACTCGTACACAAGTACCAACATATCATATCCATGTTCATCCGGGCACATCGTGAGCGAAAGTTGGGGCTTATGGTTGCTACCCTGCAGAGGCTTGTGCATCTCTTCTTCGCTCTAGATCACCAGAATTATGCCCGATGGATATCAATCTACATCCGAGACCTGGAAGGTCTACCAGATAGCATCCAGCAGGAGTTTGAGAGGAGCATTGGACAATAACTCGAAGCAATCACCGGTTCTCATCCTTACCTGTTGACCAAGCACATGAGCAAGCGAATAACAGGGTGAAAGGAGTTGGTGGCATCATTGGTCTAACAGAAAAGCCTGATATGCTGGAACGCTGGATCATGACTGGCCCAGAAACCAGTCGAGTCGTGGAAGAGTTCGCTGGTGGGAACAATTATGATGATGATGAAGAGCTTCCCCATCATGAGGAAGGATATGCATCTCAGCAGCGATTTCTGCGCCATGCCAAAGATCTAATGGAGTTGTTGCTGAGCAATGGAAATCCCTTTTGAGGAGCACAGTGGAGTCTTAGTTACATTAGACGACAAGGTGTGTGAGTCTACTGCTGCTGAAGAATCTGTCCATAAAGTCGACTATATTGGACAAGATCAGTACAACAACTTCAGAGAGCATGTGCTTGCCTCAAATGACACACCTCTGACAGCACCGATCAAAAGAAACAACTTACTGTTGTTCCATGAGAAGAAAACACAAAAGAAGTCAGCAATTAAGCTGAAAATGCAGCACTTCAAACGTCATGCAGAGCTTTATGGGCAAGCTTTTCTTGTACTAGACATCCGCGGAGGTGATTTGGAAGAATTCTTTCGTCATGAATCGTCCCCATACCCACCTGCATTGTCATCCCAAGGGTCCCTCAACTCTTGTACCAAGTCAGATTTGTTGGCATATTACGGAGGACCCAACAAGTAGCACCATTCATACCAACAAGGAACTAGTCGCACCAGATCATTACGATTTCATTGTTATTGATGGTGGAGCACTGATACACTCGCTTCCTGGTACAGCGGTCCAAGGCAAGAACTTCAATTCATATTTTGACCAGGTATTCTGTCCAAGAATTTACCACGACTTGAAACGATCGACAAGAGTAGACATTGTCTGGGACCAGTATCGCGCACTGACAATCAAGGGGGGCACACGAGGAAAACGTGGAAAGGGCACCCGACAAAGAGTATCTGGTTCTGCAAAAATTCTAGGAAATTGGCAGAAGTTCCTAGCTAACGATGACAACAAGAAAAAAATTATTCTCATTCTTGTCCACTAAGATCATGGAAGAACATTTCCCTGAAGACAAGAGTGTCTATGTCACATCAGGTAATCAAGTGCTCCATACTGGAAACGATTCACCGATGGATCAGTGCAACCATGAAGAAGCTGACACGCGTGTCGCAGTACATCTGCTCCATGCCCTCCAATCTTCGTCAGTTGGAATGGTGTATACAGGAGACACTGATGTTGTTGTAATTCTTTTCAGTAATTTCCATCACATCAAGGCCCTGAATCTGGCTGCAGAAGTATGGATCTCTTTCAAAGCGGGAAAGACAACTAAAATGATCTCCCTGAACAGTATTGACACAAACCTGGGTACTACAATATGTAAGGCCATGGCCCTTTTCCATGCATTCACGGGATCAGACAGTACTTCTTCCTTCAAGTTCAAGGGTAAGCGATCCTGCTGCATGTTGATGAATGAAGTGCCGTCCCTTGTGGAACAATTTGCGAGTATTGTTGACAATCCATTTGAGACATCACCGAGACTGACAGAAGTGGCAACAAACTTTGTCTGTCGGCTGTACTTGAATGAATCACATGAGGACAGTGATGTTGACCTTGTGCGAATGAAGCTGTTCTCACAGAAGACTACGGACGTGGAGAGAATTCCTCCAACCAGAGATGCTTTGTATCAACATCTGAAGAGGAGTGTCTTTCAGTCGAGCATCTGGGCAACAGCCCACATGTCTATGATGCCTGTCAACAACCCAACGGACCATGGGTGGAAGGAAGAGGACGGCAAGCTGCTTCCCATTTGGACCACGCTACCCCTTGCCAAGGATGTTTTCCAACGGGATGTGAAGTGCACCTTTCAAAATACCTGCTCTCGGTGCAAATGCGTCAAGACAAAGCTGAGGTGTACGCGCCAATGCACGTGCAAGTGCCAGAAGTAGCTGGACTAGAACAGTTTTCAATAAGAGCACAAAAATGGATAAATTTGGTTAAATTGCTAACCGTTTTGTTACTCTCAGTACATCGTCGGCAGACATCTTAAAGCAATGGTCTATATGTGACCCTGCACCTCAAAACAAACAAAAAGTCGCCAGACATGAATTTTTAGTTAAGACCATATTCTGAAAGAACATACTTTAAGCTTTAAAATGATGTATAACTCAAATCAAATGGACTCTCCTAACCTATCTAAATATTGGAAAGAAAGCACAAACTCAGGAAAAGTGTGAACTGAGAAAAGAGGCTCTGTGGTACAGTGTCTATTCAAGCGCTTAATCTTTACCAAACCGTGCTGGCTGTGCGATGAATGGGACAAAAAACAGGAAGTAAACCACCAGAGTAACAACAATGGAGAGATTATCAGATTAAACTGAAATTAAGCATGCCTCATTAACACATTCTGTCCATAATTAATGCCAACTTTCAAATCAGTAGCCTTATCCTTTCAAAAGTTATTAGAGTTGAAAGTGAAGAGTGTGGACAAGGTTTTTCAGAAATGAAAAAGGGATTCTAAAGACACACCTAATCACACTATTCTACCAAAAATGTTCGAGATAAACTGATAAAAAAATACACTTTCCTGCCTGTTTTATGATACCAAATTTTAGCTTAATGTAAAAGAAGACCCGCTCTTTCAGAAAATATGAAAAAGTCAAGTTCGGCTAGGTTGACCCATTTCACTTATTCTCAGTCCTCACGCATAATCAGTGTGTGTGACTTTATGTTCGTTTTGAGGTGCACGGTCACATATGCAATAATGAGGGAAGATATGCTCCATGATGTCTACTATAATTTTTTTCTATTCAATTCCTCATACATACAAACCTTGTAGTAGAGACCATCACTACCGATATAGGCTCAGAAGTATGAAACTTGTGAGACCTAATACTGGAAGAAATTTAAAATGACAGTGATCTTGAATTTGGTGACCATTTTGAACGGTGACATAGCAATCATATGGGAGTAGAGAGGCCGAAATCTCCAATTTAGACTCTACAGTATTACAAGAGTAACGAGTCGTAATGCAAATGAGCTTGGAATTATGGCAGACGCTCAGAAGTATGAAACTTGTGAGGCCTTATACTGGAAAAATTGAAAATGACAGTGATCTTGAACTTGGTGACCATTTGAATGGTGACACATGCAATCATATAGGTGTTGAGAGACTGAAATCTCCAATTTAGACTCTACAGTATTACAAGAGTAACGAGTCGTAATGCAAATGAGCTTGAAATTATGGCAGCAGCTCAGAAGTATGAAACTTGTGAGGCCTTATACTGGAAAAATTGAAAATGACAGTGATCTTGAACTTGGTGCCCATTTGAATGGTGACACATGCGATCATATAGGTGTTGAGAGACTGAAATCTCCAAATTAGACTCTACAGTATTACAGGAGTGACGAGTCGTAATGCAAATAAGCTTGAAAATGGCAGCGGCTCAGAAGTATGAAACTTGTGAGGCCTAATAACAGGAAAAAAATTAAAATGACAGTAATCTTGAATTTGGTGACCATTTTGAACGGTGACACAGCAATCATATGGGAGTAGAGAGGCCAAAATCTCCAATCTAGACTCTACAGTATAACAAGAGTAACGAGTCGTAATGCAAATGAGCTTGAAATTATGGCAGCAGCTCAGAAGTATGAAACTTGTGAGGCCTTTTACTGGAAAAATTGAAAATGACAGTGATCTTGAACTTGGTAACCATTTGAATGGTGACACATGGAATCATATACGTGTTGAGAGACTGAAATCTCCAATCTAGACTCTATAGTATTACAAGAGTAACGAATCATGATGCAGATAAGCTTCAAAATGGCAGCTCAGAAGTATGAAACTTGTGAGGCCTTGTACTGCAAAAATTGAAAATGACAGTGAACTTGAATTTGGCCACGTTTTGAATGGTGACAGTGATCTTGAATTTGGTGACCATTTTGAATGGTGATACATGCAATCATATAGGCATAGATCAGAGAGACCGAAATCTCCAATCTAGACTCTACAGTATTACAAGAGTAACGAGTCATAATGCAAATAAGCTTGAAAATGGCAGCTATCTTGGATTTTTTTTCAGCCATTTTGAATAGAAGATGTGCTCTAATTGTATATACGCTGTACTGTGTATATTATATTTGTATTCAATTCCTCTCACATGCAGTCACAGGTGTAAAGAAATCTAAATCTCCAATCTAGACTCTACAGTACAAGAGTTAGGAGGCATAATGTAAATAAGCTTAAAATGTCAGCCATCTTGCATTTTGGTGGCCATTTTTAATTGATGATGAACTGTAATTGTGTTTATTTTAATAAATTCCTCGCACATGCAATCATAGGTATAGAGACCAACATCTCAATTCTCGACTCAGTAGCGCAAGAATAATGATGCATGAATGCAAATAAGCATAGAAATGGCAGCCATCTTGAATTTTGGCTTCCATTTTGAGTTAAAGATGTGGTCTATTATCATATTTGTATTGAATTCCTCACACATGCAGTCATAGGTGTAGAGAGGTCTAAATCTCCAATCTAGACTCTACAATAGATGCGCTCTAATTGTGTATATTATATTTGTATTCATCAATTCCTCACACATGCAGTCACAGGTGTAAAGAGATCTAAATGTCCAATCTAGACTCTACAGTACAAGAGTTACTTAGTATGAGACATAAAGCAAATAAACATAAAAATGACAGCCATCTTGGATTTAGGCAGCCATTTTGAATTGAAGATGAACTGTAATTGTGTTTATCTCGGTTTTATTTGGTTCCTTGCACATGCAATCATAGGTATAGAGACCAAAATCTCAATTCTCGACTCAGTAGTGCAAAACTTACGAGGAATAAATAATGCAAATAAGCTTAAAAATGGCAGCCATCTTGGACTTGGGCGGCCATTTTGAATTGAAGACATGGTCTAATTGTGTTTATTTTACCTTTATTCAATTCCTCACTCATGGTAATGTAGGTTTTGAAGCAAAAATCCTCATTCTAGACTCATTGATACAAAAGTTATGAGGCAAAAGGCGGAAAAAACCTTGAAACTGGCGGCCATTTTGAATTTTGGCCGCCATTTTGAATTTTTTAGCATACATGCTTGACACTCGAACTAAAATTGTTATACAGATCCTAACCTTCAATTTGGTACCAAAATTGAAATTTTTACATGAATTTGAAATGACTGAGTGCCAGAGCACCCCACTAATATGGCTGCCAAGACGAACATCACGATTGACATTCACGGGCATGCCAAAAAAGTGCAGTAAAATTAAAGCATCATGTATATTCATTGACGTCACAATGTAAATACATCAGCGCGCATTCAATCAGTTAGGGGCAAAGAGTATACAAGCTAGCACTAACAGGGAGTACGACATGGAGCCCCAAGTGGAGCCCAATGGCGGTCATTTTAGTAACAAACCATGGAGAGAACTGAGCCTTCCTTACGTTTTCTTAATTCTAAGGAGACACACAGCGGTAAAAGTATGCCTCAGACCTCGCAATTTACGTAACGATACTTAAAAAAAAAGAAGTAATGAAATTTACATTTCAGTCTGTAGTCCCTCAAAGTTTGTGTTTGAACTGAGAAACGCCGCGTATCCATTTATCTCTCGGGCTACTTTAGCTCATATAGTAGACCAGCCAAACCTAAAAAAAAGGCTCTAGATAAGGATTCGACGGCATTTTTTGTTAATGCTCCGTTCTCATGCTGAAGGTCTTGCAAAAACACTAAGGAATAGCGTACGGCCGGATGTCAAACCCATTTTTGCCGAAAAAATGTCATTTTTAGCACAAAATTCAGAAGCATGTAAAAAAAAAAATCACGATTCTTATTTTTTGCTTGCATTCAATTGGCATTTAAAAGATCATGATTTTCAGTTGTCCCTTTTAATGAAATTGCAATTTAGATGTGTTTCCTTAAGCCTCTTTTACACTTTCACGGATTGCTTCACGGATGACCACGGATCGTCATCCGTGGTGTTCCGGCATGCAAAATATCGATTTCCCAATCAATGCCGGTGTGAATACGAGCCCAACTGGGTGTCTACACGGACAAGTACGGAGTCTACACGGCCAAGGACGGTACCTACACTGACAGACAAGGAATGAACGCGGACCACAGCGGAAACGATACGGAGCTAAGACGGATATCAAGGATTGAGCACGGATGCAACTAGGTATCTTCGCGGTCTTTACACAAATATCCTCAAAATGTTGACAGATGACATTTGCTTTTGCTTTTGATGCTTTATTATTCTTTGATTACATGCTTCCAGAGCTAAGTACAGTATAAAAGGCACACAAAATCTACAGCAACCTATATACGCCTCTAGTTGTTGACATCATAAAGGCAAATCTCTTTGTCACGTTTGTTGTAAACTCTCATTTTACGGGAACATCATAACATAAACAAAATGGAAAAAAAATCAAATACACACACACACACACACACACACGCACAAACCAAAACAGCGAGGATATGTGTGTGGGTCACTAACGCTTCTCAGGCGACCACTATACGAACAGTATGAGGGGATGATGGCTGTACTGATTGGGAAAGATCTGAGCAAATTTCATGACCTTTATAAGCTTGTCTGGCAAAATACACGAATTTGTCATCGCAGATGGAGCCGATACGGACGTTCAGATGTCTTCATGGATTGTTCTGGAATGAGTACGGAGGCAACACGGAATAGCCGATGCCTACAAGGAAGGAATACGGAGGCTACACGAAGTAGACGATGCCAACAAGGAAGAGTTCATATTGATTTTCATCCGTGATGTCCGGGATGAAAAATTAAGCAAACTTAATTTTTCCCCGGACATGCCGGATGATCAAGGATAATGCCGGATGACTTCACGGAGTCAACACGGCCATGCCGGAAACAGTACGGATGATCCCGGATCGACGATCCGTGGTCGTCCGTGATGCGATCCGTGAAAGTGTAAAAGGGGCTTTAGCATTTTAAAAAGTCATTTTGTACAGCCATATATGGGGCACTCAAATGTTTGGGTGTTGTTTTCTCGAAATAATATTCACGTTCTGTAAGGTTTGTTTTTCCAAGCTAATTTGATGATCTTCCAAAAGTAATTCAATATTTTATAAAACTACAAATGCTTCTTTAATTGAATGCGTCAATATTATTTCTAGTTTTCTTGAAGATATGTTTACTTTTAATCAAAACTCTGAACATGCAGGAACTCAGAAAATGCATTTTCGAGCATTTTCCAGTATCCCCACGCTGCTTGTGTGCGCGCGAATACTTAATACGTGTGCGTACGTCTAGTCTACAAGTAAAATTATCCCGCGAGAGCTGCATGTTTCGGTCGTTGAGTTGGAAACGTGGTGACTGAAAAAGTGACTATTTCCTTCGAATGTAAGTAAATTAGTAAATAAATACATAGTTCTTTATTGCACTGCATAAGGGAACTTTAACATCTGTTTTGATCTAACAGTTAGATATACAACTTTGATCTGAGACTTAGTAGATATCAAGGTTCAAGCGCTAGTAGAATCTAACGTTAGGCCGATGTCTTATGGTACTGCATTTCGCACCGATACCCCGGGTATGCCTATCAACCCCCGGGCCGCAACCCGACCGCGCCGGCGGTCCTTGTTAGTGGAACACCGATTATTCCGTAAGGCACGTCTTGACACGGTGCAAAAAGAGGCCTACATCAGGTCTACATCTTCGATCTAGGTTTCTAATCTATAGACTGAATCCTCGTCTAACGTTAGGTCTAATCTATCTAACGGTTACATTCTCTCCAACTGTTAGACATTCTAGCTAAGGGTTACTGTTACTAGTGTTAGATGTACGGCTACGTGGTACGCCTGTTAAAGGGCCATAGTCCCGGTAGTGTAGAGGGCGCTGTTGATGATACTGCCGATCACCGTTAGCATCGATACGAAGATTACCGAAGTTGAGCTGTCATCAAGAATAAAGTGCGTAGGTGTTGCTAAGTAACGTTGCCTTCGTTGTCTTCTCTGTGCATCGCGCAGTCTGTAGTAATGCCAGGGTACGCGCATATGTGCTTGTTATTATGACATCACAAAAGAAGTTTGCTAAAGCTGTCATCCCCCTCAGCCGAATCTGTGATCGGACCACTGACTACAGTGGATCGGACTTCTTCGGACTCGGGGAAGTGGGCCAAAGCGTAAGCGCTAAAGATGAGTCGATAGCGTGGGTCTCTATAGGAAATTTGCGCCGTGCGCATTTGGCTAAAACATCGGGACCACGCACCTTTAAGTGTTATGCCAAAACAATTTAATCGGGCTCGGCCCTAATCACATTAACTTAACACCTAACGTTATCACATTAGCAGTTGTATAACGTAGTCAGTACAGGCCCACTACTACTAACAGTAGTACTATCAAACGTTAAATGTATTTGTACGGCTAGAGCCAGGTCCAGGGCAAGGGGCTGTAGTCTATACAGAAGGTGTAGATGTAGATCTACTAACGTTTAGAGTCTAATCAAATACTAGACCTATATAAAATCTAAGGGCCGGGCGGGGATCTGAAGTATAAATAGCTGGCGTCTAGAATTAGGAATATAATCTAACCTTAGTCAAGATCTGGGCAACTGATTCTACCTAACTTTAGAAGTTTCTAATAACCTACTAGATATCTGGGCAGTTTTGTTGTAAAGACCCAGCTAACAAGGCCTAGCTAGACCTAAGTTTAGACGTCTGGAGGTTCTAAAATATATGCATATATTATATATCTAGGCTAACTTTGATCTAAAAGTTCACGTTTGATCTAATATTTCTATCTTGATCTAACATTAGAATATCCTAACATTAGCTCTAACGTTAGCACTAATACTAGTCTCTAAGGCAGAGGTCTAAGGTTGACTCCATTCTTTCTGGTAGTGTAGACCTGTAACCGGAGGGCCAAACCCCAAAAACTCGCTTAACGAGTGAGTTCCACTCTCTCTACAAACTAAGTAGACCATGCTTATTTTCAAGTTTTTATTGTAACAAACAACACTCCACTGGTCTACCTCAAAAAAATTTGCTGCGAAAGCCTCCAAATCCAAGATGGCGTCCAAGATGGCCGCCATACTTACTGAATTTGTTATTTGAAAGATATAATTTGATAGAAACATCAAATTTCAACAAATGTGGTGTCATATGAAAGAGAATAAAATTTTCTAGAAGCTGATACCATTTTCGTTGGTTATTGTAATAGCTAAATTGAGATTTTAAGGAAAAAACATTCATCTTTTGATTTCTTTTGTGAAAAAATGAAAATTATAAAATGCTTGATTCAGCGTAAATCAGAGAATGACCGAAGGATTATTTTTAAACGTTTCATTTTTTTTTTGGACATATTATCATTTCGAGAAAATTAGGGGTCTCTACCATTTTTCGTTCAGGAGTTATAATGTCTCAAACTTGAAAACTCACTATGTAAAAATGGCCACTTTAGTTGTGACAACTCCTTGTTGGTCGTAAAAAGAGTCAGCGCGCGCAAAGACTACTACACGCACAACTGGCACTGGCGCTTGCAGCAGTGCTAGTAATGCGTGTAGTAGTCTTGGCAAATGCAGACTTTTTCTTTGGCAGACAGGGGTTTGTGCCTGCAAACTAACTTTTCATACCAAGTGGTAGCTCAGGTGACGCTGATCGCTATTATTTCAAAGTAAATTATTCTGAAGCAGATGAGATGAAGCAGAAAATATCTTTAAAATAGAGGTAGAAGCTTGAAACAACCTTGCTGTAGAAAGTTTAAAACACAATTTGGATCAATCTCTCAAAAAATTCAAGATTGCAGGCCATCAAAGCTGATACAGTGTATTGCGCCAAAATAAATGTATTATTTCGATTTTGATACAATGTTGTCTGTTTTGCTGTCTATTTATACGGTCTTTATGTATTCTGGACATTCTAATGCTATTTCAGACCATCTCTGGTTTTTATGGAGACATTTCTCAGAATGCACTATGAATATTTCTCCAAAAAAAAAAAAAAAAAATCAAATTTAAAAATGTTTATGAAAACCATGTTTGATTGTTTGTTTGTTTGTTTGATTTATTTTTCTTCCAACACAATTTCATAAATAAATCAAGATTCTTTTCAGTAATATGACATGGAATATCATTAAGCAGATTACAATGTTCATGATTCAAAGAAGGAAAATCGATGTGTAAATTAATTTCATTAACAAAGTATAACTCGTATTACCAAATTTCCAAATAATTATCTGAGAAATTACGCAGAAGAAGGACTGCTACTACAAGCAAAAGTTTGAGCACGTAGCAGCCCAGGGACCTATCTAAATAATACACAAATTAATTATATTGTTTGCGGAATGGAGAAATATTACAAAATATAAGACACTGTAAATACATTATGTTTTTATTTCTAGTGCATAGATACGAATAAGAGTAAAGTGAAATATGATGATGATGATGATGATGATGTATGATGATGATGACAGGGTAATGATGAGGCAAAATGTGATAATGAAGATGAAAGTGATGGTGGTGTAATGTAGAAATTAACATCTTTCCCATTTCTAACTAGAGGTCAGTATTGTATTTGGTTCAGGAGTTATAATGTCTCAAACTTGAAATCCCATTTTACATAATATCATGTATTTACACGCATCTGTTCCCAAAGAAGTCACAGACGGTCAAATCCAAGATCGTGTTTACTTTTCGAGTTCCACTCTCTCTACAAACAAGACCATACAGAATACTAAACATACGAAGCAATGTTCCGTAAGTAAACCTCAGTAGATTTGTTGCAAAAAACCTCCAACATTAAAGTACAGATGCGGTCCAATAGGGCCGCCATTTTTATTAAATTTAACATTTCAAATATCAAATATAAAAATACAGACATTGGATTGCAACAAATTTGATTTAATACGAAGGAGAGTAAAACTTCCTAAAAGTTGATACCACTTTAGCTGTGTATTGTGATAGATGGGGGGGGGGGGAGGGTGTTTGCTTCTGTTTTTAGGTGGGGGGATCCATATTTCTATAATGTTTTGAAAAAAGGAAAAAATGTAAAAATGCATGACTTTAGTATTTATCAAAGAATAACTGAAGAATTACTTTGAAACCTTCTATTGAGAATGACATTTACTGAGATTGAAAAATAAATGCATATGTATGGAATTACAGGAAATATCATACACTGTTGACAAGGTAACGTCTAAAACTTGAAACATTATATTTATGCATTAACAATTTTGCATGCAATATGTTCACATGGTCACATGTAATACTGTAATGGTCTAGCGACTTGCAAGTGCCTGCATACTAACTTTTCATGCCAAATTTTAGGTGACGCTGGTCCTTATTACTGTAGTATTTCATAGTAGATTGTTCTGAGGCAGATAAGATTGAACAGAAAGTATTTTTCAAAAAGAGATAGGAGCTTGGAATTTGGCACAAATTGTTGCCAATGTGTCATATTTAGCGACAAAAATAGTATCCACACAAAATTCAAGATGGCGGTAGTTAATCGAGGTTGTCGTTCAAGACATTATTTACCATTAGTGCACGTAAAACAAAAACCCAGCTTTAGTTAACTCCTCAAACTAGTTCTAAACTGTGAGTTAGGAATAGGACAACTAATGTACAAACTTAAATCAGTATAATCAACTCTTTATGTGCCACGTTCGCACGTCCGACTCAGTCGACGGCGTGCCAACTTAGCATATTCTGCTCAACAAACAAAGCCACCAAGACCGATCGATAAACCGCTAATTACTGCTAATCCCGCCGCACAATGAAAGCGTTTCTTGTGCTTTTGTTCCTCTCGTATACGACTTGCATTCTATGTGGTAATAGACTATCAAGCTGTGTTCCCAACTGGATTTGCTTGTACATTCTAAGTTTCTGTCACGGTTTTATGTGCAAAAGTCATGCCTTTACAGCAATGTAGCAACTGGTTATTCAAAAGAAAAATTGAAACTAGATTCGTCATACAACTTATATCGTAACAAAGTTTGGCATTAATCTTTGACTTTGCCTACTATTATGCCCATCTTAACAGAAATTTATAGAAGTTAACCAATCGGAAAAACAGAATTCTTGCTCTAAACATGACTACCTTCACATCTCAGAATAACGTGGCACACAGGGGGTTTCCACCATGGCACATAAAGAGTTAATGCTAAATATTGTTAGATTATATACTAAATAGATCTGATAAGAATGCGATCTTTGATTTCAAAGAACAAATGCTTCTGTATCAAAGATATGCTTTTTTACTTGTATATTTCTCTGCTGTTGTAGAAACGTGAATGATGATGGTATATGTGTAATAATGGCTGATCCGTAGATGTCCTTGAAAGCCCTTCTGATACGAGAACCCCCCCCCCCCCGGAAAAATCCTACATGGCGGCAATTTCTCAAATTTGCTCTTAAATGTGTTGTGGGAAATAACTTTTCAGTATATTGTTCGAATAAATCTGTCAAAATTTATTATTCGTCCTGCATGTTCACATTTACAAATAAGCATGCTGAAACTGTATTTACTGTTATAGATTTTTCTTACATTGTTTTTAGGCTGATTTCATGTGGGTTATAGTGTGTGTCACAATTGATCTGAACTTATGCCATTGGCAATGTTTTCCCTATTATATAGATATCAGGATCACTCGAGAGTGACGAGTGATCCCTATGATCACTGTAAAATGAGTGCAAATGAACATTTTCACTCAAATTTACTCCAATATTAGTCTAAATTCACTATTTTCTGTTATTCACTCCTTCAAAAGTGAAAACTTCCACTCGATTTGTTTTGTTTTTCTTTTTCAGAGTAGAATATCACTGGTTTTAAAAATGTCTCCATAAAAACCTAAGACGGTTTAAAATAGCACTACAGTGTTCAAAATATAAAAACATATAAATAGATAGCACAACAGACAAAATTGTATCAAAATCGAAATGATTTGGCGCAAAACACTATTTCAACTTTGATGGCTGTCATCTTGATTTTACTTTTTGAGTGGTTGATCTAAATTCTGTCTTAAACTATCTATAACAAGATTGTGGCCAAGTTTCAAGCTACTACCTCTATTTGAGAATTAATTTTTGCTTCATCTCATCTGCTTCAGAACAATCTACTTTGAAATAACAGTGATCAGCGTCATCTGAACTATCACTTGGTATGAAAAGTTAGTTAGCAGGAACAAACCCTTGTTTGCCAAAGAAAAAGTCTGCGTTTGCTAAGACTACTACTCGCACCACTGGCACTGCTACAAGCGCCACACAGTGGGCCAGAATGAGCTCAAAGTGCGCCAACATTATATTCCGTGGTTTCTTTTTACCCAAATTTGGTGTCGAAGGGTAATTGGGGGCGTAGAATTGATTGAACATAATATTTCAAACTCATATGACGTCACTGTGATGCTTCTTTTTTTTTCATTGGCTACCAAAAATCTGTCTGTAAATGACGAATAAAGCAATGCAAATCTTAGGCTGTTATTTTTTTTCTTTAAAGATTAATTTATCTTTTCACATTCACTGACACTGCTTATATACTACCATTAAATACACGATGCTTACATGTCATAGAAAGTGTATAAACATTCGGGTTTCGTTAAAAGAATCGAATTTATGCCGAAAGTTCCATAACACGTACTGCAAAATGATACTGTTGTCCCTGATAGTTAGAATATAAGTTTATGATGTATGCTTGGGTACGTTTGGGTACGTTTGGGTGAATTTATTCACTTTATTATAGCAGGACATAAATGTGCGATATAAAATCAATCTCCGATAGAGTTCTTATCTCTCTACTTCAAATATAACCTTCGGCCTATGCCATATCAATTCATACAAGCGCAAAAACCATTTTGTCTTATTTTAATGGAAAGATACATTGTGAGGTCAGTAATAAGGAAAATCAAAGGTAATGACTTAGCAGCTAAGAATGAGTCACTCCAACAACCAAGATTCACATGAATTAACACTGATTATTTTTTTAGCATCTGTTAAAGATGGTTGCAGGAGTTAGTTTGCAGGCACAAACTCTTGTTTGTCAAAGAAAAAAAAAAATAGCTGCGTTTGCCAAGACTACTACACGTACCACTGGCACTGCTACAAGCGCCAGTGCCAGTGGTGCGTGTAGTAGTCTTGGCGCGCGCGCAGACTCTCTTTACGACCAACAAGGTCTTGTCACAACTAAAGTGGCTATTTTTACATAGTGAGTTTTCAAGTTTGAGAGATTATAACTCTAGAAATGAAAGTGGTACTGACAATTAATTTTCTCCAAATATCAATTATAATGTCAAACAAAATGCTTTAAACGTTTCCAGATAATCCTTCAGTATTTCTTTGATTTATGATAAATCAAGCATTTTCATGATTTTCCTTTTGTCAGAAAAATATAAAAAAATGAGTGTTTTTCCTTAAAATCTCAATCCAGTTATCACAATAACCCACAGAAATGGTATCAACTTGTAGGAAATTTAGTTTTCTTTCATATGACATCACATTTGTTGAAATTTGATGTTTCTAGCAAATTCTATCTTTCAAATAACAAATTCAGTAAATATGGTGGCCATCTTGGACGCCATCTAGGATTTGGAGGCTTTCGCAACAAATTTTCTGAGGTAGACCAGTGGAATGTTGTTTGTTAAAATAAAAACTTGAAAACGAGCATGGTCTATTTGTTTGTAGAAAGAGTGGAACTCACTCGTTAAGTAAGCGAGTTTTGGGGGTTTGGCCCTCCGGTTAAGAGTGGTCCTAATGCAAAACTGATTAGAAACTATAACAGAAAAAAAAAAAAAAAAAACACAGGGTGCAGCACTGAACCCAAGCTAAAACACAAATACGTGGGAATCATGGTTCGAACGCTTTTCACATACAAAATAATCAGAATCTGATGAACTTTTATATCCCAATAGATGTCTCAAAACTAACACCGCTATCAATGTTGCTTGCGCGAAAATCACATAAGTAAAGTACTAGAGAGATGTTATTACCAATCACCTTCGTACGTTTGAGACAAATCGGTTGGGGGCGAAAAGTAGCGTTGATAGATATTTGCATGATTTGCATGCAGTTTCCCAAAACAATTGCTCTTCGCACATTCCGCTTACTGCCTACAATTCTGAACTGAACTTTATACTGCCGCGTTAAATATTGATACGTTTATACCGTATGCCCCCCTCCCACAAAAAAAAAATACAACATGGCCCTACGCAATGATATCTTTAAAAATATTGCATCGATCTTAATACAAATTCAGGGTATGGAACTATAAGTCATTACCCACATTTTACAGAAAACCCCATTCGATTTGCTTCAGTGGTTAAAGAGAAATTAGGAATTTTGTAGAGGATGTCGGGAATCTCTTTTGTCCAAGTTCTGTTTATTGTTCACACACAAAATCATCGAAGTGCTAAACTTGGAAGAATCAGACTCATGACATGCTTTACTACAATCGCCATTTCCCTGTGACCGCTTAACCAAAGCAAATGGGAATTTCTGCAAAATAGAGCTAAGATGTTATATTTGAAGACCCTGAAGTAGCATTGAAATAAAAAAAAAAATAATAATCATATTGGCTGTTATCGATGCGAAAATCTGATTGTAATTTTTTGGGGACATACTGCAGTATGTCCCTCAAACATTACAATCAAATTTTCGAATTGATAACATCCAAAATGATCGACCTGTCTAAATGCTACTTCGGAGCCTTAAAATATAACATCTTAGCTCTATTTTGCAGAAAACCTAATTCAATTTGGTTAAGCGGTCACAGAGAAATGTAGATTAAAGCATGTCATGAGTCTAATTTTTCCAATTTTAGCAATTCAATGCTCTAGTGCGTGAATAATAGACAGAACTTGGCCAAAAGAGATTCCCGACATCCTCTACAAAATTCCTCATCAAATGGGGTTTTCTGTAAGATGTGGGCAATGAATTGTAGTTTCATATCTTGAATTTGTATTCAGATTGATTCACTATTTCTAAAGATATCATTGCGGGGGGTCCCACTGTATTCTTTTTTGTGGGGGGGGGGGACATACTGTACAGGAGAACGAACGCACCTTTTTGGTAGTGGACTCTGCCATAATTACATGTGCACAAAATGTTCATAAGTTTTCACATACTTTAGGCCCTATCAATAATTGTATATCGCAACATTGTTTCTTTGTGTTGTCTGCCTAATTCAAGGAGTTGATTTCACTGGTGTCTGATGACGAATGCCACATTAATTGCACTGGTGTTTATTTACTGGTAAATTTCCCTTGAAACCAATAAGAAGGACCAATCTCTATACTAATACAAGAAATGCAATGCACCACTACTATCGATATTTTTGATACGGTTTTTAGCACCGACATGACTACGCATTGGGATAGAATGCGTAACTGTTTTCATCAAAGTGGTACGTATTAAGACATTTCTCGAAACACATTACAATTCCACACAATGAAAAGCAGCAACCAGAGATACAATTTGCACACACACACACACACACACACACACACGTACACATAAATCAACTTTAGTGACATATTATGAAGCAATGACCACACAATATTTCTCCAATTCAACCAAGGTACCCTACCCTCCCCCCCCCCCCCAAAAAAAAAGAAGAAAAAAGAAGAAAAAATGTATATACAATAATAATAATAACAATAATAATAATATCAATGATAATAATAATAATAATAATAATAATATAATGATAATAATAATAATAATTATAATAATTATTATTATGAAAACAACAGCAAAATAAAAAAAGAAATGCTATTACTGAATTCCTGCAACGTACAAAAAAAAAAAGCCTTAATTGCCATACTCTGCATTGCCATTTATCATCGTTCGTATTTAAGTCAATATAAACTGTTACTGATCTATACGAAGTGACTGATATTTTTCCTCCTACTTGATTCTTTGCATCTTATTTTCTGACTCTAAATTCCCATTAGCGGCCTCTCGATGGCTTTCGTTGTGGTCTGTTATTCACTAAATAGTATATGTAAAATCTTTTTGTAGCTGTTCATTGGCTGTTCTGTAGCTCCTCATTGGCTTTGCTTGTTCCATCTGTTGCCTTTCACTCACTAGTTGGTACAGCCCTTTTAATCATTTGGCTGCGACCTTTCATTGGTTTTGGTCGTTGTCTTCCATTCAGTAGTTTGTGCTGCCCGGTCCTTCGCTGGCTTTGGTTGTGGCCCTTTTCATTCACAGTTTGGCGTAGGAAAGGCTGTTCGCATCACAAGCGACTTGTGAAAATGCTGACAGGCTTGTTTGTTTGTTTGTTTGTTTGTTTGTTGTTCTGTTTTATTTTTTTTTTTGTCGTGGATTTGGGCAAGAAGAAAGTCCTATAGCGATTCATCGTTGAGCAGTGTAAGCTCGTAACCTTGCACAAACACAAAGGTACGATAGACAAGTCTCTGCACATAGAATGTTGCAATTTACTGTTATCCTACTAAAACTATAAGATTCGTAAGGCCACTTTGAATGCATGTAGGCGACGAGGGTGTGGGCGGGGAGGGAGATGCTTCTGAAGATGCAGATAGTGCCCTCTCCCCCTCACTTTTAAAAACGTCCCGCAGGGACTGCAATTCCTGCACATAATCCGTTTTTTAAATGATCATGACATTGATTGCATATATCATAACTCGTGGTGAAATGCATTATTCAGTCTCTGATTGAGCGCAATGTTATGGCGAGAAGGAATATGTCTTTACTTTAAGCGACAAGTCCATATAATACTCCTGGCTAATATACACAAAGTTATCATGTAGTTCCAAAAGGTACTAAAGTTTAAAAAAAAAAAGGTGTTTTCAAATATTTTGCGAAAAAAAAAAAACACCGTGATACCTTTGAATGCCATTTAACGATGATGTTCCAGAATATTTCTTCAATGTATGAAAACGCGTTGAGGTGTAGGAGATGAATGTTAGAGTGAAATTAGGCACCTCGATTTGCTCTAAACACCCCTACCCCCCACCCCCACCCCCCCCCCCAAAAAAAAGCATATACCACGTTGCTTTAACCTAACAATTCATTTATTGTACAAACGCAAACAACTGCCTATCCAGGTGCCCTTGCACCAAGTAGTTGCACTTCAGCATAATCAATAGTTCGCTATGGCAGAAAAAAGGGGCGTGGGAATGGGGCATTATATCTAACGTTGATTCCATACCGGTTAGGAGGTCGGCTGTAGATAATTTGCATACAGATAGCGACCAATGAAAAAGCTCGTCTGTCACGTGAGAATGAGATATCGAAATGTTGAGCTTATAACATAATGACACCATCAAGGAATTAACCATTGTCAGGAAAGCTGTTTGAAAGAATAACACGCCTGCTGACTCTACATCCTCTCTCTCTCTCTCTCTCCCTCTTGCTCTCTATCTCTGTGTGTGTGTTTGTGTGCGTTCGACGTTGTTTTCAGACAACAACTCTCAATTCAGAGCATTGGGTTTTCAGTGATTGGTTTTAAAGAAAGTGGAGAATATCACCTTCACAGTCTAGTCACTCAGCAAGCATTATGGCAAGAAGAAACCTGGCAAAAGAGATTCAAGAACTTCGAGACGAGATGAATAGTTACAAACCAGGCAAAAATGTCACTTCCCAAGACCGCATCAAGTTTCCATCGAAAATATCAATCGGCCTATATGGACGGACGGGATGTGGCAAAACCTCGCTACTAAACTCCCTCAAATTTGCAGCGACGGGGAATCTTCGAAGGAGGGATTGGGAGCAAGTTGCGCCGCAGGCAAAACAGGGTGGTCACACCATGTTTCGCAGGAACATCGCGTTAACAAACTTCATCTACGTAGTCGACAACCGGGGACTTGACAATCCCACAGAGGAAGCCATTGAGGAGATCGCTGCTCAGCTTGGTAAGCATCATCTGAGCCCTTTTAAACTGACGTGCCTTCATTGTTAGGTTTTAAACGAAACATATTTTTAAATAATGTATCTCAGGATTTGTTTTCAAAATGAGTTCAAAAGGTTTTGGGTCGATAGTTTTGATATATCCTCGATCGTTTAAAGATAAACAAAAATAAACATGGTCCACCAGGTGAATCTTGTTCCAAAACTGAGAAATTGATAGCATGGTCATATTGCATCATACATATTGCATCATACTATCGTGATATAAATGGAACAAAAAGAGCCTAACAAGATGTTATAGGTGAAGAAATTACATTTTCTTGTGATACAACAATTAATTGGAAAAATAGCATTTTATGATTTTTTTTCTTGAACCGTGCATTTAAGTCATTTGAATGAGTGTTTCCTTTTCATGAAATCGATTTCATTCTTCATACATTAAAAAAATGACATTCAACTCAAACAAGAAATTGCCAAAATTGACACAATTAGCCCGTTCCATACTAAATTTTGAAATCCCCATAGACTTACTACACAGGCCACCAGGTTCCCATATTGAACGGGTTAGTTTATCTGCCCACTACTCCATTGGCGGTGACTGACCTTGAAATATATGGGATATCAAAATTATATTAGCTTAATTACAATTCTAAAAATGGAGTGTTTGCTTCCTGAAGGCGCTAAATGTATTTTCAATAGCTTTAGCGCATTTTGGAAGCAAGCTTTCCAAATATCGATGAAATATCGATTTTAAGGCCGCATCAGGAAAAAAAAAAAGTCTTTGAGGATTGTTTTATATTAAAACCGGTAGGGCCTACGATAATAATCCTCTTGGTAATTACCCTTAACCCTTCCCCTAACCCTAACGATTACCCTAAACCTGAACCTTTAAATCCTAACCCTAACGCAAGATCAAACTCTAAACCTAATCTTAACCCTAATTTATACTCACGTCGTTTCTTTACATTGTAATTAGCGGGGATAGGGGTGTCCTAATGCGTAAAAGCCCTTTACGCACATTTTTTTTTTCACATGAGTAAAAGATGCACGGATGGTGATACTGCAGTTCAAGACAGTATAAGTCCTGAATAGCACGTGCTTAATGAGGGAGGACAATTCAAATTCAAATGTAATTGTATCTTCATATAGTCAAGGCGCTAATTCCTGTAAGGGGCTTAATTAAGGAGTTCGTTCAACCCACCCCGCAGAAAAGGTTTGACCAGACAGGGTGGTAGATGGGACCTCCATGAACATCCCCAGAGAGTCTGTGATTCCAAATTGTGGTGTCAGTAGAATTTTACTGGCCACTTTTCATCATTATTTGTTGGAACAAACGTATCATAATAGAGTCTGCGCACACCAAGACTATTACACGCACCACCAGCACTGTTACAGGCGCCAGTGCCAGTGCTTCGTGTAGTAGTCTTAGCGCACGCATACTTTTTCTTCGACAAACAAGGGGTTTTGCCTGCAAACTAACTTTTCACGCCAAGCTGTGGTCGGTATAGTGTAGTTTCAAGCCGTTTCTATTTCGTCTTTATTTCTCCGAGTTGAAGCTAGCCGAGTGAGAGCGCATACCCAGTGATTGTGACGCCCGAATCGCAATCACTGGGAATGTGCACTCACTCGGCTTAGCGCAATACAGCGCGCTTTCCACAATACACAAGCTGCAACTCAGAGAAATAAAGACGAAATAAAAACGGCTAAAAATTAAGACTAGGGTCGGTGACGCTTGTTGGGGCACTGAAAATGACAAAATTATCACAGTTTTTGCATGTATTTCATAAAGGATTCATCAAAACTGCATAGAACTGTATATGTACATGTTGCTAGAGATGTCAGCAATACATTGGGATTCATTGTAAGTTATAATATTGTGCATGCTTACCATGGTAACCGGATGCCGGCAGGTGATTTGTAACCCCCAAAATGCCTCCTACTGCTGCAAACTTTGATTTTTTTTTAGATACAATTAAAAAAAAAAAAGTTGTTTTATTGATTATCGTAAAAGAAGTATTTTCCTGTTGCCATGGCAACCAGTATTATCCAATGATACAGCTGTCAATAACTCAAAAACTAAGGCCCATAATTTTAAAAAGCTCAATAAGCATTTCCTTCCTTCTGCATAGGTGTACCAGATAATCTGTGAAGAATATATTGAAGCATTCTCAAGTTACAGCAAAATTTGTAAACAAAGGCATAATAAACGGCCACTGAAAGAAAGATATCATTTTTGGAATAGTAAAATGCATGAAAAAGTTGCATCCGTCGTACTTTCAACACAAATTTGTATAGGCAAATGTAGTTTTTAGTAATGTATGGACAAAGCTTTCCCTTAAAAATATAGGTGAATACAGAGAGCAAAGTCAATTATATTCTAAGGTTAGCTCTTTTGAGTATTTACAGAGTGATGGTTATTCAAAACAATTCTGGAAAAGAGCAGAGGAAAGCATTTGATTGTTCACGTTCTTAAAGGAAGTTTATCCAAGAATGCAGAAAAAATTCCTTTCTAAAGAAGGAATATACACGTGCACTGGTTTATCCATCAAAGAATTAAGCATACTTTCTGTGTTCGTTAGCTATTGTAAAAAAAAAAATAGAATAAAATGAAAAATCATGATATGTAAATTTGTATCAAAACGTGCAGTAATGAATTAATATTAAGGAGAGAATTACGGGGAAAAAATCTTGAGCGTCTTTTCCCTCTTATCCAGGCTAATTTTACAGTGTTAGGGTAGGTACTTTGATATCCAATCTAATATATGGGTGATGTGCACGAAAGACAAAAAAAAAACCCAAACAAACAAACAACCTGTTTAAATTCCATATATATATATATATATATATATTTTTTTTTTTTTGGGGGGGGGGGGTTACCAATCACCTGTAGGCATCCGGTTACCATGGTAACCATGCACAATATGTGACCGTGCACCTCAAAACAAACAAAAAGTCGCCAGACATGAATTTTTAGTTAAGACCATATTCTGAAAGAGCAGACTTTAAGCTTTAAAATGATGTACAATTCAAATCAAATGGACTCTCCTAACCTATCTGAATATTGGAAAGAAAGCACAAACTCAGGAAAAGTGTGAACTGAGAAAAGAGGCTCTGAAGTACAGTGTCTATTCAAGCGCTTAATCTTTACCAAACCGTGCTGGCTGTGCGATGAATGGGACAAAAAAACAGGAAGTAAACCACCAGAGTAACAACAGTGAAGGGATTATCAAATTAAACTGAAATTAAGCGTGCCTCATTTACACATTCTGTCCATAATTAGTGCCAACTTTCAAAGCAGTAGCACTATCTTTTCAAAAGTTATTAGAGTTGAAAGTGAAGAGTGTGGACAAGGTTTTTCAGAAATGAAAAAGGGATTCTAAAGACACACCTAATCACACTATTCTACCAAAAATGTTCGAGATAAACTGCTAAAAAACACACTTTCCTGCCCGTTTTATGATACCAAATTTTAGCATAATGTAAAAGAAGGCCCGCTCTTTCAGAAAATATGAAAAACTTAAGTTAGGCTAGGTTGACCCATTTCACTTATTTTCAGTCCTCACGCAAAATCAGTGTGTGCGACTTTATGTTCGTTTTGAGGTGCACCGTCACATATTATACCTTATAATGTATCCCATTGTATTGCTGACATCTCTCTCAACATGCACATATGTAGTTTTAAGGCGTTTTGATGAATTCTTGGTGAAATACATGCAAAAACTGTGATAATTTTGTCATTTTCAGTGCCCCAGTAGCGACAAGTGTCACCGACCTTAGTCTTGATTTCTAGTTGTTTTTATTTCGTCTTTATTTCTCCGAGTTGCAGCTTGTGAATTCTGCAGAAGCCCCTGTATTGCGCTAATCCGAGTGAGGGTGTATACAAAGTGATTGCGACAAAAACAGTTCGGGCGTCGCAATCACTAGGTATGAGCGCTCAGTCGGCTTGCTTCAAGTCGGAAAAATGAAGACGAAATAAAAACGTCTAGAACCTACACTACACCTACCCCAGGTTGGTATGAAAAGTTAATTTGCAGGCAAAAACCCTTGTTTGTCGCAGGAAAAGTCTGTACACAGACTTCTTCTCGAAGAATAAGGTCTTGTCGCAACTAAAGTGGCCTGTAAAATTTTATTGATACCACAATTTGGAATCACATACTACCTAGGGGTGTTTTAGAGGGTCCAACCGACCACCCCATGCAGTCAAACCTTTTCTGCGGGGTGGGTTGAACGAAGTCATTTTTTCAGGGTCCCTGCGCCTTGACTAATAATGGTTACTCTGCCCTTTGCTTTGGTTTCATTCACGGTATATGGCACCGCTTGTAGTATAATGAGTTATTTATCATACTAGCCTCTGATCTTTATCTAAACCCCTTACTACAAAAGCTTGCCTGGGAACGTGTTCTGTGATGCAGGGCTATTACAGATTATGAAACCGTCTGGAGTAAGACGTTGTAGAACAGTATCAGTATCCCGTAGGCTAAGACGTGACTTTGCATCACAAAACCAACAAAAAGTGGCTAGACATGGATTTTGAAAAAGTAGACCATAGGCTTTAAAATGATGTACAACTTAATTTATATTTAACCTATTCAAATACTGGATAGACAGCACACACTCTGGAAAAGGGTGAATTGATAAAAGAGCCTTAGAAGCACATAATCTATTCAAGCGCTTAATCTTTACCAAGTCGTGCTATCTGGGTGATGAAAGGGACAAAACACAGGATGTAAACCACTGAAGCAACAGCAATGAAGGGATTATAATATTAAGCAGAAATTAGGCATGCTCTATTAACACATTCTGCCAATCATTAATGTCAATGTCAAATTAATATCCTTTCAAAAGTTATTAGACTTGAAAGTGAAGATTATCCGAAGGATTTAAAGAAATAAAAAGGGGGCTCCGAGACATACTTCATGTTACTCCCTCCCCCCTCCCCCCCCCCCCAAAAAAAAAAGAAATAGGTTATAGGAAAACTGCTGGAAAAAAAATCATCATGATGTTATGATCCCGAAGTAAAGAATATTGTAAAAGAAGATAGCTCTTTCAGAAAGTATGAACAACTCAAAATAGTCTTAGTTGACCCATTTCACCATTTTGAGCCCTCACATGAAATCGAGGGGTACGGCTTTTTGATAGTTTAGTGATGCTGGTCACATATATATATATATATATATATATATATATATATATATATTATATATATATGTGTCCCACTACAACAAAATGATCCTAAAGTCGGGTGAGGTCGATTATTTGAAAATTGCATGACAAAATCCCAAATCTTTCTGCTTTAAATTGATATATAACACATCTTATGAAAATAATCGGCTGCGGAGATATCGATGTTTAAAAGAGAGCATGTCGAGACGTATGGGAAATCACTGTTTCGAGAAAAGCGCCCTAAAAGTTTTCCTTGCGACGCAATCGCAATCAAGGGACACGCAAGTCAGTTTTCACCTCCGGACAATAGAAGGTAAACCCTAGCAACCCCCGAAATGCTCATTTAAGCACAGCGTCGGCGGTCTCCTCACCGACCAATCAGTGATCAGGATGCCAGGAGAAGCGGCTGGGCATAGCGCACCCCGCCAGCACGCACCCGTCGACTTGGCAGTGTGCGAGCTTCACGCTTCGGTTAGCGGCTAGCAGCAAACTGACCTACGAGATCACTCCGGTCGTTGTTAGGGGCGGAGCCTATCTGTTGCGCTCAATCCAAATTTTCGAATCGGTTTCTGCTTGGGTGAAACGCCAAAAATATGGCCCAGAAAAACGCAATATTTTCGTCTTTCCTATCGTCATTTTGCGTCAAAATTTCGACAGATGATAGAAGACATGTCAGACTCCAATAATTTGTCAAAATTAGAAAATCGTAAGTTTTGACCAATTATGATGCTCTGACTTCAAAACTCGATTTTCATGGCTTCGACCGTGCGCGACTTTAGGACATTTTTGTTGTAGCGGGTCACATATATATACCGGGTGTCCCCCAAAAAGCGGAACGGTAGATTTTCAGTACCTTGCGTTCTAAAAGTGATATATTTTTTGACATCATTAGAAAGAACATCTTCCGCAGAAGACATTGATACCAAAATTATTAAATTTGGTTCAGTACTTTTTATTCTACGCCAATTTCTGAAAAAGCAGTCGTCAAATTTCGCCGGGTTTTTGCGACTTATGAGATAATAATTTGAGTGCGACACGCGATCCATACGGTGAATATTGTGTAAGCTCGGTGACCCATGTCAACAAAAGATACAGTTTTCACATTGGGCACGGGCCAGGAAAAAACAGTGTGTGTATGTGTGTGTGTGTGTGTGTGTGTGTGTGTGTGTGTCTGTGTGTGTGTGCGCTCCCAATATGAAAGCTGTATCTTTCGTTGACATGGATCAACGAGCTTACACAATTCACCGTATGGAACGCGTGTCGCACCCAAATTATTATCTCATAAGTCGCCAAAAATTGAAAATGACTGCATTTACAGAAATTGGCGTAGAATAAAAAGTACTGAACCAAATTTAATGATTTTGGTATCATGGTCTTTTGCGGAAGATGCTTTTTCTAATGATGTCAAAAAATATATCACTTTTAGAACGCAAGGTACTGAAAATCCACCGTTCCGCTTTTTTTGGGACACCCGGTATATATATAATATATATAGATACATATAGATATATATATATATATATATATATATATATATATATATATATATTATTACATATAGTAATATATATATATATACATATTTTATGTATATATATATAGATATATATATATATATACATATATATATTATATATTGTGACGAACTCGCCTTCTCGTCTTGAATCAAGAGAGTATATTTGTGACCGTGCACCTCAAAACAAACATAAAGTCGCACACACTGATTTTGCATGAGGACTGAAAATAAGTGAAATGAGTCAACCTAGCCGAACTTGACTTTTTCATATTTTCTGAAAGAGCAGGTCTTCTTTTACATTATGCTGAAAATTGGTATCATAAAACGGGCAGGAAAGTGTTTTTTTTAGCAGTTTATCTCGAACATTTTTGGTAGAATAGTGTGATTAGGTGTGTCTTTAGAATCCCTTTTTCATTTCTGATAATCCTTGTCCACACTCTTCACTTTCAACTCTAATAACTTTTGAAAGTATAGTGCTACTGCTTTGAAAGTGGGCATTAATTATGGACAGAATATTTTGATGAGGCATGCTTAATTTCAGTTTAATCTGATAATCCCTTCATTGTTGTTACTCCGGTAGTTTACTTCCTGTTTTTTGTCCCATTCATTGCACAGCCAGCACAATTTGGTAAAGATTAGGCGCTTGAATATACACTGTACTTCAGAGCCTCTTTTCTCAGTTCACACTTTTCCTGAGTTTGTGCTTTCTTTCCGATATTTAGATAGGTTAGGAGAGTCCATTTGATTTGAGTTATACATCATTTTAAAGCTTAAAATCTGGTCTTTGAGAATATGGTCTTAACTAGAAATTAATGTCTGGCGACTTTTTGTTTGTTTTGAGGTGCAGGGTCACATTTGACTGTACAAATGTCTCCGCGAGCCGTGTCAGGATGGCCGAGTAGGCGGGGTTCGTTTTGTTGCAGTTTACAACGATCCCTTCAAGTTATTGAAACTACTAGTCTGTACGCTACCATGTATTTGTTGTGTCAGAAGCAGCTCACCAACACAGGCGGCACACATACCAAGTTCAGCATCACTTAAAGTATGTCACTCCCAAGCGTCACTTGTAGAGGATGTTAAATTGGTACACTTATTTTGTTACCAACTTTTACTACCAACTCTTGCTACTAAGTTCCGCTACCAAGTTTTGTTACCAACTCTGCTACCAACTTTTGCTACCAACTCAGTCACGCTAACGTGGAACACCTTTCACAACCATATGGTGGCACAGGTATCGTTGATGGCACAGGATAAAGTGTTGTATCGCACCGTTAGCAACTTCCTCAGGCGACGACTGGAACTTGGATAGATATATAGTGTGATGATGCTGATATTCCTACCGGACGCCTCTGTCATCTTAAGTGAAATTATAGTTGAGACAATGTAGATAACAGAAGATATCACTATACACTCATTTACAGTTATACATTGTTGAATGTGTTGCAAAGTGCCAAAAAATATTGCCAAGTATGTCATGTAACTATTAACTCATGCTCAACTTATATTTAATATATTGTGTTTATGACTTCAGATTTGTTATGCTCAAAAACATATATTTCGTTTCACAAACAGACATTAAAGCTGAGGAAGACCACGGTCGAAAGCTTCACAACTCTGCCGGTTTCATGCGACATCTTCTGTTATCTACATTGTCTCAACTATGTATATATATGAAAAGTTTGTTTGCAAAAACCGATAAGTCCACATTTGCAAAATAGAGATATTTGCGATTAAATGTCAAGAAAAATAAAGAGAATAACAAGAAAATGTTTGCGTCTTTTGACAATAGCTTAAATAATATACCTTTATATGTAGTGACCGATTTATCATTGTTTTGTACTTTATGACAGAGATCGTACTTCAAAATCTTCAAAAAATTGTATTTATCGGTTTTTGCAAACAAACCCTTCATATATGTGACCCTGCACCTCAAAACAAACAAGCAGTCGCCAGACAAGAATTTTTAGTTATGACCATATTCTGAAAGAGCAGACTTTAAGCTTTAAAATGATGTATAACTCAAATCAAATGGACTCTCCTAACATATCTAAATATTGGAAAGAAAGCACAAACTCAGAAAAAGTGTGAACTGAGAAAAGAGGCTCTGAAGTACAGTGTCTATTCAAGCGCTTAATCTTTACCAAACCGTGCTGGCTGTGCCATGAATGTGACAAAAAACGAGGAGGTAAACCACCAGAGTAACAACAATGAAGGGATTATCAGATTAAACTGAAATTAAGCATACCTCATCAACACATTCTGTCCATAATTAATGCCAACCTTCAAGGCAGTAGCTTTATCCTTTCAAAAGTTATTAGAGTTGAAAGTGAAGAGTGTGGACAAGGTTTTTCAGAAATGAAAAAGGGATTCTAAAGACACATCTAATCACACTATTCTACCAAAAATGTTCCAGATAAACTGCAAAAAAAAAAAAAAAAACACACACACACACACTTTCTTGCCCGTTTTATGATACCAAATTTTAGCATAATGTAAAAGAAAACCTGCTCTTTCTGAATATATGAAAAAGTCAAGTTCGGCTAGGTTGATCCATTTCACTTATTTTCAGTTCTCACGTAAAATTAATGTGTGCGACTTTATGTTTGTTTTGAGGTAAACGGTCACACACACACACACACACACACATATATATATATATATATATATATAGAGAGAGAGAGAGAGAGAGAGAGAGATATGAGTGTAATCATTCTATCAAGGTACCTGCCTTGTATTGGATTTTCTGTCACTACCAGCCAGGGGGTATAAACTATGATGTTGTCTCATTGTCAACCTGCTGGTACCTTCTGAGCATGCACGATTACGCGCTAAGCCAAGTAACCGACAAAACTGACAAAATACCGTATGATTATTATTTTCAATATTGTACGCGGCCAGGCGTTGTCTAATACTTCCAATGATTATTTCATATCCATTGGTAAAGATTTACATGATGATAATATAGATGATACAGATCAGTGCGAAGAGTCATTTTTGTCTTATCTTGATCTGCCCTCCTTTGTGTTTCAGGATGTCACGTCTTCTGACGTTGAAATGATATTGAAAAAAAAAAAATATCTGAAAGTAAGGCAACAGGTCCAGATAATCTACCAGCTAAGTTGTTAAAAGCTATATCCATTATTATTGCACCTGTTGTCACTGACATTATTAATCTGTCACTACATACTGGCATTGTACCCAGTCAGTGGAAATGTGCTAGGGTAACACCTGTACATAAAGGGGGTAGTAAATCATTGTTGGAAAATTATAGACCTATCTCTGTGATCCCGATCTTGGCCAAATTTATGGAAAGTGTTGTGTATAATCAGTTTAGTTATCTCAGTATGACGTGTTATCTGACTGTCGGTCAGGTTTCAGACCTAAGTATTCTACACAAACTGCATTATTAAATGTGACATATAAATGGCTTTGTGAGACAGACAAAGGCAATTTTACTGGGCTGGTAATGATTGATTTGCGTAAAACTTTTGATACGGTTAATCATAGTAGAGCAGTTAAGTCAAAGAAATATGCATAATTTTACTAAAGCATGAAACTTTCACCATCTTAAGTACATGTTATAAGATTGATTTTAAGATCGGGAGGTAAGTCAGAATTGACCTTTGATGACCGCCAGAGGTCAGTGACCTCAAAATGTAAGAAAACTGTTATTTTGCGTCATTGGTTAATGGTAAACACGGTAATGATGTACTAAAACTTTTTTTTTGTCACAGTGAAATTGTCTTTATGTTCAACTGCAGAGCCTTGACAGGTTTTTGCCTTTGACCTCTGACGACCTCCAGAGGTCAATGACCTCAAAATGTTAAAAATGGATATTTTGCGTCATTGGTTAGTGATTGACACGGTAATGGTGTACTAAAAACTATTTTTTGTTACCGTGGAATTGTTCTCATGTTCCACAGAGCGCTTACAAGTCTCTGCCTTTGACCTCTGATGACCTCCAGAGGTCAATGACCTCAAAATGTCAAAAATTGATATTTTAATGCGTCACTCGTAATTGAAACACGATAATTATGTACTAAAAACTATTTGTGTAGGCTGATTTACCACAATGTTCCACAGAGACTTTTAAGTAGAATGTCTATCTTTGACCTCTGATGACCTCAGATGACCAATGATGAGGTCAATGACCCTAATATATCAGAACATTGATATTTGGTGCAATTGGTTGCTGATAAATATGATTAAGACGTCATATTCATTTGTATTACGATTGAATTGTTTTCCTATTCCACAGAGCAAGAGAAATTACTCACGTGTCTCTACCTTTGACCTCTGAGGAAGGTGACAGGTCAATGACCTCAAAATATCATAATATTGATATTTTATGTCTAGTCAATTGTTAACTTATACCTGATGTAAAATCATGAATTATGCTATTAGCATTTCTGCTATAATACAAGAATCTTGTCATTCCATGGAACATTGGTCATTACCCTGTGCATTATACCCAACTTTGACCTCTCAGGACAATGAGAGGTCACTGACATTTTATAACATCACAATTTCTATAGGCTTACTTGTATTGATGTTTGGCTTCACAGGTTTAATCGTAAATGCTTAATCATGTACAAGTCACGTCTTGACGTTTTGATCAAAGTATATGCATATTCCACAGAGCATTATTTTATGTGCATCATGTCAATCATTAACTAATGTATCAGTTTCATTTTCAGTCTTGGATTATTTTTTTTCAACGTGCACAAATAGAATCATGGCAAAGTGAACAACTTTCACATCAAAATATAAACGAAAATACTAAAAAAGAAATAGATGTAATAACGTGCAAAGCAAATACCAGGCCTACATCATCTTACGGTATACAGGTGAAGGAAATCACCTTATTGATAAACAATTCACTTGACTCGGATAGTGACCACTGAACAATATCATTTCTTACAATTGAGTATATGAATATAAGAACGACCCAAGTCCAATTTTTGGCCAAATTCAGTTTGACATGGGAAATTGTAGCTTATGCATGGACTCATCTTGTGTATAAATGATAAATCCTAATTACCCCCGGAAGTGCCTGAAATAAACGAGTTAAATCTTATATGAATGTAAGAATGAAGGACTTGGGTCATTCTTACATTCATATTATAGCGCCCTCTCTCGTCCTTCTCTCATCTCTATAGCAGAATTTCATGTATATGAATCAAAGAACGACCCAAGTCCATATGAATCAAAGAACGACCCAAGTCCATCACACAAAATGGCGTCTCCACAATTAATGTTAATGTTAATTGTCATAATGATATACGTTCTAATTTGTATATACAATGTTGCCTTCCCATCACAGTTAAATAGAATATTATTGGACAAACAAAAAAGATATGAAGTTTTTTTTTAGTTTACTCGAAATGGTCTTCCATGGACTTGGGTCGTTCTTATATTCATGTACTCAATTCTATCTTCTTTTCAGCAAGTGGAATAAAACACCTGCACATACCGGGGCATCAGTTTGGAGGAGGGGTGGAGTGGTGGCAGGGATAGTCGACCCTCACCCCAATTGTGAGATGTGAACTTTGTTTTGTTTTGTTTTGTTTTGTTTTGCTGGCCACGTTTTTCACTTTACGTGTGCATCAGATTGTTGAAATTTAATTCTGAAATGGAAAATCTCCCTTCTGTGAGAGGGGGATATCTTCCTCCAATAGACTCCTTCCCCCGATTGGTACCTTCCACAGATGTACGATACTTTGGGGATTGTTAATACTCATTAATTCTATGAAAAATGCTTTTAAGAGATATTTCAATTTGAGTTCTAAACATGAAAAGGCTTTCCTATCATATATGCACGAGTGTTCATCTTGGAGAGCAAGAGACAGTTGCCCCGCTTCCCGAGAAAATATGTGAGGGGGATTGGCGGGGACATTAAACACTGCATCCAAGTATTTCCTGAGATGCGGGTTTTGTTTTTGCTTTTTTTGATGGAAAATAAATTGTCTGAACATTTCACCTACGGTATGCACCAGATTAAAAGGCAAAATTTCCTTTGCATACCCCCTCCCCCAAACTATCTTCAATTAGGTCCCCTCCATATACACTTAGTACTTTTTAGATGAACCATTTTTGTTTCTATATCATCAAAAAAGTATGTAGTAGATCTTTAATTTCAGTTCCAACAAATTAAAGAAAATCCCTCTTGTTAGAGGGGGTAGGGTATCCTCTTTCAATTAACCCTTCCCTCCTCGGTTTCTACCCTTAGATTCAGTACACGTCTTTTACTGATATTTTCCCAAATATTCCATCATAAATGTGTATGTAAGATTTTATAAATTTCTATTCTTAATGCGAAGGCTCCCTCGCATGAGAAGGGTTGGGGGACAGCCCCTTTCATACCCTCCTCTCGTTATATCAACCTCCCTTCCATGTATTGATTATGGCTACACATTTGGGGATGGACATTTTTTTTTTCAAAAATAATGGTAGTTCAGTCAAGAGTGGCACGAAATCATAGCATTGCAAACAAAAGAATATAAAAGCTCCATAATGTGGGAGGGTCATACCTCCGAACACATGCTTCCCTCGATTGGTCTCTATCCATGCCAGATGGCTGACTTCAAATACTTCACCTCTCTGATTCAAATTTCGAAATATTCCTTCAAAAGTGCATGTGCGCCAGATCGTTGAATCTTATCTCTCAAAATACAACAGCTCTCTCGAATGGGGGTGGAATTCCCTACCCTCTCCAACGCTGCCCTTTTGGGTTCCCATCCATATAGACTTTGTACACTTTGGCGATCCATAATTTTCCAAATATTCCCCAAAATGTATGCATCAGATTCTAAAAATTGAAAAACTTTGTCTTCGAGAGGGATGACGCACACGTTAAACAAGAACTGCACTAAATCACTGATTCAGGTCTAAAACTGCAAAAGTCCAATCCCCCACCCACACCCTCCCTCTCTGCTCCACTCCTTTGCAACATGGACGTGTGCTTACACATATTTTCCAAGTCCCCCCCCCCTTGAAAACAGATCGACACCCCTTTCTCTGTGCACATACCCGATGTAGATAATTACCTGAAAAGTTCTGCGGAATGAGTAGCCACTTTTTTAGTAACAGAAATGCATGGTTTGTAAGCCCTACATTATAAACAATTAACTATTAGCTATCGCAATATCAATATTGATATCCTCACATTTCATTGGAGGTCTTTGAACTTTTGTGATTTTCATAGGTGAAAGGTGATGGCTTGTTAATAAGCAGGGCCTGCGATTGCTCTTTAGAACATCACCATGTTTACCATCAATGATGCCAAACTTTTTTGATACTTTGAGGTCATTGACGTCTCGAGATCATCAGCGGTCAAAGGCAGAAACTTGTCTGTTTGGCTTGGAATATGAAGACAATGTCATTGTAAAACCACTATGCTTGTTTTGTACATCTTTACCATGTTTATCACCAACCAATAATACCATAGTTCAATGTTTTGATATTCTGAGGTAGGTCATCAGAGGTCAAAAGTAGAAACCTGTCTGCTCTTTAGAATATAAAGACAATTTCATTGTAAGACAGATATGATTGTTTTGTACATCTTTTAACGATGTTTACTATTAACCAATGACATCACATATCAATATTATGAAATTTTGAGGTCATTGACCTCTAAAGGTCATCAGAGGTCAAAGGTAAAAATCTATCAGTGCTCTGTAGAATCAGTCAATGGTTTCCCTGAAGTATAATTGCATGTTTAGTGCATCATAACCACATATATCAGCCACAAATGTCTCAAAACATCGATATTCTGATATTTAAAGTTCAGTGACCTCTGTAGGTCATCAGAGGTCAAAGGTAAAAACCTGTCAATGCTCTGTGGAATCAGAAAATGATTTCTCTGTAGTATAACTGCGTGTTTAGTGCAACATAACAACATCTATCATTCACAAATGTTTCCAAACATCAATATTCTGATATCTAAAGTTAATTGACCTTTGGAGGTCATCAGAGGTCATATCAGGCTTACCTCCCGATCTTGAAATAAATCTTATGGTATAAACAAACACTGACGAAAGTTTCATGCTTTAGTCAAATTTTGCACAATTCTCTTGATTTTGAGGTCTTAACCGCCCTACTAAGTATATTGCTCAAGAAACTAAAACTGTATAGGTTTGATAATTCTACTATGAACTGGTTTAAGAGCTACTTTGATGGAAGAACTCAGTTCACGTCCATTAATGGTTATGCATCCCATAGTAGTAGAGTAACATGCGATGTACCACAAGCGTCCTTGCTGGGACCGTTAGTGTTCTCCTTGTTCGTCAATGATATGCCAAATGTTACCCTGCCCCTCAAAACATACAAAAAGTCGCCAGACATGAATTTTTAGTTAAGACCATATTCTGAAAGAGCAGACTCTAAGCTTTAAAATGATGTATAACTGAAATCAAATTGACTCTCCTAACCTATCTAAATATTGGAAAGAAAGCACAAACTCAGGAAAAGTGTGAACTGAGAAAAGAGGCTCTGAAGTACAGTGTCTATGCAAGCGCTTAATCTTTACCAAACCGTGCTGGCTGTGAAATGAATGGGACAAAAAACAGGAAGTAAACCACCAGAGTAACAACAATGAAGGGATTATCAGATTAAACTGAAATTAAGAATGCCTCATTAACACATTCTGTCCATAGTTAATGCCAACTTTCAAAGCAGTAGCATTATCCTTTCAAAAGTTATTAGAGTTGAAAGTGAAGAGTGTGGACAAGGTTTTTCAGAAATGAAAAAGGGATTCTAAAGACGCACCTAATCATACTATTCTACCAAAAATGTTCGAGATAAACTGCTAAAAAACACACTTTTCTGCTCGTTTTATGATACCAAATTTAAGCATGATATAAAAGAAAACCCGCTCTTTCAGAAAATACGAAAAAAAGTCAAGTTCGGCAAGGTTGATCCATTTCACTTATTTTCAGTCCTCACGCAAAATCAGTGTGTGCGACTTTATGTTCGTTTTGAGGTGCATGGTCACAAATAGACTGCGATGCAATGTATCGCTAAATGCAGATGATACGTGCCTGTTTATGTCTTCAGAGAACATACCTGAAATTGGTAGTAAACTTGATCACGATTTAAACAGTTTATCACTGTGGTTAAAGCAAAATAAATTGTTAGTGAATGTGAAGAAATGTGAACTGATGTTCATAGGAACACAACAACGCTTGAAATATGTTCAAAATGATCTGGCTAACTGTCATATTTACATTGATGGTAATGAAATTAAAGAAGTTAGATCTTGTAAATATCTTGGTGTGGTCATTAATCACAATTTAACATGGAACAAACATATTGATTTTGTAATAAATACGGTTGTGAAGAATACGTATCTGCTTCGAAGACTGCGTCCATATATTGATAAAGATGTTGCTTTGACATTCTTTAAATCTTTAAATCAATGTCATTTTGATTACCGTAGTTCTGTATGGAGCGACGCTAGTAAATCGCTTTTGATAAAATTGCAAGTTCCTCAAAATCGATCTTTACGAATTGTTATAAATGTTGATTAGAGATTTCCTTCAAATTCATTGTACACTGCACTGAAACTCGACAGTTAGCATGTACTATGATCAGAGCTGTGTTTAACTTTTATCCGCCATACCTATGTGAGTTATTTTGTTACCGTGAGTTGGTGTTTCGTACTAGGTCAGGTGAAAAGAAACTACAACTTTTTCAACCAAAAACTAACTATGGGAAAAGATCCCTAAGGTACAGAGGAGCTTTTTAAAAGTGTGGAATGATTTAAATTATCAGGATATAAATTATATCCTATCCTTCAAACGATTCCTCCTGACATGTAATAACAATACATCTTGGAGTGGCAGGTATTAATTATTTTGGGGTTTTGGATTTATCAGGGCACAAGGTCAGGGACACAGGACTTAAACTATACTAGTAGTGAATTAATAAATTCATTATTATAATAATTTCAATAGAATTATGTTTTCTCTGAAGCTGAACTGATGTGGATTAAGGGTCATGGAGTAAAAGGTCATGGAACTCATACATATAAAAACAGAAAAAAATGTGTAGCGATGGAGGCATCCTTCTGTGTGAATAATGTGTTTGTTTAATCTAATACATATTATATTGTAATGTATTGTGTGTATTTCTAAGCATGTTGCATATATTGTACACATATTTGTCTATCTCTTTCTTATTCCTTTTACGTGTGTTTCAATGTTTGTACATTTTAATGATTGTATGTTTTTTGTTTTTTGTTTGTTTGTTTGTTTGTTTGTTTGTTTGTAATACTGTATATGGTCGGACCCCTGTGAAAAACAGCTCTTAGCTGACCAGGGCTATCCGTCCCATAAGTGGAGAATAAATAAATAAAAATAAATAAATAAATAAATACATAAATGACAATGGGATTCATACCTGGACGAAACATGGTGCTAAATTGTAACTACTTACTGACCCATTCTAAGGGCTCTGCTGCTTGAGCATGTATGTTCAGCTAAATGAATTGTTATTTGGCGATAACTACAAATTCCCATAAGCAATAGAAACACTCTAACCTCCGATACAAAACAAGGGAAATTGAGTGTTTGTGTCCGTGGGGTGCGTATACTTGATGAAATAGTAAAATAAATGATATCGGAGTGAAGCTAAACTGCCTAAGAAAAAAGAAAAAAAAAACAGAAAGCCCTCACAGCTACAAGCCTCTGAAATTTTCCAGCAGTAAAAGAATGAAGCGTCCAATACAAAACAGAGGCACGTAGAGTTTGTGTTTGTTTACATGACAATGTGATTTGTACCTGGACGAAAGCGGCACTACCTCAATTAAAATAAAGACAGAGACATCGCTTCTAACCACGTAAATAAACGGTAATCTCCTCGAACCAAGATTGTGGAACGTAAGCATCTACGTGAAAGATGAATCATGACGATCAGCCGTGACCGACACATCTTCAAAGGGGATAATTAGAAGTGGAAGTCCTCGTGCCAAGCATAATTGTCTCTGCAATTCCACAGCAATGACACCCTTACATTTAGGCATACCATAATTTCGCCTCTGAAAGCAATGGTTTTAATCATACACCATTGTTTGCATAGTCCATAAATTTTGCTTTACAAACATTCAGTGAAACGTGTCATAGAATAATAATGAAACTCCATTAGCAGTGATTGACTACATAAAGAAAGATATATCAAATTGAACGCTTAGCACGTATAACCCAGGAAGATTATAGCCTGATATACTGTTCTTCACTGCCAAGATGCCAACAACATTCATCACCTGCGGCTACGTATACAGAAACAGCCATTCTGAAGATAAAAGTTTTGCCTTCTCTTTGGCAGAACGACACATAATCCCTTCAAATGCACTTTAATTGGCAGGGAGGGACAAGAAAAAGTTCATTACTAATACTAAGCAGCATATGCATTCCACTCATATGGGACGAGATACCTCTATAGCAACATAAAGCCTGTCTACAACTCCGTTGGTCGAACAATGGCAACCTGAAAAATGAAAGAGATGAGCGAGACGCTATATTAATTCAATTTTCATTCCTACTTCAAGCTGGGTTATGTTAATGTAATCATTCCCATCTGCAGTATAAAAAAAATAAACGGAGTGAAAAGGGAAGAGAAAACAAGAGGTGACGAGAGGAAAACTGCAAAACTGCAATCTATAACCCTACCTGTCACAAGTGGATAGCAGAGAGTATATGAATATAAGAACGACTCAAGTCCATGGAAGACCATTTCGAGTAAACTAAAAAAGAACTTCATATCTTTTTTGTTTGTCCAATAATATTCTATTTAACTGTGATGGGAAGGCAACATTGTATATACAAATTAGAACATTATATTATTATGACAATTAACATCAACATTAATTGTGGAGACGCCATTTTGTGTGATGGACTTGGGTCGCTCTTTGATTCATATGTGCTTGGGTCGTTCTTTGATTCATATACATGATATTCTGCTATAGAGATGAGAGAAGGACGAGAGAGGGCGCTATAATATGAATGTAAGAATGACCCAAGTCCTTCATTCTTACATTCACATAAGATTTAACTCATTTATTTCAGGCACTTCCGGGGGTAATTAGGACTTATCATTTACACACAAGATGAGTCCATGCATAAGCTACAATTTCCTATGTCAAACTAAATTTCGCCAAAAATTGGACTTGGGTCATTCTTATATTCATATGCTCAAATGTATTTGATGTTATAGCAGTATTTTTTACAGACAAATAGACAGACAATGTTAAATTAGAAAAACATTAAAAAAACATGCATTATATTCTAGATGGGAACACAGTCTTGATGCTATGGATTGTCTCATTAATTTAAAAGCAATGATTCCCTTACCCCCACCAGTACCACACCACAATCACGTCTCTAAAATCAATGCTAGCACATATCATTGCATCGCACATTAACTCTCTTTTCCTAAACTACCAGTGGAACGTGTCATATGTGACCCTGCACCACAAAACACACAAAAAGTCGCCAGACATGGATTTTTAAGTTAAGGACAAATTAAAAAAGAACAGACTCTAAGCTTTAAAATGATGTATAACTCAATTCAAATGGACTCTCCTAACCTACCTAGATATTGAAAAGAAAGCGCACACTCTGGAAAAGTGTGAACCGAGAAAAGATCTCTCTATTCAAGCGCTTAATCTTTACCAAACCGTGCTAGCTGAGCGATGAATGGGACAAAAACAGCATTTAAACCACTGGAG
Source organism: Diadema setosum (assembly GCF_964275005.1). Taxonomy (NCBI): domain Eukaryota; kingdom Metazoa; phylum Echinodermata; class Echinoidea; order Diadematoida; family Diadematidae; genus Diadema; species Diadema setosum. The sequence goes on from NC_092687.1 coordinate 1,162,669, forward strand.
CACCAACAATGAAGGGATTATTAGATTAACTTGAAATTAAGCATGCTCTATTACCACATTCTGTCCATGATTAATGCCAACTTTCAAATCAGTAGCATTATCCCTTCAAAAGTTATTAGACGTGACATTGAAGAGTGTGCAAAGTGTTGACCCATTTCACCTTTTTTTAGTCCTAACGTGAAATCAAGGGGTGCGACTTTTTGTTCGTTTTGTAATGCACGGTCACATATTATATGTGACCCTGCACCACAAAACAAACAAAAAGTCGCCAGACATGGATTTTTCGTTAAGAGTAGATTCTGAAAGAGCAGACTCCAAGCTTTAAAATGATGCGTAACTTAATTCAAATGGACTCTCTTAACCCATCTAAATATTTGAAAGAAAGGACACACTCTGGAAAGTGTGAACTGAAAGTACAGGCTGTATTCAAGCGCTTAATCTTTACCAAGCTTTGCTAGCTGTGAGATGAATTGAAAAAAAAAAGGATGTTGACCGCCGGAGCAACTACAATGAACAGATTATCAGATTAAGCTGAAATTAAGCATGCTTCATTGGCACGTTCTGTAGATGATGGATGCCAACTTTCAATGCAGTAGGACGAAAGTGAAGCGTATGGACAGTTTTTTTTTTTTTTGAGAAATGGGAAGATGGTTCCATGAGAAACAACTAATGACACTATTCCACCGAAAAGCGTTCGAGAAAAACTGCTGAAAACACAAGTTCCTGTTTGTTTTATGATTCCAAACTTTGATATAATAGAGAAAAAAGACTTGCTCTCTCAGAAAATATGAAAAACTCAAGATAAGTTACGTTGACCCATTTCACCTATTTTCAGTCCTGACGCAAAATCACTGTGTGCGACTTTTTGTTCGTTTTTGTGGTGCACGGTCACATATTGTGTAATTCCATCAGTAGTGATTGATTTTAAAGAAGAAAGAGAATGCAACAAAGTGAACGTTTACCACATTGCTTATTCATATTATATTATACTGCTATTCCAGTTTCCAGATGCCAACAACACATATCACCTATGGCTAAACTAGTGAGACAGCCATGACGAAAATAAACGACAGAGATCCCCGTTATAATCACTACACTTGGAAAGGTGTTGCCCGAAATTCCTCATTATATTATAATATGAGGCAATATCAAGTCACTTCCCTCCCTGCCTGTCTTTAACTCCGTTATTTTGTCAGACAATAACAACCTGGAATTCCAAAGAGATAAGCGAGATGCCATACACCTGGACAAGAGTTAATCAATTCAGTTCCCATTCCTGTTAGTTACGTAAACGTACGCGTCCTTACCTATCCTGCCACAGTATAACAAGAACAAATGAAGAGAAAAGGAAAAAGAAAACGAATGGTGGCAAGCGGGGCACTGTTTCAAGGGGCAATTTCCAACATTACGTGTGACAAAATTAATGAAGCAAACCCAACCTCCAAACTCCTAAACAAAACAAGGGAAATAGAGTAGCTGTGTTCAGGGGGTTGCGTATACTTGATGAATGATACGATAAATGACATCGGAGTGAACCTGAACTCCGAAAAAAAAAAGAGAGAAAAAAGAAATAATAGGAAAAAGTCCTGCGGGACTTGATTAACTTTTCTCCTTCCAGTAGGACATAATGAACACGCAGCGCGCTAAGCGATTATGCCACAAGGCTCTCCCGAAGATCGTGTGCGAAACTTAAATATATGGGTCAGAATTTTGAACGATGTACAAATGAGCCAAAACAAGGCAAATTTCAAAAAGTAGGAAATTCTCCAAATCATTTACCTTACCTGAAAGAGTATAACTCACGCTTTAACATGAACCCAATTATACTAGGATTTTCCCAGATGAACAAGTTTTTATTCACCGAGGAAGTTAACCATGTCCAGAGCAGCGAACGTCCGTGGGGAATAGTACTGCACTTACATTTGAATACCATTTAACATAGTTTGGAACAATCTGATTCAGTTCAAAATCGTAACGAAATATCTTAAGGGACAGGTGAACGTGTTGGGAGAATATCAAGCTTGTACTCTTAACCAGTACGTAATGGTAGACAACTGATGATTTAACCAAATTCGTCATTTCTGTTGAAATATTGCTCTTCCGCTAAACAATTTCTTCACTTTACGCGCATTTTACAGAAACTCAATATTTCGACCTCTTATTTCACTATCCCATACTTAAATCCTCACTCCCAAATAATAACATACCCGTCTATCATGTATCTGATCTAGGCAGTCTCGATAACCCAACAAACATAGCATAGTATTCATCACGGAGGTTCGCATATAGCTCACGGACGTTCGGAACAAACAAGATGTTGATCAATACAGCTCTCTTGAGTTGGAAACGCATTCTACTCACAACCTACCGCAATTTCATGTCAAGAACAAACTCCTCCCCCAAATCCTGAATAGATATTACCAATTCTCAATTATAAAAGCTTGTTTATCTTCTCATATTGAGGAATCAAAGAAAACAATTTTTCCATCTGTTGTAAATGAAAGTAGAAACGAACGTGTTATCTCAGTGACGTAGTCCATCCTTGAGAACGAATATATTTATCAAAATTTCGTCATTACGAAGTAAAGATTCAGGTCCTAAATTTGTTATCTTAAGTCTACAATGCAAAATTTGCTTTTAACGAACATGGTCACAGTTAATTATGACATAGAAGTAACATAGAAAAACAAAAGAAATGTGCTCCGTTATAGAAATACGAAGTTTAGCTGGAGAGGGCAAACGAATACGTTAGGAAGAAATCCCTCTGCGTTTGCTCCTTGTGCTACACACTGTTACCGAGGAGAATTTGTGTTATTATATTAGTCAGAAATGATATTAGGTTCGATACTGCGAAGTTTCGTCATAACAAGACACAATAAGTCCATATAACTTGGATGGATGTCTGTGACTTCGATATTATACAATATGGTTTGTTATAACAAACATTTGTAGCGCGTCATTTCGGAGGCTCGTTATTCATGCAGTTTGTCAATCCGAAAATTGATAGAGTTCGTATAATCATGAAGCTTTTTTATTCGGTAAATGATAGGAATCTCCGAAGATTAATCGAAAGGTTTATTAATTGGAACATGAACAATCAGGTTCGCTTATCCCAATGTGAAGAAATAAGTTAACAACCAAATCCTCCAAATTTCAAAACCTCATGATAACCGTTTTCACCTAAACGAATATCTGGCCCATTCCACTTTTAGAAGAACGGACCTAAACATAATGAACCTTAATATTTCATTTTCGGACAAACAAACGTTCGGAGTAAGAACATTTTCAATAAGAAACCTCCTGAATTAACTACGAATTTTTTTTTCCATTTTCGGAATAACAAACCTTTGGACATTCGGAGTAACGAATCTTTGGAAGAGCGAACGTATCAAAGTGCAACCTTAAACCTATTCTTAATCATTACTTTTTGTAGCATGTGTTTTCAAAGTAAGCACAAAAGCACAAACAAATTGACGATCTGTCTGTCTCTTAAATGTAAAATTAAAAAAAAAAAATCTTGGAAAGAATTACAAATTAACCCGTTCCTTCCGCAATTCTCTGAGTGCCTTAAATGCCCCCAAACGAGATTCTTTTTGCCCGTCTACAGAGAGGCGCACAGGTTGGTAATCCAGCTGTGTGAAGGCAGTCAAGCGGTTCATTGTGTCGCCCTTTCTATGGTCAACTACATGTGCCCGTGAACAATGGAAATATCGATCGGGTGCGAGGTATGAATAGAGCGTGCGCTGATGAGCTCTCTGAATCTTTTGTTCTACACAAAACCAGGTACCTGAATGAGGTGACTGGGGTCAGCGAACCCGCATTTCTAACTGATCTCAGCCTTCATGATTATGTACATGTTCGTACGAGTTTACAGCAGAACAAGCAAAAAACTAACTAAGGAAAAGGTACATAATACTGTAAAACCCCCTTTTTTAAAACAGCTGGAGAACAAATCCTGATATAATAAACTCTGATCTTTTTATCAAACCCACTTTTCTGAGCATTTTAACACAAAGAAACATAAATTTAGGCCACAGAAGCAGGCACCCTTGTCTTCATTTTGGGAACCTGGTAAACCAGGTTCCCGTATATCAGTTGCTCCCACGGGAACCTGGTAAACCAGGTTCCCGTAAGGAACGGGTTAACATTGCTTTTCATTGATGAGAATAAAAAAAAAAAAAAAAACACCGTGTCATGATAAGCGGAGGATTTGCGTGTTTTCATCAGACAATAATTGTATACTGCATTATTTTTGTTCGCTTGTGACGGCATTTCGATGAATAAAAAAACAAAAAAAAAATTCTTCAGAGGAATTTGGTATAACGGGAGTGCACTGGCAATTCTTTTCTCTGTTTGTCGGAGCTCGATCCCTTCTCTGTTTCTTCTCATTTTCATTCAACTGCTTGCACGTCCTTTTGAAACTTTTCCGTTTCTTCTTCAACACATGCCCATTACAGACTTCAGCCGTCATTATCCTGAATGTGATTGCGTAGCACTTTTCGGATTTGTTTTTGTTTGGTTTGTTTAGTTTTTGTTTTCTGCTTGGTCGCAGCATGTTCAGGCTACTTAGGGGATGAGAGAAAAATCGTCGTGAACGGAAAAATAAGAATGAATTAACGCATTTAATATCATGACAATTAAAGCGAACGTCCGTTATGGAGACCAAAACTGGATGTGTTCTGTTTGTGACGGCAGCTACCATACTCAAAAGATAAACACTTGGAGCATCTGTCACTAAAAAGTGGCACTGTTCTTCTATCTCCTACTATGTAATCCATTGACTTATTATACAAACGAACATCCGTGACCAAAATGTTTTCCGTTTGTTATTACAGGTAAATAGAGAGATGAACGTTATTCACTCTTGGGTATGAGAGACTCGGTGATTTGGTGATATGTTCAAGTAACATTAACTTAATGTGCAGTGATATATTTGTAATTATCAGAAATTTCCTTTTTCGGACAGAACGTCCGTGAAAGAAACCTTCAGAACTTGTAACAGTACAAATTGTCTCCAGAACCTCATTAGAAAGAAATTAAAATGCACCGAAATTACAGATTACAGAAAATTCCATATTCCTATAACTTGTTTTCAGCGTTAAGCTGGTTTTTTTTTTTGTATAAATAGAGGGACAATGGTCGTAAAATTGTAGGTAAATTTTCAACTGTTTGTTCATCATGATCACATAACGCCTTAAAAATTTTGAGACTACTGCTCTAAACTCACTGTTTATTTTGTAAAACTTTCCCTGTCGCTATTGGAGCCAAACGTTTTAAAGAATACAGGACATAATCGGGACAAGTTATACCTATCGGTGGGGTTGCATACGTCACGGACGTTCGCTGGAATTGTCTACAACTAGGGTCATGTTCCAGGACGGATAACTAATCGGCAGAGAATATCTAGCATTCCTAACTTTTTCAAAATTTTGAAAAGGTATTGTCAATCCAAATTATAAGAATTTTGACATCCTTACAACATATGTATTGCTCAGAGGGGGAACAGGAGGTGAATTTTCAGAAAAAAAAATAATTATTTGCTTGGTTCTCGGTGAATTGCATGGTCCAAAAACTGCGGACAAACCTCAGTCCGCTCCAAAAATGACATGCAGCTTCTCTGCTAGAGAGCCAAAAGCAAAATGTACCTGCGCCATCAAAGCAAGATGGTGTCCCACTCGAAAACGTTTTAATCATTACGGACGTTCTTTTTTTCTCAGGGGTTCGTCTAAAAATATAATTTCGGTTCCTTTTCGACAAAGGATGGACAGAAACTCAAAACAAACATATTATCTTGTGGCTAGATCTTAGTTGATTACGACTCAGAACAATATCGCCAATAACGTTTAATGGACTGCGATCTTTACTAGAAAATAGCGGAAGCACGTCCGTGACGAAAACTGAGTATAATTTTGTATAAAAGAATGTAACGCCCCATGTACAGCCAGCAGACGTACAATTTTTGCAGGATATGTTCATGAGGTGGAACACCAAATTTTCGTATACATTACAATTGGGACAACAAAGTAGAATTTGTAGCAGCGATAGCAATAAGAGCATCACGGACGTTCGTCTGTTTAGTGCTTTCATATTTCAATTGTTCTCTGTAATTTTATACGTGCTCATAAAGTTCTTATAATTTTGTGATACATACCCATGATATGTCAGATCCAGAACATGGTCAGATATTAGATGTCACGTACCATACAAAAGGCACATCATTAGTTTTGAAAAACAAAAATTATTGTGAAAATAGCGTTTTTACCGTATTTTTACGCTTTAAGTCCTTGTCTTATGAAAAATATCTGGCAAAAGTCAACCAAACCATACATTTCCTGAAAGGAAATTTACCAATCTTTGAGATGACATGAAAAAATCTGGTTTCTTAGATCATCCTGGCGTGTTCTAAGGGAAAGAATGTTATAAGGTGCGAAAATTGGCAATTGTACATCGTTCAAAATTCTCACCCATATATACTATGCAAGACACAACTTTACTTTGATATCCACCTTTTTGGCGATATACGTCAAGTGACTGATGGCGCTATTCAAGTTCCCACAAAAGGCCGCGTGGATTCGATCAATTTGCAGTTGCAAAGATAAATCGGGATCGTTTCGACCAGATTCCATTCTCATTTTTAGTGATCGACAACGAAAATAATGTTAAGTAGCGACTTAAAGTAATATTGAGAAACATTCGCGAAGTCCAATTCTTTTTACAGTCCCACATAATTCAGATGAAATTGTTTCTGTCATGCAACCAAGTGAAAATTTTGTGCGTGTGGCTGCGTGTGCAATTAAGTCGATTAGACAGGATATGTAAATGAATATTTACCAACAGGTTTTTATATTGTAAAAAAAAATCAAACACGGCCATGTGGTCTTTTCAGAGTCACTTTCATTTTAACATTTATAATTTCAAGTCCAAGTTGCCAGTCAAAGCAATGTGGTCTCCAACACAAAACAAAGGGATGTTGTGTGTGTGTGTGTGTGTGTTTGTGTGTCTGTGTGCGCGTTTTACATGAGAACGTGATTTCTACATGGACGAAGGTGTAATATTCCATAGAAGAAAAAAAGTAAAATATATAAGTATTTTGTTTCGTGCTCTTATGGGGTTCGAACCCGCACGGGCGCAACCTCACGTCTCTGGTGATGTCGCCTTTATCCTCTCGGCCATACGTCTTGACGAGAAAATATGAGGAACGTAAGCTTATATGTGAAAGATGATTCAGGAATCGTTTCGTCCACATTCCATTCTCATTTTTTTAGTTTTTAGCTGCGAAATTATCTATCTGTTGAGGAGATTTGAAGAAATAAAATGAATGATTACTGCAGCTTATTAACTCAGCTACAACATACTTAAGGTCCAGAGGAAATGGAGCAAATCAGCTGAAATAAAGGTGCTTGAACGTTATCTAGTCAATGCATGGTTTAAAAAAAAAAAAAAATCTCCTCCCATAGACATAACACGTAAACTTGTCTGATTTTGAGTCTTTACCTTTAATCATAATTTAAAGTATGATGACGTCATCAAATGTCAAAACTATGACATGGACTTGAGAGGCAAATGTTTAAATAACAACATATCTGAATTTGAATGTCAGAAACAGTACCTCAAAAAATGTTTCCACTTTTTTTTGAATTCAGAGGACGATATGATGCAATGAAAACATAGGGTCAAAGGACGTTTTAACTGAAAACCTGTTTCAAGAAGTTGACAATAATAACATTTAGATATCACATTTCACAACCCAAAGGGATATTGTGTGTGTGTGTGTGTGTGTGTGTGTGTGTGTGTGTGTGTGTGTACGTATAGGTGCATTAACATGTGATAGTGATTTCTACATGGACGAAAGTGTAATACTCCATTGAAGAAAAAAAGTAAAAGGCATAAGTATTTTGTTCGTGCTCTTATGGGGTTCAAACCCGCATGTATGCAACCTCACGTCTCTGAGACGTCGTCTTTAACCTCTCCGCCATACGTCTCGACGAGAAAATATGAGGAACGTAAACTTATATGTGAAAGATGAATCAGGAATCAATGGATATTGTTACTCAAAGTATCAGGAATCCAAATCAGTCGAAAAAAGTGCATTTTTTGTTGCTTCCGCCCTGTGCGCGCGAATTTTCTGAAACGCTTAAACTTGTCTGAAACTTCGAGATTTCCCATTAGGAAGTCATTTTGAGCATTTTAAAATGTTTAACGCGCGCGTACGCGCGCATCATGATCACTTGAGTAATTAGCATAGCACAGGATGATCAGTCGTGACTCCAACTTTATAATGTCTACCAAAAATGATACAGAAATGACATTTTGTTATGAAGTTATGAACGATTATGTGACTTTATCGAAAAATCACAAAATGGAGCGTAGATGACGTCACAGATATGTTATCGTCATAAAAAAGTTTCATGTACGGAGATATTGATATGAGATATGTTGACTGAAAAGTTCATGTTATTCCATCATGTCATTGTTGAGATATTTTGTCCACAAAATTCGTCAGAAAGAAAGGAAAAAAAAAATCCGTGTAAACTCAACAGGTGATACGCCGACAGCGTATTACCTATAAAAAAAGAGAGAAATTTTGATAATCGCAATGGGTGATACGCTGATAGCGTATCACCTAAATATGGACACCATCTTGGACGCCACCTTGGATTTGTAGGCTTTCACAACATTTTTTTTTTTTTTTTTTTAGGTCGACCAGTAAAATGTTGTTTGATACAATTAAAACTTGAGAATAAGCAATGATCTACCTAGTTTGTAGAGAGAGTGGAACTCACTCGAAAAGTAAGCGAGCTTTTGGGGTTTTGGCCCTCCGCGTATAACCTTCGGAACAAGAAATAATAACTTCTTTTCGTTTCTTGACCATCAAATCATTAGATAACCATTATCCTCATTATCGTCTATTAACGTATTTGCGGAATAATGAGCATTCGATACAACAAATCTTCAGGACAATCGAACTTCGAATAACACACACAATACGACCATTATTTTACAGGTGGACGAAGAGGATATGGTGCTGAAGTTGACTGGCAGGGTGGCGCCGATAAAGAGCATGCAGGAGCTGTAGACAGTAATGAGAGAATCAGTTGTGTGGTATTGGTTTTCAGGTAAGCACTGTAAAAGCGCTTAGCGAAACTTTTTCGTTATTCGTTCACTTACCACTAATTCACTTTGATATCGGACTAGATGAGTGTATTGTGTATATTTACCTCTGCAACGATGTTTCACTGGCGGCATTTTGTGTTTGGATTGTCCCTCTGTCCATCCGTCCTTCAGCCAGTCTGCCCTTCTGTAATCATTTGTGTGGATGGCATAACCAAAAAAGCTGTTAGAGGTACTAGTACCCTAATAAGCCTTGACATAATAATGCATGTATGAGTGGAAGAAGTTGTGCTTATAAAAGCTTGGGTACACATGCTCAAGACTAAAAGTTTTGATGTGGCTCTCGAGAGTGCTGACTGGTCAGGAGTATTTGGCAGCGATGATGTTAATACATCTTTTCATAATTTTATTGAAACTTTTAATCATCATTTGGATGATGTAATTCCAAAACAAAGAAATAGAACCGAGTATAAAAAGACACCTAGATTACCTTGGATTTCAAGATCAATTCATCGTTCAATTAATAGGAAAAATCGTTTGTACTATAAGTACAAATTAGAAAAAAATGAGCGATCGAAGAATAGATATACTTCATACAAAAATACTTTGACAATGATTTTACCTTCTGAAAAGAAAAGATATTACTCTAAGCAATTATCGAGATATAAGTTTGATATGAAAAATACTTGGAAAGTCCTAAAACAGGCAATGAATGTTCCGAGTAAAAACTCTGACATTGATAAAATCAAATTGAATGACGAATTGATTAATAATCCTCTTCATATTGCAAATATTTTTAAGTCTTATTTTTCAAAAATAGGCGAAAATTATGCTCAAAATATTCCTGCAACAGCGGCTCATTTTAGTGAATTTTTAGGTCAGCGTAATTCTGATTCCATATTTTTTCTACCAACTAATAGATTTGAAATTATTGATAAAGTTTCCTCTTTTGAAAATAAACGAAGTTCTGGTTATGATGAGATAGATAATTTTGTACTTAAGGGTGTAATTTCCTCAATAGCTGATCCACTTGCTCATATATTCAATTTGTCAATTTTTAATGGTGCGTTCCCTGATAAAATGAAATTAGCTAAAGTAATCTCAAGATTTAAGACAGGCGATAAGTTTGAATTCAGCAATTATCGCCCAATTTCATTATTATCGTCATTGTCTAAGGTCTTAGAAAAACTTTCAATTCAATTCAATTCAATAGTTTATTTATTTCCATCATCACGAAGAAAAGAAAAGAAAAAGTTGACATAATCCAAAGTGATACAATTTTTTTTTCATTTCTCTTACACTCGTCCGATAAAGGATTTTTTCAATACAATATAAAGTATATTATACACGAATGATGTCGTAAAAAAGAAACAATGCACTTTGTCATGGCAACAAAAATAGTAAATAATCATAATGATGGAAAACAGTGTTCCACTAAAAAAGCCACGCTTGTAAAACGTGGAACACTGGAACAAAACAACAACAGCACCAATTTGTTATACCAATAAGACATATTCATTTTAAATTCTTCTATATACTATTGTACATTTTACTCATTGATATAATGATGTTGGTACTATGAACAATACATTACTAGGATTTTAGGATGCAAACGTATAAACTATATAACATATCACATTTGTGGCACAGACACTATGGGGCCAGGTGTGCAAGGAAAATTGAACGGAAAGGAAGATATGCAATCGGCCACAAAAAACACAACGACGACAACAACAACAATAACACAATACACAGAAATAACAGAATTTGAAGAAATGCACTCAGACAGATACTGGACAACGAAGAACGAGGGAAAAGGAGCAGGGAAGAATAGAGAAGGAAAAGGAGAGGGATGGAAAAGGTCTGTGGACACACTACAAAATCTCAAGGAAAAGTGAAACATGACTGTTTTTTTTTTTCATTAAACAGAATTAACTGGTATATTTAGAAAACAAATATTTTTGAGTTTATACTTAAACGTAATTAACTTCACAGATTCTTTTAGATCATTATCTAAGCTATTCCAAAATCTGGGTCCGGTATAAACAAATGTATTTTGAGTGTGTACAGTTCTAACTAAGGGAAGATGAAATTCTTTAGATTGTCTAGTGGGATAATTATGTACGTGGCTGTTACGGTGAAATAAAGAATAGAATATTTTGGGTAGATGATTGCAGTTGTAATTAAACATAAATTGACCAAGTTGAAACAAATACAACTCTTTTATTTTCAGAATTTTGTGCTCAAGGAAAAGCTTGTCAGTATGTGCTCGGATATGAAGGTTAAAAACGATTCTGAGCGCCATCTTTTGCAGAAGAAAAAGTTTATCTAACAATGTCGAATATGTATTCCCCCAAGCAAGAACTCCGTAATTCAAGTACGGCAATACCAAACTTGAATAAAGCGTAATCAAAGCCGAAGAAGGAAGATAATATTTCAATCTATTCATTATGCCTATGTTACGTGCAATTACTTTACAAATATTGTTTATGTGACACTTCCATGATAACTTATTATCAACACAAACACCTAAGAATTTAATAGACGAAACCTCTTCTAGAGGAGTACTGTCAAATATAACATTACCTGGTAATCTATCTAAAGAATTACTGAAAAACATATACTTTGTCTTCTCAATATTCAGTGACAATTTATTTGCATATATCCATTGTGAGACATTCTTCAATTCATCATTCACTGTACTAATCAAAGTATTAGGGTCAGGGTGGGAATAAAACAGATTGGAATCATCCGCGAATAATATGAAAGAGAGTTTATCTGAAGATCTATAAAAATCATTAATGTAAACTATAAATAACAGTGGGCCTAACAAACTTCCTTGCGGAACACCACATTCTATTTTCTTCATAGAAGAATCAAAACTGTTCACATGTACATATTGAAATCTGTCAGATAAATAACTCGTAAACCATTGCAAGGCTTTTCCGCGAATACCATAATGGGATAACTTAGAAAGAAGTATACCGTGATTAATCGTATCAAAAGCCTTTGGAAAGTCCAGGAAGATGCCTATTGTATGCAAAAATGTATCAAGTGCATGTGTAATCTTTTCCACAACGGTAAGTAAAGCGTGGGTGGTGTTGTGATTTTCTCTGAATCCAAATTGAAAATTCGTAAATATATTACTCATATTGAAAAATTTTACAGTTCGGATATATACTATTCTTTCCAAAATTTTAGAAATTGAAGTTAATAACGATATTGGTCTGTAATTATTGACATCATTTTTCTCCCCTTTCTTATATATAGGTATAACTTTGGCAGTCTTCATTTGACTTGGTACAAGCCCAGTACTAAGTGATAAATTAATAATATATACTAAAGGATCTATCATTTGAAGGATTATATTTTTCAACAAATAATTATCGATTCCATCACAATCTGGGCTTTTCCCTTCTTTCAAATTATGAATAATATCAATAACTTCTTCATTATACGTAGGGTCCAAAAATATAGTTTTTGGATTAGGTATATCTAAGAAATCATAAAACACTTTATTAGATGAAGGAATACTTTGTGATAAATTTTTCCCAATCGATGCAAAAAAATCATTAAAAATTTCGGCCATACCAGCAGGTACATTGCTTGAGGAAGTACCCCATCGTACTTCTGAAATACTAGATACATCATTAGATGTATTCATAACATCTTTTATTGTTTTCCAAGTATTCTTAATATCATTTTTATACTTCATTATCTGGTTGACATAAAATTTTCTCTTTTGTAAAGGCAATAAATTAGTAAGAGTGTTTTTATAAGTCACATATTTTTGTCTGTTTTTATCCGTAGGGTTACTCCTGTATTCATAAAACAAATTATTTTTTCTATTAATCGATCTTAAAAGTGATTGGGTTATCCACGGGAGTCTTGGAGTTCTTTTATAAGAACTTTTCCTTGTGCAAAACGGAATATGTTCATCAATTTTAGAAGTGATAGTTTTCATAAAATAATCATAACACAAATCAAGATCGGTATTGTTGTAACTTATTCATAAGAAAATGATCAATTTTTTCAAGGTACATGGCGTTTTTACGAATTCTCAGTTTGGTTTTCGTGAGAAACATAGTACTACGCATGCTCTTTTGCATTTTGTTGATAGAGTTGTTTACGCAATCGATAACCATTCTCATTTAGTTAGTATTTTCTTCGACTTCTCCAAGGCCTTCGACACTATCAATTATGACATTTTACTTTATAAGTTATCGCATTATGGAATACGTGGGGAGGCCTTGGAGTGGTTCTAGAGTTATTTAGTTGATAGAAACAATTTGTTACAATTAAAAACAATGATTCCGTTGTCAGAGAAGTTAAATGTGGCGTCCCACAGGGAAATCTTTTGGGACCGTTATTGTTCATTATTTATATCGATGATTTCTGTCGCGTATCCGACGACCTCTCTTTTATTCATTTTGCAGATGACACTAATGTATTTTTTGCCCATTATGATATTGATTTTCTCGTTAATAGAATGAATATTGAATTGAAAAAAGTGACAAACTGGGTCAGGGCCAATAGGCTATCACTTAATGCACAAAAAACGAAATGTATGCTTTTTAGTAATACTGTTGATAGTTTAAGTACAAATATAGTATTAGATGACTCTCACCTACAAAGAGTCTCACATATCAAATTTTTGGGTGTCATTGTGGATGACAAACTTTCCTGGAAATCACATGTTGATAATGTTTGCAATATAATTTCACGTAATATATGTATTGTAAATAGATTGAATGTTATATTCCACAAAAATCATTACTTATGTTATATTCGTCGTTAATATTGCCTCATCTTAATTACGGAATATTAGTTTGGGGCAACACGCATCCATAGAGAGAGTGTTCCTTTTACAAAAGAAAGCTCTCCGTGTTATCTGTTATTCCCCTGTGCGTTCTCATACAAATATGTTGTTTGCCTCCAACAAGCTCTTAAAATTTACAGATTTGTTTTTGTTTAATTTAGGGCAATTTATGTACAAGTATTGTAATAACTTGCTTCCGTCTATTTTTGATTCTATGTTCCTAAAAAAAATCAATCATTTCATGAATATCCCACTAAGCGTTCCAATAAATTTCATTTACCTCTTTAAGAACGATTTTTGCTAAAAACACACTTATTTATGTAGGCCCAAATTATTGGAATTCTTTGAATCATCACATAAAAAACGCTCCATCTATATATTCTTTTAAGAGGAGACTGAAATCTTTTTTATTGCAATCGTATGAGTCTACAATACAAAATTAACCATTTGGCCTTCTTTCTTACATACTGACCTGCTCACTTTGTCCCCTCTTCGTAGAATTAATGGTATTTTTTTTTTCTGGATGTTTGCAATGTTGTCATCTATCCCTCTTCGTAGAATTAATGGTATTTCTTTTTCCTGGATGTTCGCAATGTTGTCATCTATGCCAATTTACCCATAACGTCTTGAAGTTGACTTTCCGTATGTTACTCCTGTTCATACGTCCCTCTATTTTCTGTTTCCTTGTCTTTTCTTCAGGCGTCAAAATATTACTTTTTCCCCAAACTATATTTTGTTTCTCTTGGCATGCTTCTGCCGAAGATCGCTATTTCTGTTTCTGTTGTTCTGTTTCTGTTTCTGTTGGGCATTCTTGTCTGCTATTTTGTCTTCAGTTTGCCAGTCTTGTCCATCCCGTTTTGTCCTGTACAACCTTTTCTTCAGTAGTTATCTTGTTGTCTAGTCCTGTTCATGTTTGTTCACATCTATGAAAGTGTATATCTGGTAATCTAATTTTCAGTGGGCTTCCAGACTTCTTCCACTTTGTTATTTTTTGTATCTAAGATGATTCAATTTATCTTCCCATCGATGTTCTTTTTCAGAGGGGCCCACACACTACAAGCTCTGTCTTTTTAGTGGGTCCCTCCATTTTTCGCACTTTATGCAACGGTATACATGTACTTCACTTTGATCACTTATGTTTCTTTTGTACTATACTAAGTATGACTACTACAATAGGTCCTCAAGTGTTGTACAGTCTTTTTCACTTCTCTATGTTATATTTACCTCATTCGCTGTTACCAAAAGAAGTGAAACACATGTTTTGTCGAAAAATGAAATAAACTTTGAATTGAATTGAATTGAATTGAATTAAATCTCCAAATTGTACTATCCCCTCAAAGACATTAGATAAAAATGTGGTCATGTATCAAAGGGGGAGCTTCATAGATCAAGTTTAATTCTCAAGTTCTCACTTTTTTCCCTCATTTGTATGGCATGCGAGGAGGTATTTTCTTGAAGCTTAGTGTATACAAGTACACTCAGCAAAAAAGAAAGAACTTAAACACTTTAGTTCCTTTTCACTGTCTCCCTCAATATTATGTTTTATAGAAGAAATTTGATCAAAATCATTGTTAAACCCAAAATTACAGATTACTTATTTGATTATAAAACTGGTAGGTTAATAAAAAGAGAAATGTCATACATGAGTGAACACAGTAACTTTTGTAATTCAATACACAAAAGTAAAAATAGCAAAAACTGACATTTATGTCATTAATTTGCAAAGGGCCTTCAAAATAACAATAATAACAAAATACCAATTAAACACAATGAGATACATGAATGTGATAGCAAAAATCAGTTTTCGTCCCATTCTATCACTTTATATCCTCAAAATAAACAACATGGGGAAACTAAAGGAAAAAATAAGAATTTGATGTCAAATCTAATTACAAAATGACACAGGGAGGAAGCCGCAAAGGTGATAATGTGCACACTTTCTTTATTTCATTCTTCTGATTTATGAATGTCAGAATTCATAAGACAAAATCTGGAACCAAATATTTTTAAAGTTATTTATTTGAAATAACATTTGAAATTTCTACCATTTTTGTTAAAGACACTCAGTGGTTTGTGCGGCACGGAGACGAACGGAGCACGCTGCCTCCCCCATTCTGTATCAAATGTAGTGACCCCCGAATGAGAATAGCGCTGGCTCAATGGGTCAGCGAAAATACGGTAGGCTACAAGAGAGCTCCCTGTGCTTATCTCCTAACCCAAAACGGCTGTCCCAGCTAGCCACGAGAGCTTCCGAATGGACGCACACTCTCGGTGCGCATGCGCACGAAGAGAGGCCAAAAGAGCCACGCGTCTTCTGGCCTCTCTCCTCCAATTACCGCAGCTCGCGGTGACAATATTTGTGTATGATGCGTACACACACACGCACACACACACGCACACACACACACACGCACACACACACACGCCGCAGCGTCTTCTGGCCTCTCTCCTCCAATCACCGCAGCTCGCGGTGACAATGTTTGTGTATGATGCGTACACACACCATGGGCGTAAATCCGGGGGGGGGGGGATGGGGGGATATATCCCCCCCCCCCCCACTTTTGAAGTAGGGGGGGATGGCCTGTACAAATATCCCCCTGAAATTCTCCCAAGAAAAAGATGTAGGAACAAAAAACAAACAAAAATAAATGTGGTGATATTGATTTCAGCATGATGGATTATTGCATAACCTACAATCTAGGCGGAGAATGCAGTTATTGTCTTTGTAATTTGCTGTTAAGCTAAACGTATGATGAAGCGAGATAATTGTCTTTGCCAAGCGATACATCTGATGCGGCGAGACTACGAACAGTGGACGCATCTACCGCGTCCGCTAGGCGCCACGAGTCATCGGTGGCAGTGTTTTTTTCCGTGTAAGAAGACTGCCACCGATTCAAAAAAAAAAAAAAAGAAAACAACGACAAACAACTGGATCATAGGCGGTGTTATTCGCGCGCATCCACTGTTCGTAGTCTCGTCGCATCAGACCAGCTGCATCCCCAACTAGGTTATAGGCTACATACTGTATTCATGAGCCATGACGTTCGCATGACGTTCGCACGCCCGCCTCGTGACGAGAGCA
Organism: Diadema setosum; assembly: GCF_964275005.1. NCBI lineage: Eukaryota > Metazoa > Echinodermata > Echinoidea > Diadematoida > Diadematidae > Diadema > Diadema setosum. Next base: position 1,179,681 of record NC_092687.1, read on the forward strand.
TACTGCTGAACAGTGCTAGCAGCGCTCGCGTACTTCTCTCGCACGCCAATGCATGTAGAGCAATATCGACCGTAATGCATGCTTCGGATGTTGAACTACTATAGTAGCCACACAACCAGATGGCAACCAGCTGCATGCAACCAGGGAGGTGCTCTTCCCACCTCCTTGATGCAGCACAGTCTGTAGGGCCATGAACGTAGGCGTGAACGAGTGCACCATGCCGAGCGCGATACGACTCACGTCGAGCTTCGCATGAGTTACCGAAAGATCTAGATAACAAACGAGTTCTTTAACAGCCTTGTACGAGTTTAAGTCGTAGGAATTGCAACACATTTACTTTCTCCATATTGGCAGTGATTTTGCTCAGTTATAGTATAATTCGTTTGCCTCCTGAAAAAACAAAAGGAACGGGTGTCGATTCCCATATTTTGCCATATGCAAGTACCTCCTTTAATCTAATGAACATTGCTTTAGATTAATGGTTCAGACCTATCAGATTTCTTTTTGTTTTCATGGGAGATGTGCAAAAAACACAAGAAAGTTCACCTGTTAACAAACATACATCAATAGATTAATAAGACAAGTTTATTCGCAGCTAATTTTATTGATATTATATGCAACATTCATCTCACGAACAGAAAAATGGATTCTTTAATCCCTAATTAAACAATCCCACAGAAAAGGCAAGACATTCTAACAGTTTGCCAGAATAGTACGAAAAGATTTTCACCTTTTTTTTTCCAGTGAATAGGACCTACTTGGAATTGAGTACTGAAACGGAAATTGTACCTTACCAAATCATTTTCACACGTTGGTAAGAATGTATGAAACCTGAAGTGTGCCGTGATCCAGAATGAATTTAACAACTGTATTTATGACCCTGTGATGTTGTTGGAAAATAACGTTGCTTATCATGTCATTGTGCCTAGTAGGGGCCAGATATGAAGCCATCAACTTGACAAAGATGGAAAAAAGGTAAGCAAAATAAAAAGAACTATCTCTACGAAAAGGAAGGGCTGAACTCATTTTGATTTCTGCAAATATGAATGGTGTTTAAATGGGAATAAAATATACAAAAGAATCGTGAAGAAAATATCTCAGGAAATTATTCAAATTGTCGGCATCATAAATACCCAGTTATGTTTGAACTTTCAAAGGCTACAGTATGTTAACATCAGATTCTGATAGACCTGGGATTCAGAAGTGCTCTGATATGTAGGCCTATGTTGCGAGATTTATAGTTAGTAAACCTTGGGTTGTCTTCAATTAAAGTACGGTTTGCTTAATCTATTCCTGTGAGGTAACTGAAGTTAAAAGGTAAAATATCCTTTAATACGAGATGAACTTTCAAGTTTTCAATCTCCGCCTATACGGTCCTTCTATAACCTTGCGTTTCTGATAATAATTATTGTTTACTCTCCAAAGGAATGGGGTTAGACATAAAAGATAATATTCGGTATGGTCGATTGGAATTACGGAACATAATTATGTTATTAGAGTCCACAAAGATTGTCATAGAGACACATACGGAGAAAAAAAAAACTGTGCTCGTTTGTTTAACCTTGTTTGCTTTGTTACTGTTTTATGTTAAGGTTTTTAACACATAATGTACACAACTGATCTCGCGGAATAAATTTATTCAAGTGAATAAAACTATATATATATATATATATATATATATATATATATTCACCTTTATCAAGCAATTTGTTCTCAATAGTGTTTTGATCAGAGGAAAACTAGCGTTTTAGTTGTCCCATGTCACAAGTTATCCCGGGTTACATGAAGAGCTGTCACTATACCTTACCACTACAACTCGACTTCTGTGGAAACCGTTCCTCGTTATTCTGCCAAGTACCATTATATCCCCCCCCCCCCCGAGCGCTTTAGAAGTTCAATCGTGTGCAGTGGATGAAGTTAGGGGAGACAAATCATTTTGTCCCCAAAGCAATTCCCGAGATGAGGACAAATCTCGCCCCCCCCCCCCCCCCGAGCGCTTTAGAAGTTCAATCGTGTGCAGTGGATGAAGTTAGGGGAGACAAATCATTTTGTCCCCAAAGCAATTTCCGAGATGAGGACAAATCTCGAACTTTCTTTATGGAAAATTGGACAACTACCGCCAGAATTATGCACCGGATCGCTGAATTGCAATCATATATATGCAAAAGCTACTGGGTCCCTTTCGATAGACTTTGTACACTTTTGATATTGACGTTTTATTTCCTTATATTTATCAAAGAGTGTGCAGCAGATCTTTCACTTACAAAAGCTCCCTCATATGCAGAGGCGTCGATGGAGGGGGCGGGGGATGGTTTCCCCACAAAAGTAATGGGGACATACAGATCATTTTGCTCCTCCTCGTCACTCCCGAGATGTGGAAATGTTCTTACTTTTTTTGATAGAAGACTGTTTAAATATTTCACCAAAAGATGGCTGAATTTCAATTCTGAAAATACAAAATCTCCCTCGCGTAAGAGGGGGATAGGCCTAACCTCTTTCATACCCTCCCCGTTCAATCATTTGTACATAATACACTTTAGATTGACAGATTTCAAAATGTTTCATCCAAAGTGTGCACCAGGTTTGTTACTTCAGTTTAAAGAAATGCAAATGTTCCTTGGGTGGGAGGAGATATCTAGATACTTTCAATTAACGGAGGATCTCCCCCCTAAAAAAAAAATAGTGTACACTTCTGGGATTGAAATTTCCCCAGATTACATCATAAATGTGTTTCGAGATATTTGTTGCTGCCAGTAATTGCCAGCAGTTGCGCCCGGTGCGCCCCCATCCCGTAATTTCCAAAGCGAAAAAAGTACAGCTACAAACGGCAGTATTTGGACTGTAAAATGTCAAAATTTTCAAGCTCGCTCGCTCGCATTGAATCGTCATGCCATTCTCCTGATGTTGCTGCTGGGTAATTCCCAGCAGTTGCGCCCGATGCGCCCCCCTTATTTTTCAAAGCGAAAAAATATAGCTACAAACGGCAGTTTTTGGACTGTAAGATGTCAAAATTGTCAAGCTCGCTCGCATCGGGGAGGTGGGAAGAGAAACACCTCCCTGCTCGCATTTAATCGTTAGGCCTATGTCATTCTCCTGATGTTGCTGCCAGTATAATTGCCAGCAATTGCGGCCGGTGCGCCCCCACCCCCTTAATTTCCGAAGCGAAAAAAAGTACAGCTACAACGGCAGTTTTTGGACTGCAAAATGTCAAAATTTTCAAGCTCGCTCGCTTCGCTCGCTCGCATTTAATCGTCATGCCATTCTCCTGATGTTGCTGCCTGGTAATTACCAGCAGTTGCGCCCGATGCGCCCCCCCCCCCCCCTCTTATTTTTCAAAGCGAAAAAGATATAGTTACAAACGGCAGTTTTGGGACTGTGAAATGTCAAAATGTTCAAGCTTGCTCGCATTTAATCGTTATGTCTTTGCTGCCAGTAATTGTCAGCAGTTGCGCCGGGTGCCCCCCCCCCCTTAATTTTCAAAGCGAAAATTGTAGCTACAAACGGCAGTTTTGGGACTGTAAAATGTCAAAATTTTCAAGCTCGCTCGCTCGCATTTAATCGTTATGTCATTCTCCTGATGTTGCTGCCAGTATTAAATTACCAGCAAATGTGCCCGGTGCGCTCCCCTTAATTTCCAAAGCGAAAAAAAAAAAATATATAGCTACAAACGGCCGCTTTTGGACTGTACAATGTCAAAATTCTTGATCGCGTTCATGATCTTCAGTGTAAGAATTAAGACAAGAAGTTTCTCCAAATTATACCATTTTACAGGCAAAATTGTTCAATGATAATCTACATAAAATGTACTGCTACCTTAAACATGTTGGACTGTTTCAAGTCTATAGAACACGCAAAAAAAAAATGAATCAAATTGCACCATTTACAACATCAATATGCAAAAAGTTCTCATTGTGGGAGGGGGAAACCCCCCACCCACACCCTCCCCCCTCGCTCGCATCTCTCCCTCGCATCTAACCGCTCCCCCTAGGATCAAATCCTGGCTACGCCGGTGATAGGCCCCACTATTTAGTAGGCCTTCACAGAAATGTCGCACAGGCCAGGGAGGCGACGTGCACAGGCGGAGCAAGACCTGAAATACCACGATGTAGTCATTCAATTATCTATGATATTTCTTTTTCTTACTTGTTATTTTTTTATAGGAAAAAAATCCCAAATTTCACCAAAAGTGTGCACCAGATCGCTGAATTTGAGGTCTGAAAATGCCAAATTTTCCTCGTGTCCTTCCCACACCCTCCCCCAGGCCGCTCCGCTCCCTTGCACAGATATTCAAACTCAGAAGTCCCTCCCCTACCCCCATCATTAAAACGGAACGATGTCCCTTTGGTGATTGCTTCACTGACTTAAATCAAGAAAATTGAAGAATACAATTAATAGCTACAGGAAAATATCTACTTATACGTTATTCAAGAAATGGATATCCTTATTAGCATTTTATTGAATTTATTTGGGCATTATTCAGGGCTGCGCTACGTTTTTTGAAAGGAGGGGGGGGGGCAAAATCGCCTGTCAGTCAAGAAGAAAGAACATCAAAAGACAACAGAAACAACAACAACAACGGCTTACAAGAAAAAAAAAAACAAAGCAAAAACAAGAACAAAAAGTCGTTATATTTTTGCTGCCACTTCCCTTCCACTTTGCATGTAAAAGAGTGGGACATTAACTTTGATCCCGGTAAAGTGTGTATGTGTGTGTGTGTGTGGGGGGGGACCAAGCCCCCCCCCCCCACCCCCCCCCCCCCCCAGGGCTGCGCCGGTCCGGTTATTGGCTTGTAATCGTGGTGACGGTGATTATTGCCAATCATCCCCCCCCCCCACTCCTCAGTACGGATTTACGCCGTTGACACACACACGCACACATACACACTTGTCTCAGCGGTAGCACTGTCCCACACGTTTATGGATATAGCACCGATCTGGCATTGCGCAATTGCATGCACAAACTTCGGTCGTTCGGAGTTTACGTACCATTAGGGATGGCGATCGGCTGCCTTTAAATTGTCTTTTCATGCCATTTCAATTTGGGTTTGACAGAAGACTCTTGTTTTTTTTTATGTATTTTTCTCTATTCTTTATTTTTCCGTGCTGCAAAGTCATTATAGAGTTCATAACATGATTTTTGAAACTTGATTTGTATTTTTTGTTGTTTGAAATTGTCTTTTGTTGCCATTGTCAAATGGGAGAGCACATACGCATGAATGACAACTTGTCATTTTTTTTTTTTTCAATTTTTACTTTTGTGCTTTGGAAAAGAAAAACGAAAGTTGTCAATCATACGTAATGTTTATCTATTAATTGAACCACCAGGTTGATAGCCTATTACATTAAATTTGACATGGTATATACACCATAAATATCACGCTTAATCTTCTGTGAGAAAATAAGCTTGAAAAAGTGTTTACTGTTGTTGTTGTTGTTGTTTTCGTTTTGTTTTTAACTGGGGTGTATTACCACATAAATTGTATCCAAGGAAGTTTATTGTCATGAGTAATTATGTTCAGAGGCCGGAGGTGATTTGATTTGTTTGAAATTTATTTTTTCCCTCTATATTCGGGATATTGCTCAAAGCATCCTCATGAAACGTAGCACATCCTCATGTACGCCAACTGCTTGACTGATTGTCTTGAAAATTAATGATTCATGGGATTAAAGGTATAATATAGAGTGTCGCCGGTCAAATTGAATTGATACACTGCAAAAAGTCCGGTGTTAAATAGTGAACACCGAGGTGGTGTTAAATTTCCGGTGCTCATTTATGGTGTTAAATTAACACCGACGGGTGTCATTTCCAAATTTTAAACTGTTTTTTGAAGAGTTTCCTAGTAACTTCACTTCTTGTTGATTTTTAATTGATTGTTGATTTAAACAAGACGATCAAGAATTTTACATTAAAATACTAGATTTTTGAAAAAAAAAATGTGAAAATAAATTTACACCAAAGTAACACCAGCTGGTGTGGTCCCTTATTGAAGGTGTACGGGTGTTAAACCATTGATATCAACACCAGCAAATATCAAATCAACACCATGTGGTGTCATTTTTGAATTAACACCAGTACAGTGTCAAAATAACACCAGGTACAGTGTCAAATTAACACCACGAAGTATCAGATGAACACTTTTCAACACCATCACAGTGCATTTTAAACACCTGTGAGTGTGGTCCTTTATTGAAGTTTGATCGGTGTTAGATTTAACACCCATGGTGTTAAATCTAACACCGATGTTTTTACAGTGTACGAATTAAGGCTACTGTTTAATCCATTTTTTTTTTGCTCCATACCTCCATAACCATATGTGATGTGCACCTCAAAAAGAACATAAAGTCGCACACATTGATTTTGCGTGAGAACTGAAAATAAGTGAAATGGGTCAACCTAGCCAAACTTGACTTATTTTCTGAAAGAGCGGGTTTTCTTTTACATTATGCTAAAATTTGGTATCATAAAACGGGCAGGAAAGTGTGTTTTTTAGCAGTTTATCTCGAACATTTTTGGTAGAAGAGTATGATTAGGTGTGTCTTTAGAATCCCTTTTTTATTTCTGAAAAACCTTGTCCACACTCTTCACTTTCATTTCTAATAACTTTTAAAAAGATAATGCTACTGCTTTGAAAGTTGGCATTAATTATGGACAGAATGTGTTAATGAGGTATGCTTAATTTCAGTTTAATTTGATAATCCCTTCATTGATGTTACTCTGGTGGTTTACTTCCTTTTTTTTTTTTTGTCCCATTCATCGCACAGCCAGCACGGTTTGGTAAAGATTAAGCGCTTGAATAGACACTGTACTTCAGAGCCTCTTTTCTCAGTCCACACTTTTCCTAAGTTTGTGCTTTCTTTCCAATATTTAGATAGGTTAGGAGAGTCCATTTGATTTGAGTTATACGTTATTTTAAAGCTTCAAGTCTGCTCTTTCAGAATATGGTCTTAACTAAAAAAAAATCATATCTGGCGACTTTTTGTTTGTTTTGAGGTGTAGGATCACATATGCCTTTACTCAATCCATTAACTGTATCATACTAGGTACACTGTATTAACATGAACATGCTGTACCTGCGCAGTGACTCTGTTTAGGGGAAGATTGTGGCCATGTAGTCAAATATCGGGAATATGACCACAATTCACAATTTTTCCCGTATTTTCAAAATATCTGAAAGAATTGCCATGAAAATGGATGTTACCAGGTATCGATTATTGAAGCATTGTGGGACATGGGATCAAAGAGCAAGACACAAAGTTTAAGTGATAATGCCGAAATTTCCGAACATCTTTAAAAATGTACCCATCAGTCCAAATTAAATCTTTATGTGCCACGTTCGCACCTCCGACTCAGTCGACGGCGTTCCAACTTCGCATATTCTGCTCAACAAACAGAGACGCCAAAACCGATCGATAAACCGCTAATTACTGCTAATCCCGCGGCACAGTGAAAGCGTTTCTTGTGCTTTTGTTCCTCTCATATACGGCTTGCATTCTATGTGGTGATCGACTATCAAGCGATGTATGTGGTGATCGACTATCAAGCGATGTTCCCAACGAAATTTACTCGTACATATTATGTTTCTGTCACGGTTTAATGTGCAAAAGTCATTCCTCTATAGTAATGTACAACTGGTCATTAAAAGAAAAAAATTGAAAATCGAATATCGAAACAAAGCTTGTCACTCCTCTTCAACTTTGCCTACCATTACGCCCATCTTAACAGAAATTTGTAAAAGTTATACAAATTGGAAAAACAGAATTCTTTCTCAAAGCATGACTACCTTCGTGTCTCAGAATAACGTGGCACACAGGGGGTTTACACCATGGCACATAATGAGTTAAAGTGAAAATAACACTCAACACTTTTTGTGACAAACAAGCAATTCTACTTCTCTTTCCGATTGTGTGAAAGTGTCATCTCACATTATCAAGACGTTTCGTAGTTCTTTATGTGTCACTTTCGAACATCCGACTCAGTGGACGGCGTTCCAATTTCGAATATTCTGCTCACACTCACAAACCCGCCCAAGCCGATCAATAAATCGCCAAAAGCCACAGTGCAATGATAGCATTTCTTACCAATTAGTTCCTTTCACATATAGCTTGCATTTTAAGAGTTGACTGACTGCAGAAAACTGTGTTTCCTACTGGATTTAAGTGGAAATTATCATGTTTCTGTCACTTTTTTTTGTATGCAAAAGTAATGTATTTAGAGTCAGGTAGCTACTAGTCATTAGAAAGAAATGCGATCATATATTTGTCACACAATCTACGTCAAAGCAAGGCTTGGTATATTTTCTTACAACTGTGTTCACTTTATGTCCATTTTTAACAGACGTGTATATAAGTTACATGAGGTTTGAAAAATTACCCTTTCTCAAAGCAAAATGAAATATAATCATGCCTTTGGGAAAAAAAAAAAACAGAATGCACATTTTCCTCTGGCAGCAACCCCTCCAGCACAACCCTTACAGGGTCCCTATAGATTATGATGCAGCCTGCACGCGGGTAGTCGGTGGAGGTTCAACAGGCTCAGCGGTAACTGAACACAAATCAGTGTATACGCAGTAACATGCGTAGATGTTTAAAAACATGTTCTGAGCCTGACCTTCTAATTACAAGTTAAGTCTCCCATGCTGGCTTCTGATGTCTTCTTCTTTGGCTCCGATGTAAGTGGTGCACTCTTTCGTACATTCACCAGTCGGTATTCCAAATAGCCGGATGCGTCACGTTTTTCCCTAGCTGGTGAATACCAGGCTGCCTGAAAAGAAATGAAAATCCCTTTAAAGGCCAATTCCACAGCAAGATTAAGTTCAATTCAACAAAAAGAATAAACAATTCCAAACAAAACAGTGGAAATTGGATGAAAATTGGAAGCAAAATAAGGAAGTTATTAATTTTTTGAATCTTAGCTATTTCTGCGCAAACAGTTCTTGAACAGTCGATATGAATACTTATGGGTGAGTTGATGATGTCATGTACTCACAATTTTCCACATGATACAGAAATGATGGACATTTTCATTTTTTTCACTAAAACTGAAAAGTTATCCATCATGTTTACAGAAATTGGAGAGTCAATACCATTCTATATTATATGACCTATATAGATATCATTGTGTGATTGGTCAAAATGCAGTCACGTGACCATTGTCACAAGGATGAGAAGCGTTATATTTTCATAACATGACGCAAATTACGTACAACCATGGAATATAACAGCGACAACGTTAAACAAATGCGTTATATCAAGAGGGGTGACGTCATCAAAAACCAATTGTTATGATGCGCGCAACATACACAGAGACGCTTTGCACACACACGAATGCAATCGCCTTGACCATAGTACACAGCAGCACACTACTGTATTAAAAGCGTTAGCGGTAGTAACACTTCATGCACAGCATATTGACCGATTCGGGTTCGTTGAGGGCAGCAGACATTTTACGGCACAGGGCGCAGCCATGGTGTGTATCAGCCGACCCCCCCCCCCCCTGCTCTCCCCCACCCCGGGGCAACATGTTTATCACGCACTTGTAACAAAGGTTCGCGCACTAAGCAAGCATTCACGCACTCAGTACGAGACGCCCATTGGCTAAAGCAGTTTTTCATTCTGCGCGCGTGCTAATGTAGGGAGAGGGGTGGGGGAGTGCGGAGGGGGGGTCTGCTGATACACCCAGTATGGCTGCGCCTATGCTAGAAATACACACAGCGCGTCACAGAATCGGTCAATACACGCGCTACAAGCGAGAATTGCGAAATTGCAACAGGATTGTTTTTGTCAAACTGTTAGCATTGTTGTATCTGGTATGGCAGCTTGAGAGAGAAACAAACTGGTGAATGTGTTGGAAGCTATTCTACTACTCCCGTTTAGACAGTCGTGACAGTGCCAGAAGGCAAAGGATTTCCCATTCCGTATTACCATCGCCTGAACTGAGTAAGTTTCTGTAGTAGTAGCGCCCCCTAGCGGTTTCACCCTAACCCCCCTTTCTACAGGGGAGGTATAAAAGGGATTGCCAGTGCGCGCATCCCTCAGTTGTGACCTGGAACCTGATTGAAAGACATACTGACTGAGCTACAAGACAAGTTACAGTTGCAACTCACCAGTAGTGCCGGTAAGTACTACCGTTACTACAACAGTGGCGTCACGGACAATTGTCCTACTTCCTGTGCCATTGTTTTCGTGGACATAGAGCCGCAATTTAAGCTGACTCCGCTGCCGCTATTATTTTCGCCAACAGGCGTTGCACTCCTATACCGCACCGATACGCGAAGGGTGGAGCACATGCGACGGAGCCAAGGCGAGAGCTCTTGGCAGCGCGAGGGAGCTTGGCGGTGTCCACGTTTGTCGATTGTTCCTGTAGTGTAATTTGTTTTGTCCTTGTTTTGTCTAATTGTCTCGGTGTAATCGTTTTCATTGGTAATTTTGCTTGTTGGGGAGGAGGAGTGTGTTGATTGTTTGAGTGACAGTGCGTAATTTGTAACATCTTGCACTAGACCAGGCCCACCTGTATTCAGGGAGCTCCATATTCATTGAAATATCATCTTTTCTGATTGTTCTAGTTGCAAGCGTGTTTCGTTTTTTAGTTTGCTTGACGATGGTGTTTGCTGGAATTATTCTTCGGCGTGATTTCAGCTTGTGAGTGCGATTGTCATTGTTTGCGTGGTGCGTTTTTCTTTTTGAACGTGGTCCAGGTCTAGATCTCGGTCTAGCCCTGTATACGCGTTACGTGTATTTGCGTGGTGGTCGTCTGCGTGCTAGATCTACATTTGTCATATTTGTTTCACGTGTTTCGTTCCACACGTGTGTCTCGGTGGCTTGGGTAGGTGGACCTCCCTTGCCCCATTCGTTGCGTGATATCATTGTATTCGTTGCGTGTTGTATCCCTGTGTATACCTGTGTGTCCCAGTTCAGGCGAGTTTTAACTTGCCTGATATTGTCCGCGATAGCGTTGCCGGATAGCTCGTGTGTGCGGTGTGTATTCACTGCACTCGCTAGCCGTTCTGTCAAAGCTTCCAGTGTGTTCAGGCTCTGGCGTGCACAGTTCTCCACGTCCATCGTGTGTAAGGAGGGAGGGTATTTCCCTGCGGTGAGCTGCGCGCCTGTTGTGCTGGACCTCTCTGGCATCGCGTTCCCCTTTCAGTGTATATTCGTATAGAGCGGCTATTCGTGTTCTTTCCTCGTGTTTTCTCTGTCGCGCCCTCCTACTTTTCGCAACCTGCGAGATTCGAAGCGCGATCTCCTTTCTTTCTCGATCGCGTTTTCTATTGTCGCGCTCATTCTTTCTTTGTTTGTTGCGTCGACATTTTCATTTTCTACTGTCATTCTGACTTTCCTTGCTACCTCTATTTTGCCCTTTCCAGTGCTCTCCTCTCTGTAGGCTGCTTTACTTGTGGAACGTTCGTGTTTTTCTATTTTCGCGGGAATATTTTGCCCCGCGATTAGTTAGCGGCAGCGGAAGTCTGTGCTTTTCCCCACTTTTTGTGGGAGGTATCCCCCTTTACGTGAGGGAGTGCTACGTCCTTCTTTTCGACTGGGAAGGAGGGAGGAAGTTGGTGGGCACCATTCACTCCTCTTTGGTGAGGAGGGCCTGTCATTATTTTCTCCTTTACTTAGGAGGATTGGATTGCATTTCTCCTTTTGCTGTGCGGAATTGCAACCGTTTATACAATAATTTGTAATTGTTTGTGTGACTGTTCTTCGACTGACTGGTGCTACAATTTGGCTTATTCATTCTGCATCATTTTGCGTTGCTGAAGGACATCATTCCGGTGAGTACACTGTATCTCACTATTTGATACATTACTCCGTTAACTTTTGAATTGTTTATCTGGATAACTATTTGTTTTGAATATCGGTAGTGTATAAACCTTCATGCTTTTACTGTCATTTTGGATTGTTTTGCAGATACGAAAATAGTTCTGTATCCGTAACCACATTTGACTTGGGCCTAGTTTCTACTGCTTATGACGTGTGCTGTATTGTTGCTGTGCGTGGAGTGTGTCGCATACATTGATTGCGTGTTGTCCTTTTCACTTGTGCTGGTGGTAAAGTTAATTGTGACTGATTGTTTTGCTTCTGGTTTTGTGTTTGTACGGTAACTTCTAGCGTAAAGAGATTGTGTTTTCATAAATATCTGTTTTCCTGCAAGCACAGATTTATTTCTCTAGCATTGTCATATTCTATTCTGGTTTTATATTTGTAGGTCCTAGACTCCCGAGTCTTACCCAAGTTGAGTTGTTACTGTGACCTCCCTATTTTTGTGATAAGGGAGGAGTGAGATCGGAACAGCTGTGATTAGTTTTCAAGTGACATCAGGCAATGGAAACGAATTGTAATTTCCCATTTTAGGTTCGTAATTAGTAGCCATATATGTTTACAATTGTATCTGGTGTTTATTTTGAGTAGTATTTTGGGAGTGTTTGAGTAGTAAAAACTAAAGTGAGTTATAGTTTGTGTGTCAAATGATGTGTCGCTGATTATGATAATTACATATTGTGGTAATTGGTATATCATTGGTTAATACCTGTGAGTATATGTTTAAGGTCTTTTCTTCATTAGTACATGTTGATTTAGTTTAGTTATTGGTACCTGTGTTAAACATATTCGTTGAGTGAATAGGTTGTTTGCTTGGGTGCTAGTCATGGCGATGCCCATTAATTATTTATCCCGTAGTGAGTTTCTACGTCTTGGATTGTCGTTAATCCAAATCAATGACATTTTGAAGCTCCGGAATGAGCATGGAAATGTCACTCAGGACTTGTTGGAGTCGTCTGACATTCCAGGGATCGAGGATCTCATCCCGAAATTTGTGTTCTGTCCGCAGTTAGAGCCTGAAGAGTCTCTACCTTCAGACAGTGCGACTGCTGATCCCATTGAGACATCAAGGGGAGGAGTCCAATCTCGGGGGACTTCCCCGCACACCCATGATGTATATCCTCCCCCCGGGGAGGATCAAACGGGGAAGACCCCATCTTCCCATGCAGGGCAGTTGCGTCACTGCTCAGTGCAGCAAGATAGATCCCAACAAGACACCCTATGTGGGAAGTCATATGGAGGTGCTTTCGATTATGACACCTCTGCCTCCGACTCCCAAGAATTTGAGCGTGTAGCAATCGGACAGAAAAGGTTTCAGCGACGTGGAGCTCCCAGAGGGAGTAGTTGGAATGATAGGGAGTACTCCCGAGATGGAGAGAATATTCACTCCCTACCCCAAGAGCATTCATACACACGTATGGGTGGAAGGGCACCGAGATGGGATTACAATGAAACCCAGTGGGGTAGGCAGGAGGGGTACCCTCCTAGCTCTGCCAGGAGAAGTGACTCCCATGACTTCTCCAATGATAGGCCTGGGATGGACCCACCACACCACTGGGGTTGCGAATCCCTCCCAAAGACTGTTACCTTTGATGGAACAGGTAATTGGAGGGCGTTTTGCCGCAAATTTGAGGCTTTCGCAAATGCGAGAAACTGGAGCCCAGCCCAGCGTTTGGATCAATTATGCTGGTGCCTATTGGGCAAGGCTAGCAATTTCTTTGAACTCCTGATTAGTCGCGAGCCGGAGCTCAAATATTGCGAAGTCATTTATCGCTTTGCAAAACGGTTCGATCGTCAGGAGCCAGTGGAGGCCGCGCAATTAGAGTTCAGCACTGCCAGTCAAAGAGCGGAGGAATCTCTGTGCGAATGGGCGGATCGTTTGAACGAACTTGCTAGCCGCGCATTTCCAGAAGTCCCAGAGAGAGCGGTGCAGCAACAGCTGGTACTCCGTCTATGCCAGGGGTGTACTGACAAGGAGGCAGGGTGGTATGCCCTTGACCGACACCCCCTGAATGTAGACGACGCAGTGGAAGCCTTACGGTGGTATCAACACTCCCGTATAGCAGTGTATGGCAGGCCACGCCATGTCAAGACCATGGCCCTCAACTCAGAAGATGAGGGAGAAGCCCAGGACTGTAGGGTGGAAAATGCCCCCTTCCATTCAGGTCAAGGAGGTACACGAAATGGCCAACCTTTGCCCACAATGGAGCGCCGATTATCAAATTTAGAAGGCTCTGTTGAGCGACTGAGTAAGAGGTTGGATCGCCTAGCATCCATGGAACACATACTGGGATCCATGGGAAGGAAGCTAGACAACTTGTCCTCCTTAGGAAAACAGTTGAATCAACAAATGGAGAGACAGAACCCCCGTAATTCTGGGGGAGCTCCAAACTCTCCAGGACAGCAACCCCTTTGCGCCCACTGTGGAAAGGAAGGGCATGTTGAAAGGAACTGCCCAAATATGTCCAGACCTAACAACAAGAAGGTGCCACTCAGGAAAACCGAGGAGACAAACTCCTCGGGGTCGGAGGATTAGGCCCTGCTCCGACCTGCACAACTGAGGGCCAACCTTCCACTGATATCCAGTACAGTGCTGGAGATGAGGATGGCAATAGCCAGCCTGAATTTATCCCAGTATTTCCTATATTGTCACCAGACAGAGAGGGAGTAAACCAGGTAGGCGATGCACCTTCTAGTCAGAAAGGAAATACAGGTCAGTCAAGAGATGGAGATAAATCCTGTGGGGTGAGTCCCTTGAGGGGGTTGGACCCTCAAACACCCCTAGATGAGGTGGCTGTATGTAAGGTGAGATCAACTCCCTTGTTTGCAGTACCTATAAAGGTAGGTAACCATTCTTTAAAGGCAGTGGTGGACACTGCGGCGGAAATATCAATCGTATCCCACAAGGTGTATGAAAAGTTACAACCTTGTCCACAAAAGATCAGGGATGTGTTTATTTCTGCAGATGGCCATGATTTGAGGATGCCAGGGATGATTGTAGACCCCATTCGGATCAAGCTAGGGGGTTGTGAGTTCTTGACGGAGGTTTGTGTGGCCCCTATCGAAGGTGAAATGCTGTTGGGGTTAGATCTCCTCCATAAGTATAGAATTATACTGCACCTACAACATTCACGGCTAGAAATTGGGAATGTTCGCATCCCAATGATGCATGGTGAACAGTCACCATATGGACGAGCTTCTTGCGTGTGCTTGTTGAAACGCGCAATCATCCCTCCAAACACCTTGAAGAGGATTACTGGTGTGATACACCAGCCAGAGAAAGATCTTGGGATTAAGTTTACCCAGGGTATGCTTTGCAGTATCCCATGCTGCTTATGCAGTAAGGTGAAAGGGATGGGATAGGCATAGATATCAGGGCCACCCCCCTGTAAGGAGTTAAGAGAGGTGTAACAAACCACCTCTACGCTTTCTCCTGTGATTGTGGAAGGTGGATTTATCACACCTTCCAGGTAGGGGTTTACCCTGCATAGCTCCCCAGTATGCTGGGCGAGTAGCTTCCCTGGTGGTTAGGACACTAGGGAGGAGTATGTTTAAAAGGCGATGAGGAAGATCCCGTCACCTTTCTTGGGTGTAAGAAGTACACCCATGCCCGTTTGGAGCTGATACAGCCCAATACCTGTAAAGAGAGTGGTGGCTACCACCACTAGATATTAGTCCTATAACCTAATGGGAGGATCAGACCCCCACGCAAGGATAAAGTATAGTTTGTATAGGATTTTGTAGGATAAAAAAGGATTTGGTTAGGTATCTGTTTGAAAACAAAATGAAAGGCATTTTTGGTTTTGGTGGCCAAAACAACATATTTGTTATGGTTCGCCAATTAAGCTTCTGTTGCATTCTATGCACGTATTTGTTTTAAGAATGTTTTTTTCTTTGGCGGTTTTTATTTGTATATTGGTGTTCCTTGTAATAGGAACAGTCTTATATTTTGGGACTTAGGTCATCCCATGAGAGGGGTGTTTCCCCTATTTTAAGGTGTTGTTTTTAATGCTAGTTGGGGCTATAGGGTCTTTACTCCCTCCCAAGATCAACGGTCCCTTGCACCTCCATTCAGTACATGAGTGACCTAGGCGGTGGCCCGCTGAACTGCCCTCGGCAGACCCCCGAGGGCTGGTCAGATTGTGCATTCCCATGGGTGGGGCTCTGCGAGATCCCCGGTTGTGCGGGATTTTGGGGTTATAGTTAGGTCTTTATTTTGGCCGGGGCTGATTTTTTTTTCCTATTATGCCCCTTGTTTTTTTAAAACGGGGGGGAATGTAGTATTAGCGCCCCCTAGCGGTTTCACCCTAACCCCCCTTTCTACAGGGGAGGTATAAAAGGGATTGCCAGTGCGCGCATCCCTCAGTTGTGACCTGGAACCTGATTGAAAGACATACTGACTGAGCTACAAGACAAGTTACAGTTGCAACTCACCAGTAGTGCCGGTAAGTACTACCGTTACTACAACATTTCTTTGACACCGGTAGTTCTATGCTGGCGCTGGACCTGGACCAGGGCCAGGTCCGTAGTCTACAGTTCATGTACCAGTGACTGCAGACAGAAGAGATTAGGCCCTACATTGTTAGAAAGTTCACATTCTCATACATCACCACAAACACTTACCTCAACAAGCTTGCTTTAGACCAACAGCGGCAATTACGGTAGTCATCTACAATTTTTTTTTTTTTAATAATTTTACAACTGTCATTACAAAATCTAGCTCTAACGTTACCGCTACGTAAATAGGCCCTCGCTACAGGCCTACGTGTGATTGAATAGCGACTGTTCTAGGAATGCTCCTGCATGGCTATATGCCACGGAAGAACGAATTACCGATAGTAGGGCCTACGCGAAAGCCATCATAGTTATGGCTCGGTTTGCCTCAACTGCATACCACTAACAGTGCCGAGCGTTGTAACGCGCGTTCATGAATTTGACTGCTGGTTTGAAAACGGAGAAGTCGTGTTGCTTTATACAGCAGTTTATTTCTTGTACTGGAGGTCATATAATATAACAGATATTGACTTCTTTCCTTCGGTAGGAATACAAAATATCATTTCCCTTTGAAAGTTATATTTTTGTCTCGAAATACTATATTTTTCCTCGACAAAAATATAACTTCCCGCAAGGATCTCAAATGTTATATTCCACCTCTGATAAGTCAATATCTGTATAGTATATATATGTAAGGATTTTAAGGACAACTTTTATATTTTTATGGCTAAAATATGAAATTTTTGTCATTTCTGTATATATAATGTGTGGAAAATTGTGAGTACTGACATCATCAACTCACTCATGAATATTCATATCGACTGTTCAAGAACTGTTTTGCGAAAAAATAGCAGAAATTCAAAAAATCATAACTTTCTTATTTTGCATCCAAGTTTCATCAAATTTTCACTGTTTTGTTTGTAATTTTCAATTCTTTTTGTTGCAATGAGCTTCATCTTGCTGTGGAATTGGCCTTTAACTGCATTAACTCTCATGTGATTGACAAATGCTACGATTATGCAATCCTCATACCACACTTCCAAGCAACTTAATTTCTGGAGAATCTACCTCTATACAATTATACTACAAAGGTAAAGCTACATGTATTTCTTGACTAGTAGCTTAGTTTTCACCACTCAACCTTTAATCCTATCTGTACCAAAGGCAATGACATACTGGGGGGGGGGGGGTGTGGGGGCAATTCTCGGCCGGGACCTGACCGATTCCCACGAAATTTTGCACAGACCTCGAGAATTGCGTAAAGAATACAAATCCATCATTCTTTTTTGTTTTTGTAAATCTGTATTCTTTTAATTTTATGATATGCATAAATACGTATTTCATGTGATAATCAAGTAATGAAAGGCCATGGAGATGAAATGTCTATGCAGGAAGTTCTTTATAAACATTAAACATTATTATGAAAAGAAAAACATTGAAAGTGATTTCAATTCTTATGTATTCTATTGTTTTATGAATTTGTTTTCTTTGTTTTTCAACTTATACCTTTTTTTATTGTTTTTTTTTAAGTTTGCTGTAAACTTTCAGGGTATTGTCTGGACCACTATTCAGTTAGAATAGATGGTAATACATGTAACAGCTTAAAAGAGAAATTACAGGAGATAATGGAGAAATGAGGAAATGCCGTTTCCCATTCGTTTTGTACACAAAACTCTGAAATTCTCTGTTTTCGAGCTGAAATGAGGTCACAGAAGGTCCCATGACTTGGTAATGGTAGGACTGTTTTTCGTAAACTTAGTGTCAAAAGATGCGCAAGACTTGAATAAAGAAGTCAGAAAGTGGCATGGCATACTATTATAATTTGAACAAAGACCCCCCCCCCTCAAAAAAAAAATGTAAACCTTCCATTAATGTATGGTGGTGGGGGAGGGGGGGGGGTGAATAGCCTGACACTTACAGCAACTGTTTCAAATTTTTGATGATCGATCAAAAACAAAAATATATATATGTATAGAACTGAGATGGCTGACCTGTATGACCATGTGCATGAGGATGAAAAACAGCCAAGCATACAAAAATAATGAAAATCATATGTTTACTATTACGCTATCTATGGAATTTGCTTATATGGTGGTATACCACCATGATTCTAGCACAGTAGTCAATTTTTGCATTCATGAGTACTAAATAATATTTGTCTTTAAGCACAATTTTTTTCCGCAGGTTCACTTTTGTGCAGATTGGCAGCTACTTGCAAATGTGGGCTATTACCTTTAACTCTTTATGTGCCACGTTCGCACCTCCGACTCAGTCGACGGCGCACGGTGGGCCAGAATGAGCTCAAAGTGCGCCAAAATTATATTCCGTGGTTTCTTCTTGCCCAAATTTGGTGTCTAGGGGTAATTGGGGACGTAGAATTGATTGAACATAATTTCAAACTCTTATGACGTCACCGTGATGCTGTTTTTTCATTGGCTACCAAAAATCTGTCTGTAAATGACGAATAAAGCAATGCAAATAGGCTGTTATTTTTTTTTCTTTAAAGATTAATTTATTTTTTTCACATTCACTGACACTGCTTATATACTACCATTGAATACACGATGCTTACATGTCACAGAAAGCGTATAAACATTCCGGTTTCGTTAAAAGAATCGAATTTATGCTGAAAGTTCCATATTACACACGTACTGCAAAATGATAATGTTCTCCGTGTAAACTGGTTAGAATATAAGTTAATGATGTTCGCTGTACTTTTGGGTGAATTTATTCACTTTATTCTAGCAGGACATAAATGTGCGATATAAAATCAATCTCCGATATAGTTCTTATCTCTCTATTTCATGATAACAACCTTGTAATAGGCCAATCCATATCAATTTATACAAGCGCAAAAATCATTTTGTCTAATTTTACTGGAAAGATAACAAATTGTGAAGTCAGTAATCAGGAAAATGAAAGGTTATGACTTGCAGCTAAGAATGAGTCTGCCCTGTATGAAAGTTTACTTGGCATGCTTGGAAAAGCTAAAATAAAAAAAAAAAAATTTTTTGAATGAAAAATTCATCGGAATCACTATCATATGAAATTATAAATTCATCCACGTTTCACAATGATTTTTTTTTTCTCATCAGTCGTCGGAAGCAAAGTTTTTTTTTTTTTTTTTTTTTTTTTTTTATTTGCTTCCGACAACCCAAAAAGTGTATGGGATCACAGTCTGATGAATCCGACTTGTATTGGTCGCTTATCAGGTCAAAGTCAGACATGTCAGGCATGAACCATGAGGCAAGATCGTCCGATGAGGATCATGCGAGCAATGTCTGAATTTGACCTGCAATCGGATTCACAAACTGCGATCCTATACACTTTGCTGAGCGGCCGGAAAGCAAAAGACTTTGCTTCCAACGAGTAACCGATGAGAATGAAATCTCTGTGTTTGGGTGTATAACGTTATATCTGCATATGTCAAGAGTAGGATCGAAGCATTTAGGTGTTCATACAGTATGTATCGCAGTGGTAATAGCTATGTTTACAGTAGTGGCTATGACAATTATGGACAATATGGATATATGGCCTGTGGGCTATATGCAATTATGTACTCTTTTATCTTAGGAGGAGGGGTCTTTTAGGTGCCGGACTAGCCCTATACATGTATTTTATAACTCTGTTTGCCTCTTATTCAGTGTTATTCATGTTTCTGTGCCTTTAACGTGCGACAAGAAATAGTATGTTTTTAAAAAATGCCGCCCTCATGCGGCCCCGTATGATATAACAGCATTCCTAAGCGGCTGCAAGGTCCAAAATAGACGTAATGTGTCGCGGAAAATCGGCTCTAACACAAAAAGTGGCAGAAGGTGGCAGCCAAATCTGGTATCAGCTTAAAGCTGAGACATCAGGAAATGTGATGGTAATAGAATTTAGTTGGAAATCCGTGGCAATTTAAACTTTTCATCAGGGTATATCAAAAAGACAAATAATTAGCCTCTTTTCCAGGATATTTAGCGTAAAATATTCATGAACATTAGGTTTCTTTGCATTTTTACGGCATTCATAACGTAAAATGAACTCTGAGAAAAACGTGGGAGAAATTACAGGTTGATATCTCAAAAACTACATGTTGAAATTATTTATTTATTAAAGATGTTACAATTTGCTTTGAAACTCTTAAAATATTGTATTTTGCTACTTCAGGTAGGAAACATACCCCTTAAATGTACATATTTGATTTAAATATTTTAGTGATATATTCTTCAAAGTATTGCCTCTCAAGAGCGCATGTCAAAAATTAAAAAATCCCAAGTGCACAAAGTGACTTTTGGCGCACTTTGGTATCACTCTGGCCCACTGTGCGGCGTGCCAACTTCGCATATTCTGCTCAACAAACAAAGCCGCCAAGACCGATCGATAAACCGCTAATTACTGCTAATCCCGCGGCACAATAAAAGCGTTTCTCGTGCTTTTGTTCCTCTCATATACGGTTTGAATTCTATGTGGTGATCGACTATCAAGCGATTTTCCCAACTAGATTTGCTCGTACATTCTAAGTTTCTGTCACTGTTTAATGTGCAAAAGTCATGCCTTTACAGTAATGTAGCAACTGATCATTCAAAAGAAAAATTAAAAATAGAGTCGTCATACAATATCGAAACAAAGCTTGGCATTCTTCTCTAACTTTGCCTAACATTATGCCCATCTTTAAAGAAATTTGTAGAAGTTATACAAATTGGAAAAACAGAATTCTTTCTCAAAGGTTGACTACCTTCGTGTCTCAGAATAACGTGGCACACAATAGGGGTTTCCATCATGGCACATAAAGAGTTAATGAGACCAAGGGACTACTGCATAAAACTTTTTACCAGAGAAAAATCAGGTTGAATCCACCAGAGTTTTTTGTTTTTGTTTTTGTTTTCCTGGTGCAAAAGTGAATGGTATAAGTTTTAACTAACCTGAGTGTTCATTTATTCTACCAGAGTTTTCTTGAGTAAAAAGTTTTATGCAATAGGTTATAGGCCACGGGTGTATAAACGGATAGTCTGAAAACATAATGCCTCCAGCACCCTTTTTGGGCAGAGGCATAGTTTCTTTGTGTGAGTTGGTGTACCCCAGGTGTACGAACAGACAACCGCACAACATAATGACTCCAGAACCCCTTCTGGAGCAGAGGCATGATTTCTATCTATGTGTGAGTTGGTGTACCCCAGTCCTCAGATGTACAGAGGGAGATCCCGGAGACATTATGCCTCCAGCACCCCTTCGGGGTAGAGGTATGATTTCTATTTATGTGTGAGTTAGTCAGGACATAATTTGGAGGAAAAATAACATACAAATAAATCAATAAAAAACAAATAAAATTACAGACATGTACATTTTACTCACATGCCCTTCTCCTTCTAGGTCCTTTAGCTTGGGAAACTGTGACACCACTGCCTTGGCAAGAGCTACCTTAACATCTGTAGGTGGCCTGAATAATTAATTATGGAAAATGTTCTTGTCAATCTTAAACTAATTCAGCAACATTTGACCTGCATTCTCATCAATACTAACATTTGAAAATTTCCTTCGGTATGATTTTTATTTTCACAACTGGTTGTGGGTCGATTCTATATCACTTCGGTTTTTTTTTTTTCTCTCTCTCTCTTGTTTCAGTACGCATTGCCAAATACACTTTACATTTTAAGTGGGTTTGACATTTGACTCTTTGTTGATTTATAATAGCTATATTTCTTAAAGGTACTAGCCCACATTTGCAAACCCACGAAAATCAAAACTGCATAAAACAGGTCCAATATGACTTCAAGTACAAGTTATAACAGTAACATACCTCACCTGTTGCTCTTTGTCTATACCATTCGATAAAAGAGAGAAAATCATCGTTTTAAAATCAATTTTCAAACCGGGTCAACCCGACCCAAAATCGAATTACGAGCGCGGGCTAGCTACGTACTAACTGCGACCAGCCCCAACGTGCAGCGTTGGGGCTGTGCCGTTTTCGCATTCAGATTGAGGAGTTGTACAAAACGGGTGCCGTTTCGGGCGCTATATTTCCTTAATTCTTCAACAAAAACTACTAGGAATACTTACATTGGTCGAATAAACGTAAATGATTAATTTCGGCGACTGTTTGATGCATTTCATTGCTTATGATGCAGAAAATGTTGTCTTATAACGCGAATATCTTCAGCTCACCGATGCTCACTGAAACTCACAATCACTTGCACAGGCGCACAGCATGCATGCAGTGCAGTGCATTGAGAGCATGCGTAATGCGTACAAATGGATATAGCAGCTAGTCTCTCCACTGTTGCACTAGGGCAGGCCGCTTATTACTCCTAAAAAAAATGTAGAACATTTTGCAGTTTCTAGATAAATGGGTGAGAAAAACCAAGTCGAAAAGGAAATATATTAATTGTCACTGTGTTTATGATAGAAATTTAGCCGTGCTTTATTTGTGAAGTCGCCGTGAATGTGGCAGTGATTTTTGCTCCCGCACAGCTGCGAGGTAGCCGCCAGGACCGCGCCTTGCGGCGCGGTCTCCGGGGCTAGCTACTAGTACGTACATGTAACTTACACATGTATCGCATGCAAGTAGTACGTACGTGGACCGGAGCTAGCGAGCATTATACGCATGCATATGGTGCATTTGTTTTTATGAAAGTAATGGACTAATTGGAACGAAATTTTGCACAGGTGTTACTGCAATCATACCCAAGCTCCATGCTAACTATGAGACCAATTGCTGCAGGTTTACAAATGTGGGCTAGTACCTTTAATGTTTGATTTAGTTTGATATTACCATTATGTTAATAAAGGCTGTAAGCGAAGTCATAAATTTCAAGGGAAAACGTGCACAATTGATTCTTTGGAGCATAATGCCATTAAAAACATAGTCTTCACATGAGGTCAATGAAGACTTGTCAAAAGTTTGTGACCCACTACAACAAAATGGTCCTAAAGTCGCGCACGGTCGAAGCCGTGAAAATCGAGTTTAAAGTTAGAGCATCAACATTGGTCAAAACTTACGATTTTCTGAATTTGACATATTGTTAGAGTCTGACATGTCTTCTATCATCTGTCGAAATTTTGAAGCAAAATGATGAAAGAAAAGACCCAAAAATAGCGTTTTTCTGGACCATGTTTTTTTCGGCGTTTCAACGAAGCAGAAACTGGTTCGAACATTTGTGTGGCGCTCCGACAAAATGAGTCATAAGTCGCACGGGTAGTTTTCCCGTAATGAGCCGAAAATGAAGGGGAAGCACTACTCGGGTCAAAATTTTTTTTATGACGGATTTTGATTCCTTTATGTTTTATCTGTTTGTACAGAAAATTTCAGCGTGTGAAAATGAGTACAAGTGTCCCAAATCATCGTTTTTCTGAGACAATTTTTTTCGGTTACATTTTTTTCGAACGCTCGCCTTTGCGTTGCGTTTCGCACCTATTGTTCTTGCCAGATCGAGACTCCGCCTCCGTTGCTAGGGTGTATGCTAATGAGGCATTGCTCTTGACCCCTTTGAAGACAAAACAAAGCATGGTGCGCGCGGCGGCGTCAGCGGCCAAGCGGCGAGGGCTATAGAATTACGCAATAATAGTGAGCTGACCACGGCTATTGATTGCATGACCAGCGAGTTTCGTTTGATACATGCACTCCATTTCAATGAGTGGTGATTGACATGACGCACAAATCGCACTGAAAAAAATCATTCCAACGAACGATCACGCAAAATTTATGATACTTTATCTATGAGCTAATACAATGATCACATATCGAACTCGAAACCTTTTTTATGCGTGTGTGTACTTTTACAACGGTTATTAATTGGCCTCATTAATGAATGTGATCAAATAATCATAACTTTCGTTCCCTGGTATGTGACTTGCTGTTTAAAGTTCATCTCTGGAGATATAGTAGGGCCTATAAGTTGTCAATTATTCTCGTTTTTATAAAGTCGACAATTTGTGTGATAATTCGCCAAATGTATGTAATGCGTACTATTATTTCCCTGGTTAATGAAACTTATTGCCTTATTACTTATGATGGTTTGGGCCGTGACGGCATGGAGAGAAATAGGAAGACAAACATTATTAATGCCCAGATAGCTCGTGTTCCCTTTGGAGGATATTCTGACTCTAGTCATCTGTGTATTTTTTTTAGAAGTAGGACCTATTTGAGAAAGGGACAGAAAGCTGTGTCGCTACTCAAAAGTGTGCTTCTTCATTTTGTTTTGTTTTTTAATCAGAATGTTTGTAATGAAAGCTGTTTGCCGTGTATTGCGTGTAGCTGACATGTGAGAGGTCAAGTCTGCAAAGAATTGGGACAATTGGGTTGGCTAACAGCTTTGCCAAGTAGCAGCGCTAATTGCCCATTGAATTGCGTATTCTGAGGAATTTCGAATGAAAGAACTCGGACGGCAATGTTCACGCCTTGTATCCGAGTAAACCCCGCATCAACGAAGCCTTAAACAATGAAAGGTAAACTTACTGCTATCAAGGGGTGGATAATCACGCAACCAGTATTCTTTCTTCGCCATTGATAGCAGAATCAATTACGGAATGGAGCAACAGTGTTGGAGGATCGGCATTATGTCTGCTAATTTGTAAAGGAATTTTTCAGTCTCCTTTTGTGTTCAGAACCACAGTCAGTGACGCTAACTTACTCTATCTCCTACAAGCTATCGTCACCATCTTAAAACGTGAATTTTATGAAAGGCTAAAAGTGATCACGGAATCAGTTCTTCCGCGTGACACATGCAGGCTTTTATAATAGCATACCAAGCTTAAATCGTTTACCTGTATAGAAAGGGCGGGGACACACACTTATCGCAATCATCCGGATTTGAGAGTGATACATTCTACTACTTTTCTTCATCTTTCCCCCGACAAAGACCATGGTAATTCAAAACAAACAAAAAAATAAACAAACAAACAAACAAACAAGCAGTTGATTTATATCAGAACGTAGAGTTGTTTTTTTTTGTGTGTGTTTCATGTATGTATAGGTCATCTCTCGATGTATAGTAGGCATTTGTTGTCGTTTTTACAGCGTTTCCTAATAAATGCCTATAGCGAAAACCCAACAAAACTTCTATCAAGGAGGGAAGGGAACTTGAATTTAAATATCACATAGTTTACAGAAACCAGACATGTAAATAAGGCAATCATATACATCCGCACGGCCGATTGTAATCTCTTACTATGATTATCAAACATGATCGCCTGCATTTACGTGCTTTTTTTCTAATTTCTTGAACTTTGCCTCATTTTCTCTCTTTTTTTTAAACAATTGCTCGAAACATTTAAAAATCGTAACACAGTCTGCTATCCCACAACATAATATTCCATTTGATTTGTCACTTATTGTTGGTCGGGTGACGCCAAATGTTGGAATCTCGAGCGATGATACACGGCATTTTGTTTGTTGGTTTTCGTCTCATCGCTCAAAAGAATTTTGACTACGATTACAAGACATAACTGATGGTTTACAGAAGTGATCATCAATTCAGTAAGGATTAGTCAAGTCATGAATTCACTTTACCCATCATGACTGTCTAATCGAACTACGACATTGTTTGGGTAACCGCGCCTTTTTATTCTCATAGTTCAAACTAATTCTTGACATAATCAAAACAAATAATTCTTTATTAAATTTCTCAAAATACTCAATAGACGGCCTAAGTCAAAACTTTCTACAAAGATTGCCTATACGGCAATCTTTACTAGCCTAAACATGTTTTCTAGAGCTATCAGTTCCCCCTATGACAATGACTTCTATCGCGTTTTGAACTTGTATCGAACTACTTTCAAAACAGCTATTACCTTTGTAATTCGATTAATAAATCAGTCTTTTGAATTCATAACCAACATTCGCAATCGTAACAATACAGTAACATAGTACTGCATGTCAATAAAAGTTGGAAAATGTAAATGCTATAATAGTAGCGCAAAAAAAAAAAATGAGTAACGATTATCTTCATACATTCTAATTCCTAGTGATGTCGCTACGAAAATGACACATGGTTTGGTTCAAGCAAATAAAAGTAAAAAGGAATGGGATATACTTCTAATGACAGTACCACGCCGTACAATGCATTTCACTGTATTTTGTAACATTTGGTTACGTTTCTGTGCGCTTTACGTATACGGAAAATAAAAGGCAGATTGGTGCTATTAACATGCTAACACGCAACGCATTCAAAATGTTTTTTGAAATACACCGTATACAATATAATGTTTTAGTATACGGTTTGAAACTTTGAATTTGCGAGTCCTTTATGAAATTATGAGCAGGGTTATTACATTATCAAGCAAAAATTAAAGTATTTAGGGATTCGGATTTGCGCAGGAGACTAACAGTGCTATATATGGCGATCGTTCGCAACAGAGACAATCCTCTTCAATAGATATACAATGTAATTCTGTTTTCATGAATTGAAAGAGAAACGAAAAGAAGTCAACTTTTTAACCTCATTTAGCTTTCTCACCAATTGAACTTGATTTGATCTGCCATGCATTATATCGCTGTGTGCTCTATTATATTAAATCATTTAATCGGCGTGCTTGTTTTTTATGCAGAATATCACAGGTAAGTTTAATTCATTGAAGTTCATAATG
Source organism: Diadema setosum (assembly GCF_964275005.1). Classification (NCBI taxonomy): domain Eukaryota; kingdom Metazoa; phylum Echinodermata; class Echinoidea; order Diadematoida; family Diadematidae; genus Diadema; species Diadema setosum. The sequence continues at coordinate 1,206,557 of NC_092687.1, forward strand.
TTTGTACATATGGCGTGTTCGTTGTTTTCTATTTTCATTTTTATGATATATCACGTGTCCATTATCTGATTCTCATACCACGAAAATATGGCGACTGTTTAAATGCGGAGTACATACTGGAAAACTGTAATGTCTCCTGCCAGTATAGACAAACTAATTTCTAGTCTATCCCCGCTTAAAATTGAAATGAAATTGAACAAAAAACAAAAAACAAAACGAAGTTCGACTTTCAGTAGATTTCAACCGTTTTGTATAGTGCCTGATTCATGTAATGGACACAATTCTTTAGCACATAAGCAATCACACAACTTTCGTGAATAGATGTGTCTTAATGATTGCATCTCATGGAAGAAAACTCGTCTCCTTGCCTGAATTTTAGCTTCTTCCTGTTCAAGCTCGCGTGAAAGAAATAGTTGAACATCAATCGCAATCATTAAGAGAGGCACATCCTTAGAAATAAGCACAGGAGTACTGAGACACACTACGAAATAAAAACGGGCCTTTTATCGCTATTGACAACGCATGACATTGAAATGCTTTTTTTTTTCCTTGGGGGAGGGGGGTAATACAATTGATTATTCTGAAGGTTCGTTAATCACACAATGAAATATGGTTTGCTATTAGCTTAGGTTCGTTAACAAGAAAATTAAATGCGGTTCCTTTCCGGTAGTTCCTTTACCCGAAAGTAATCAAGCAATCATTTTTTTTTTTTTCTGATAAGGTTTGTGAATACAAAACGAAGTGAAGAGGCCTAAGTATTAATTCCGAATATTTTTCAGCATTATTATTTATGATCCACTTCTCAAACGCAGAAAGATTGTAACTGCACATGTGATGTAAAAAAAAAAAAATCCGCTTAAGCTACAAGTTAATTGTTTTTTTATATGCTATGCTATTAGAAAAGTGACTGAGAATCATTGTAAACCCAATGTGAAGCTGTCAAGCCTACATCAACCTTTGCTTCTGATACTTCTGATACTTCTGATAAGCGATAATTACTGTGCACGCAACGCCTATAAAGGAAATGTGCCTTTAATATGGCGGGAATTCATAATGTTACGGCTGTATACAGCTGCAGCAGAAAAGACGCGAAAGCAGTTTTTGATGCTCTGCAACATTACGACCATTTGCGTAATTTGAGGGTTTTAAGTACACGCAAAGAACACGATCTCAAAAGACGACTATCGTTAATCAACTTCATTGACTTTTTCTACCGATGCTGTCTTTTGAACCCCCGCTTAGAATAGGTTCTCAGGTTCTGTTTAATAGGTATTGGTACTTGCTAAACGCATCCTCTTTAGTTTCCATTGACAACAACATGGGAGGAGAATTCAAGCGATGAACGCCCTCGCTAAAAGACGCTTCTCGTAAGACGCATTGCGTGTCCGCCTACAATAGGTTCTCAGGTTCTATTTAGGTATTGGTACTTGCTAAACGCATCCTCTTTAGTTTCCATTGACAACAACATGTATGGGAGGAGAATGGAAGCGATCAACGCCCTCGCTAAAAGACGCTTCTCGTAAGACGCATTGCGTGCCTTCTTTTCTTTCTACTGTTTCCTATTGTTTGTGAGTTAAAAATTGCGGCAAACCACAACGCAGCCGACACACAACGCGTACCGACTCATTCATGCGACGGCAGCGGCACGGACACAAACGCGCCGAAGTTTACATTCGGGCTGCCGTATTGGTCAGAATCGTTCATGATAGACCTGTCCTGCGATTGGTTGATTATCTTACATACCCAAGCTATCGCCTTATACGGTAGTGCGTGCGATGGAGCGTAAACGCCGTCGCTAAGCAGGACAGTTGTATTGTTTCGTCCCGTGAAAGAAACAGGTTGTGAGCATGAACATAGCCTGAACTTTGAGAGCGATTTTCTCCGTTATTTAGAAAATCAACTGACATAACAAACGTGGTTAATATTCGTTTTTATGATCTATAGGGATGTCGAAATGAGTTGTATTACATATCAGTGTAAAGCTTAGAGTCTGTAGAATTCACTTATAGGCATAACTACGATTTCATTTTTTGCGACTTTTGACTCATTCCGACGGAGCGCCACACATTTGGATTGAGCGCCACACATAGGCTCCGCCACTAACAACGACCAGAGTGATCCCATTGGTCAGTTTGCTGCTTGCCGCAACCGAAGCGTGAAGCTCGCACACTGCCCAGTCGACTGGTGCGTGCTGGCGGGTTGCGCTATGCCCAGCCGCTTCTCCTGACATCCTGGTCACTGATTGGTCGGTGAGGAGACCGCCGACGCTGTGTTTGAATGAGCATTTCGGGGGTTGCTAGGGCTTAACTTCTATTGTCCGGAGGTGAATACTGACTTGCGTGTCTCTTGATTGTGATTGCGTCGCAAGGAGAAATTTTAGGGCGCTTTTCTCGAAACAGTGATTTCCCAGACGTCTTGACATGCTCTCTTTTAAACATCGATATCTCCGCAGCCGATTATCTTTATAAGACGTGTTATATATCAATTTAAAGCAGAAAGATTAGGGAATTGTGTCATGCAATTTCCAAACAATCGACCTCGCCCGACTTTAGGATCATTTTGTTGTAGCGGGTCACATTTTCTTTTCAAATATGAAAATGTATTTGTTAGTCATTGATATTTTTTGGTGGTTTTTGTGTGGTTAAGTAACATATTGATGGACTAAAATCCATGCTAGGTAATCAGTCATTTTTGTCTGTTTTTTTTTCATTAGTTGTAGATTTATTTTGAAGTTCTTATATGGCATAAAAGGGAAAGACACTTGAAGGACACTTACTTGCTTGTATATTTTTCTATCAACTAAGAAACCAGGATTCGCACAACCTTTATCCTAGACTGTACAGCAAGCATTCTGTCTTCTATTTCCTTCACGAACTTCTCTCCATTGAAAGTATCCATCAGGATAGTTCTGACATCCTATAATAAAAACATATGTACATGTAACATAATCAAAGTTTTGTATTATACATTTTGCATTTCTTCAAAAGAAATAATCTCTGACTGGGTAATTAATAAGTAAGTAAAACCTTACATCTATTAATGTTTTTAAAATGTTACTGGTACCACATGTCTACTTAATTACAAGCAAATATGCACCATATTGTAATATAAGTCCTGCCTATGCAACATTTTTTTCTAACAGATTTCGAACTGCAGGAAGATCTCAGGAACTAAATACAAATTATGCATCATGTATCATTTTAACGCTTTTATGTATAATTTAACACCATTTACTGGGTGGAAGGAAAATATCTAGGCAATCAGCATAAAACCTGTTTAAAGAAATAACTTACAATTGTGGATGTAACTATGGATTTATTGCCACTAGAAGCTGGCAAGTTTGTTGAATCACAGTTGGCTGAAGTCGTTGATTTGGGCGTGGAACCGCTGTTCACATTTGCACCACAGGCTGACTTGGTGCAACTGGATTCGGCAGCTTCAGCTGTACCCTAAGTTAATAGAAATGAAGGTCAAGGAGAGAAATGTAATTCAGTACAATTTGCATTTTTACCCACACAATCACATCTGACAATATAGTGATTTATACCGTTAAGTTTATACATTATGTAGTCTAGTACTAATAATTCATATGCCATTGCTGGAACACCAGTCTGCCATTTTTCCCCATGAAATATTGTTCCATCACAAAATTAGTATTATTCTAAGCAACAACAAAAAAAAAAATCTTTTTTACAGCACTTTTATTCGGGTTATTCATGAAAAGTCTATTTGTGACCGTGCACCTCAAAACGAACATAAAGTCGCACACACTGATTTTGCGTGAGGACTGAAAATAAGTGAAATGGGTCAACCAAACCGAACTTGACTTTTTCACATTTTCTGATAGAGCGGGTCTTCTTTTACAGTATGCTAAAATTTGGTATCATAAAACGGGCAGGAAAGTGTGTTTTTTTAGCAATTTATCTCGAACATTTTTGGTAGAATGGTGCGATTAGGTGTGTCTTTAGAATCCCTTTTTCATTTCTGAAAAACCTTGTCCACACTCTTCACTTTCACTGCCCCCCCCCCCCCCAAGGAAAAACGCAGTATCTAACATTTTTGGCGATTTTCACTTTTTTGCATAAATATAGTCAGTGGGCAATCCTTCTTCATATGACATATTCAGATTTTTGAAAAAATGTTTAGAAAGCCACTTTTCCGTAACTGCCAAACGCAGTATCTACACTCAACTTGCACTTTCCCCAAGGAAAAACGCAGTATCTACATGATGAATATTTCCCCAAGGAAAAACGCAGTATCTACAAAGCTAGTCTTAATTACCAGACACTGTTATTTATATATGTGAATACTTTGCCGGTTGTTCTGTAATTTGAACGTAAATTACTTTCTTTAGATATACTTGCTCAATAATAAGACATAATGTTCAAAATATCTAACCGAAACAATACTGATTAGTAAATATTTTGATGAGATCGTGATCCTAATATAAAACACAGTGTGTGATTAAGACCAACCGAGTGCACATTAAACAATACAACACAACACTGACAGCTAGCTTGCAGCTAGCTGCACTGATGCTGTGCAGCAGCAGTCAGCACAGGGCCCGGCTAGTCAGCATACAGTGGGAGTGTGTACTTGGAATAAAACAAAATGTTGTCGTGGGGAAAATTACTCGTGAGCCTAGCCCTCAAGAAAAATTTATCTGCAGATAATGAGTAAGTTATTCAAAACTATTTCAATATTGAAAGAATAAAGCTGATTGTCACACGAAGCGAAGTAAACACAATGCATGTTTGTCACACGAAGCGAGGTAAACACAAATGCATACATTTGTGTTTACTTCGCTTCGTGTGATAAACGATCAGCTTTATTCTTTCATATTCTACCTCAATGATGAACATTATCCGTACTATAACTTGTTGTGAAGTAACTTTGTTAGGCCTAGACCCTTGTCAAAATTCCTCAGGCTCCGAATTTGAAAGTTTCTTCGAAAGGTAATAACGTTAGATCTATTTGTGTTGTATCGGATAAACGTCAGGTTATGTAACATGTTACACCCTCCCTTAGATCTAAGTCTAGGCCTAAGTCTTTTAGACTTGTCTAACTACAGTAGGCTTTGCCTAACGTTTGAGTCTTGCGTCTCTTTTCTAATGTTAGACTTAACGTTAATCAGAACTTTCAGGGTCCGTATTCCGAAAGTCTAAAGAAAGATCTAGTGTAGGACTTGAATAGGCCTACTCTAGGGCAGGCCTGTAGTAAGAAGTCTAAAACTTAACCACTTTTTAGAATCCTAAGTCTAGTGAAGTGTCAATGTTCAATTATCTACTCCATACCATACTTATGTCTTAAAATTACAGAGTTGACAATACTATAGATTAGGGTCCATGGGAAAAATAGGTACCCACGGTAAATGGACGAAATAGAGAAAGTTAAGAATAAGTTGTATTTCAATTCTTATCGGATCTAGACAGTGTCTAGACCCTAACCGGTTAGTGAGACTGGGTTGCGTAAAATGCATGCATGATCCCATGCTGCATGCTACATAACTTACAAGTAAAAAAAGTTAGGGTTACCTACATTACAAATTTACATGACGTTAAACTTAGGTTCAATCCAGAAGGAATAGGCCTAGAGAGCGGATGTCACTTCATTCTAGACCGGTTCTAGGCCCTAGATGTATTTTTTTTTTCTAATCAAAGAGTCCTGGCTCGTGTAGGGCTTAAACCTTCTGCAGTTCTAACGTTAGGCTACTTTTTTTTTTTCTGTGAGCATCGTGCATGTATAGCCTGAGGCGGTAGACTCGTGTAGCCTGCTACGTAGCCAGCCTAGAATAAACGATGTAAAAACTAGACCTAGTCTAGATCGATCTAGGTCAGACATCCGATTTAGATTTATTTTGGTCTAGACAGACTGTAACCTAGACTGTACAGATCTAGATCTAGTATTCTAGATGCTAGTTAGCGGCTAGGCCATGTAGCATCACATTACAGCCCTGGCAAGCTTCATATTAAACACGTATCGACGTAACGTTAGGCCTACAGCAAGATCGGTCTGGGATACACTTTTAAGCAAAACGTTCCAAGAACGATCTGTTATTTAATAATCTTATGAAGCCTACTCTGTAATCAGGGCATAAATGGAGGGGGGGGATGGAGGATGCATCCCCCAGGGCCAGAGAATACTTGAACAATGATGTATACATGCATACATAATTATGGCAGAAGATTAATCCTAGTCATTCCGCTGTAGATACTGCGTTTTTCCTTGGGGAAATTCGTTCCATTGTAGATACTGCGTTTTTCCTTGGGGAAATCAGTCAATTGCGTGGGGTTTCCCCAAAGTATCTACATTTTCATCAATAACTGAAAAACAAAACAAAAACACAAAATGATATTTTCCAGGAAAATTGGTAGCTAGATAGACTAAAATTCCACAATGAAGGAATTTTTCAAAAGAGTATATTTTCCAGGGGCTTTGGCAAAAAGATAAAATGGTGAATATCTCGGTTGTTTAGAAATGGAGCTGGATGTAGATACTGCGTTTTTCCTTGGGGGGGGGGCAGTTCAACTCTAATAACTTTTGAAAGGATAGTGCTACTGCTTTGAAAGTTGGCATTAATTATGGATAGAATGTGTTAATGAGACATGCCTAATTTCAGTTTAATCTGATAATCCCTTTATTGTTGACACTCTGGTGGTTAACTTCCTGTTTTTTGTCCCATTCATCACACAGCCAGCACGGTTTGGTAAAGATTAAGCGCTTGAATAGGCACAGTACTTCAGAGCCTCTTTTCTCAGTTCACACTTTTCCTGAGTTTGTGCTTTCTTTCCAATATTTAGATAGGTTAGGAGAGTCCATTTGATTTGAGTTATACATCATTTTAAAGCTTAAAGTCTGCTCTTTCAGAATATGGTCTTAACTAAAAATTCATGTCTGGCGACTTTCTGTTTGTTTTGAGGTGCAGAGTCACATTTTACATGTATGCACATAAGCAGACCTACAAGTAATATCCCTTTTCATTGTCACTATTTTGCATGAATCCATTAGCTAAGAGATCACAAAACTGACTTATTTCCAAATTTTCTCGCAAAAGTAATTTTCAGGAACTTCTAAAAAGGTTGATAGTGTTTATCGCATGGCGAAAACATGAACTTCTCTCTTCGCATTCAGTAAAAATGTCTATCGATCTTGATAATTCCTCGGAAAACAATATGGTGAAATTCCCTTTGAATGACCGAGTATTTTACACCTTCACTATAAATCTCCTTATCTGAAATTTGTAAATAATTATGCAGTTACAACAAACATAGTATGCATTGCAAGACATTAGTGTAATACCTTTTCAAGGAAGTCTACACTTCAATGTGACATAGTGAACACCCACCCTTGGATCAACATTTACAGCATGGAGAGAATGAAAATAAACCAATGAGTCTGCACGAATGATTCCAACTTCATCGTGTTGCATGGATTCTATTTCATAGTAAATGATAGTGACGACTGTACCCATTTGACTACTACAAAGAAAACTTGTCCTTCCTTGGCAACAATATTGGCTATTTTTCCAAACACGGGCTGGTTGTCATCATCGTATTTTCCAATGACCAACATCTGGTTCACCTTGTACTCCGTTCCATAGAGCCTGCACCAGTTGGTACTGAAAATGTCATAATGCATACCAATATGGAGGGATTCAGATATTGTATCAGCATGGTTCATCGAAGACAGAAGTACTGACGATCCTGTGCCTATTTCAGATTGTTGCTCACAGAAGGTCTTCTTTGACTGAAAGTTGTAGCACAACTGAATCTGATGCCTGTAGGCAAATGTTTTGGCGACATTCTGGAAGTTACATACTATATGAGACAACCTCCTTCCAAAGTTATGCTTCGCTTCGAAACGCATAACCCATAAATGCAACAAGGGTCCAACTTGCTCAGTTGCATGAGGATAGTGAGTCATGACGTGATGTTTCGGCTTAAGGTGTCTGGCATCAAATAATTGGAGATAGTGAGAATGTTGATCCCTTATCAGATGTTTAAGGAAAATAAGCTCCTCCTTGCTAACTGAAGGAGCAAATATTAGCTGCATGCAGTCCAGTAATAACAGAAGCAATTCCCAATGTTCATCACCATCTGGCACTAGATCACCAATCATGAGATAGTCCAAGAGTATTAGTTTTAACCTGGACATTTTTGGTAACAAGCTGATTTTTTCAGGATAAGTCCAGAAAAATGTCTAGAATAACATACTAAAAGTCCTCATAAATCCTCCTTGAGCGTTTTCCGCAATCCAAGATGGCGTCCAAAATGGCCGCCATTTCCAGAAATTCTTGTAACTTTTCAACCAGAGACCCAAATGCAAAATTTAAATGTCTAAATATATGTTTTAAAGCATGAAGAAAAACTTTTGAAACTCTGTACAAAGTTCAACGAGTTTATAGTTGTTCAAATGTATAAGTCTGAAAATCATCCGGAGGTCCCCTTTAAATGAATCTTTCCCATGGCAGCCATTTTGCATTTCAACGTGGCAGTGTGCCTGCAGGAAGCGGTCCTGCCTATGCAATGATAATACGTTTTATTGAAGTGATTGACTAAATTTGACTTACATATAGGTAATACATCATCATGAAAGTGCTCCAGCATGTTTGAGTTTGCATGGTAAAGATCTTACAGCACCAAATATGGGTCGAAATCTATCTTGAATTTCACGAGTGCCAGCAAAAATGTGAATAATCCGTTAATACAGAATGAATAATTATGTGTGTGTCTGTGTGTTTGTAAAAGAATGTGCAATGTACAGTACACCACCATAAACACTGATATGCCGAAAAGTTCTTTGTAACCAGAGAAATTAGCTGAAAAGCAGCAATTCTGAATGATAAAAAGGCAGCTTCAAAAATGATCTGCAACTTTAGGGAGGGGATCAAGCGCGTCTGAATGTTTAACATCATGAGCCCGGTTTATGCCAAAAATGTGAACTTTCTGTACTTTTTACAGCATAAAATATAGGTAAAGTTATACATTCTGGTATGGCGGTCATTTGGTCAAGATGGCCACCTTTAATATCAAAATGGACGATAATTTCAGAATAAGATGTTTCAAAAAGTCTGATAACATACGCACGCTCTTTGCCCCAATTAAGACCCTTACACAATGCATGCAAATATGAGTTTTTGACTCAATTACATTTGCTATAATGGCCATTTTAAATTTCAAGATGGCCACCAACCAAAATGAGTCATTATTTAAAACAAAAAATTACATCTCTGACATCATAGGAATGTTTTTGCCCCAATTTTATACTTTTCGTGATGCTTACAACCTGAGATACAGGTAAGAATACATTTAGCTATCGTGGCTATTTTGAATTTCAAGATGGAAGCCTCAAATTGTATTAAAACAGTATAAACTATCAGGAAATAATGTATCAGAATGTCTGACATCATAAACATGCTTTTTGCATCAAATTTGAACCTTATAATATGATACTCGCATTATGAGAACTGGGTTAAAATACAGTTAGCTATGGTGGCCATATTGGAATTCAAAATGGCGACTGAAAATGTGGTCCAAAAAAAAATGGGACCACTTTTTTTTTATTATTAAGCACCCCTAAATTGACCACGTTAGATTTTAAAAAAAAAATCAATTTTGGCACGAAAATCTCACGGGATCTAATATTTCGACATAGCAGACCATACTATCTGGAATTCAGGTAATTGGCAAATATCAGAGCATGCTGTGACCAAGGGATCCCTGGAATTCCTCTTCAGCATCTTTTCTTTACCTTTCTCTACGATATTCCTCCAGACCTACTTATCTACCCACATTTTTTTTCCTGAGTGAACCATAGTCATTTTGCCCTAAAGCCACCTAACTTCAGGGAGTTCGATGCCCAACAAGAAAAAGAGCTCAGCAGAAAACAGTTAAACCCCCTGGAAAAAAAATGTAATACTGATAATCATAATAGACAACTGAATAATTAACAACTGGTGTCCTATTTTGTATTTAAAAAAGCAATATTAATAAACAGTGAGGATCTAGCAACTGTCCCATTACACGTGATGATTTGGCAACACGCTCTTCCTTGATATACAGTTTGAATCAATATTTGAAGAGTTTGTTTGCAAAAAACCGATCATTCCAAATTTACAAAATTTAGATATTTGCGATTAAAGGCCAAGAAAACTAAAGAGAATGATAAGATAATTTTTGCTTCTTTTTACCATAACTTCAAAAATACAGCTTTATACGTAGTGACCAATAGTGATAAAGGCATTATTTTGTACTTTATGACAGAGACCGTACTTTAAAATCTTCCAAAATGGACTTATCGGTTTTTGCGAACAAACTCTTCATTTGCAGTATTTTGTCAATGTTTGTGAAGCTATTTAGTAAAGCATTTTTTAAGCTGTTGTTATCATATTGTGAGTAACTGTTTGTTTGTTTTGTTTTGTTTTTTTTTTGGGGGGGGGGTAATTGTCACGATGAATTTTATATGTACATCGAGCAAATTGGTAACACACATGAATTTTCACAACAAAGAAAATAGTTTTCATAAAACCTGACATACGGATACTTACTTGATTATGAAGTCAAAGTCGTTGATAAATCTTCCTTTAAGATCTGTGCAGTAGGGTGTGAGGGTCCGCTCAGTGAACTTGCTGGTGCTAGGTCTGATGTCGCACCTGGTGTAAAATGGTCTCGTATGTCTTTAAGACCGCAATACCTGTACAGAGAAAATAAGAGGGAGAGAAGACAAACTTGCTAACATGTACCATTTAGTCTCCAATCCAATGCCTTACCTTACTCTGCTTCGCCTTACCCTGTCCAGAACCGTTCCTGGCAAAGTTTACTGCACCCAGTGATCTCTGAGGAAATTGCATTTTAAAAAATGCAAAATCTTTACGATAACATTTATGCTTAAGAGATATTAAAAAGTATGTACCAATAAAATAATGTTTTTATTTGTAATTAATTGCTTTTTATTTCATATTTGAATTAAATATTGCACTTAGTCCCACATATATAGTTTAATAGTTAGTCCGACATAATGCATGTCATGTTTTCATATATGACCCTGCACCACAAAACAAACAAAAAAATCACCAGACATGGATATTTAGTTAAGGCCAGATGCTTAAAGACTCTAAGCTGCAAAATGATGCATAACTCAATTCAAATGTACTCTCCTAACCAATCTAAATATTGGACAGAGAAGACACAGTCTGGAAGAGTGTGACTGAGAAAAGAGCCTCTGAAGTAAACAAACTATTCAAGCGCTTAATCTTTTCCAAGTCACGCTAACTGTGCCATGAATGGAACAACAAAAATCGGTTCGGTGTAAAAATGGCGGAGGTAAAAATGGCAGGGGTAAAAATGGCAGGGGTACAAATGGCAGAGGTAAAAATGGCAGAGGTAAAAATGGCCGAGGTAAAAATGGCAGGGGTAAAAATGGCAGGGGTAAAAATTGCATGGGTAAAAATGGCATGGGTAAAAATGGCAGGGGTAAAAATGGCAGAGGTAAAAATGGCAGGGGTAAAATGGCAGGGGTAAAAATGGCAGGGGCAAAAATTGCAGAGGTAAAAATGGCAGGGGTAAAAATGGCATGGGTAAAAATGGCAGTGGTAAAAATGGCAGGGGTAAAAATGGCAGAGGTAAAAATGGCAGAGGTAAAAATGGAGGGGTAAAAATGGCAGGGGTAAAAATGGCAGGGGCAAAAATTGCAGAGGTAAAAACGGCAGAGGTAAAAATGGGAGAGGTAAAAATGGCAGCGGTAAAAATGGCAGAGGTAAATAATTATGTGGTTAAAATGTCAGAGGTAAAGTTGTAATTGGTCAAAATGCTAGAGATAAAAAATGGCTTTGATAAAAATTTAGTCGTTGAAATGCAAGAGGACGAGGTAAAAGTGACAGAGATTTTTTTTCTTCATGTTTCTGACACCTTTCTCGCAATACGCACTTTTCGTGCCTTCTCCTAAAATAAAGGAGACCGGGGAGAAATGGGACACGGGGAGAAATATGGGACACTCATAACTTGAAAAATGCTCGGCCAGTAAATCCAATTATATCAGTAAAAAGATGAGCCTCGGTACACCTGAAAATGGACATATTAACCACTAATACAGCTCTACATGTATCTTGTCAGTAAAATATAAAACTTACTTTAGATCTGGTAGGTCCTATACTATGTTAATAAGTATTTTTAAAAAGTGTGCAAACTTCTAAAAATAAAATTGCTTGATAACAGACATGCTGTTTCTGTTACCACTGGGAGAAATTTAAAAGGGCGGTGTTACATTTCTCCCCGCGGCACATGTAAAGAGAGTCTTGCAGAGCTTCAGCGATCCCTGTGTAAATTGAATCGCGATCATAATATGGTAGTCAAAGGCGGTGATTTCAATCTACCCGGATGGGATTGGATTGGATTTTCTTACTGTTGTTGTATAACGAGGGAACAACGTCATTTTCGGTGGCTGAATCTACCAATCACTAGCAACACACCATGTTGATAACATAGTGAAATCTGACTTTGGAGCAACAGCTAAGTTTGAAAGGCATCAAACATTTACATTTTTTTTTCGCCTGCGGATTCGTTCAACAATGATTGAAAGAAATCCCATGGCAAACTATCAGTTTTTACTCTCATTAGAACAGCTTATTGCTAAAGCTTGTCTCCAGTCTTAATAGGCATAAGTTTGTAAATTGACCACAAAATGTTCATTAAACTTTGTTTATTTGTTTTTCCGCCATGTGATACTTGAACAATGTAATGAAATAGTTTGCAAGAGCTTATTTGTTTTTGCGCCATGTGATACTTGAACAATGTAATAAAATATTTTGCAAAAGCTTACTTATGTCTGCCGATACATCTGCTGTGGTTGTTTTTTGCGTTTTGAATTTTTACTTATACATTATGTCGTGATCAGGCCTTGTGAGATAAATAGGCTCCTCCGAAACCTGAATGTGAGAAAATAATATTGAACAGGTGAAAAATTAGCGGTTTGCTTTGACTATGTCTCCTTCACTTCTTTACACTAAACAGTTCAAAAAATGAAAAGTAATGACAATATATGCGCTAGCCTGGACGTGAGCGGAATTCGTTTGTGTAAGAGTGTGTATGTGTGTGTGTGTGTGTTTGTGTGTGTGTGTGATAACTTCATTGGGCGAAACAACGTAGGATTATACTGTTTAAGGGCTTTGCAGCATTGGCGGAACCCCCTTATAATGATAAATGATAATAATAATAATGATAATAATGATGATAATAATAATGAATAATAATAAAAAATAATTTTCCATAGCCCTACTAGGCTCTTAGCTGGTTTATTATTTCTCTGCACACAGACAGATTACGCCACTGCACTTGAATCAAACTCAGAATAATGAGAGTGCTCTAATCTTTTTAAAACATAATTAAATCAATATTCTTCAAATATGCAATTTGGATTTGTTAATTCGATAAATACAGTTTGCTCCGACTAGAATATCATTCAAGACCTCTTCATACGTTTATATCTGACGAAATCGCTCTCATTACTTCTGACATTTTACTTCTGACATTTTTACCTCTGCCATTTTTACCTCTGCCAATTTTACCTCTGCCATTATTACCTCTGCCATTTTTTACCTCAGCCATTTTTACCTCTGCAATTTTCACCTCTGCCATTTCTACCCCTGCCATTTTTTACCCCTGCCATTTTTACCTCTGCCATTTTTACCTCGGCCATTTTTACCCCTGCCATTTTTACCCCTGTCATTTTTACCCCTGCCATTTTTACCTCTGCCATTTCTACCTCTGCCATTTTTACCCCTGCCATTTTTACCTCTGCCATTTTTACCCCTGCCATTTTACCCCTGCCATTTTTACCTCTGCCATTTCTACCCCTGCCATTTTTACCCCTGCTATTTTTGCCTCTGCCATTTTTACCCCTGCCATTTTTTATCCCTGCCATTTTTACCCCTGCCATGTTTACCTCTGCCATTTTTACCTCTGCCATTTTTACCCCTGCCATTTTTACCCCTGCCATTTTTACCTCTGCCCTTTTTACCTCTGCCATTTTTACTTCTGCCATTTTTACCCCTGCCATTTTTACCTCTGCCATTTTTACCTCTGCCATTTTTACCTCTGCCATTTTTACCCCTGCCATTTTTACCTCTGCCATTTTTACCTCTGCCATTTTTACCTCTGCCATTTTTACCTGGCACCACAAAAATCATAGCGTTAACCACAGTGGCGATAACAATTATGGGATTATAAGATTGATTTTTCGATGGGACATGTAGTTGGCCATGGAAATGGGATACATGTGCAGCTTGACTCCTTTTGCTCAGGCGAATTACCAATCTGTTCTTTTTCTGTCGATGGGCACAAGAATCTCATTTCAGGGCACTTAAGACAATTAAAGTATTGAGTAAGGAATGGGTTAACGATCATGTCATAGGACTGGATGTGGTAACTCTCGAAACCGAACTATTATAGATAAAGCACCTTTTGAAACCGAACTATTTTCAAGGTAATTTTTCAACACTTTCTTGTTGGAAGATCAAAGTATTGGGTAAGAAATGATCATGTCATTGAAGTGGATGTGGTACCTCTTGTAACCGAACTATTTTAAAAGTATTTTTTCATCACTTTCTGGTGGAAAGTTCTGCTTTTTATTAGTATAAGTGTAAAGCGGTCATAAAAGGTTAATCAAGAACCAAAAATGAAGTTTGATGAAACAAGGATGTAGCTCCTGTTGCAACTGAGCTCCTTATTTGTATTTTTTTTACAACATTACGTATACATTTTTAAGGATTTACATGTAATCATTGTAGAGGTGTTTGGAGATATGAAAAAACGGAGATAAATATACCTTTCTTTCTTTCTAGAAAGTGTGATGAAAACGGATTCGTGAAAAAAAGAAAAGGTACTAAAGGTCAGGACTTTCACGAGAAAAGGGTGAACAAAATAATATACTGGGGATACATTGATGGTGCCAGTATGTGATTTATTGTATTTGGCATGTTTTTTGAAACGTTTGCGTAACGAACTAATTAAATTGTTTCTGTTTCATACAGTGCAATGGATGATCTCGAAGGAAGTTCGGACAGTGTTGTTGGTGTCATTGACGTCATTCATGGTTGCCAAGGTAGATATCATTTCAACGCTAACACTTAATTATTTTGCATGATGATTTTTTGCCGTGCTTGCAAAACCAACAAAAAGTAAGAGAACAGTTATTATTAGGTTAGGGCAGGTTCTGATACAACAGAATCTGAGCTTGCAATTGGTGTGTAGGTCACCAAAAACGAAATCAACTAACCTATTGAGAGGAAAAATAGAAAAAAAAAGAACTACATTATAATGAGAAAAAAATGACAATGAAAGGAGGTGCACACCCTGGAAAGGTATTGACTGAAAAAGGAGACTTTTAAGATCGGGATCTATTTAATAGCTTAATCTTGCCAAGAGGTGTTCTGTTTAATGAATTTAGCAAAAAAAAAAAAAAAAGATGGTGTAAAACTCCGAAGCAACAACAATCAAGCGATTGCTGGACTGCGTAGGAATTTTTAACACTCCTTACGCACATTCTATTCAAAAATACCATCTATGTGTATTATTTGCATTTCTAATAAATTACAGTGATGTATTCCCATGATAAGTGTTGCTTTTGTCATGTAAAAGTTACATTGAATGAGAAAGAGAGAAATGGAGAAGAAGATGACAAAAAGCAATCATCTTTGTACACATCATGAATTTCTACGCGCCCTTTAAGGGCATGACGTTATAGTGAACCATGATTTGCCCGACATAACATGAATAATGAACAACAGAGAAGGAATGAATCCCAGTGGATCAGAGGAGCAAGAAATAAACATAATAGATACAACAATGACCAAAGAATGAGTCATCAAGTGTTTCTACAGAAAATATCACCGGTACTGTGAAATCAACATTTTCTTTACTGCTTTTTTTAAAATGAATAAATAGACTTCATCTTACGTAATTCAAGTGGAAGTCTATTCCAAATATCTGGGCCAGTATGTCTTACGGACTTGTGTGCTAGGAGTGTTTTGGGGTTATTCAAGTGTACATCCATTGCTTACCTTGTTGGATAGGAATGGATTCTGAGTTCAGCTGGAACATATCGATAAATGAAGAAGGTAATAAGTCGATATTAAAGCGGAACATCAAAAGTGCATTTTATAAAATGTCGATGTCGTTCACCTTTATGATCTTTAAAAGCAGAAGAAAAGGGGACCTGTGTGATCATTATAACCACCATTAGCACATATACGAATAACTTTCTTTTGCAATTTTAATGTAGTATTGTTAGCAGATACCGAGTTTGCCCATACCATATCACAATAAGAAATGCATGGTAGGATGAGTGCATTATAAAGCATAATCAAAATATCAAAAGATAAACAATGTTTGGGTTTACATAAAATTCCAACATTACGAGCAATAGGAGATGAAATATACTTCACATGATCATTCCAAATAAGAATTTCATTAATTACAATTCCAAGAAATTTAGTGAATGTTGTCCTCTTAAGAGGAATACCATCTATTCTCAGAATACATTCAGTGTCACTACAAATCAGTTTCCGTGGATGTTTGAAGTGTATATAATTCGTTTTCTGTTGATTCAACGATAAGACGAGATAATAAACGGAAGATGTTAACTCCGCAAATGCCATGGGTCGTCAGCAGCACACCAGGGATCACCAGTGTTTCGGCCATTTAAGTGATGTACACCTCCCCCTGGCTGGCCGGTGCTGCGTTAGGATCCCCTTGACAGCACCCCCATGGCATTTCAAAGAAGAACAAAACAAAACAAAACAAAGCAAAACATCAAAAAAAAGACAAAAAAGGGAAAACGCTTGGCATCGATCACCTCTCCTCACTCCAGAAACACTCTCTCTACACCCCCCTATTCCCACCACCCCCAGGCCTTCCCTACTATCCGTGCAGATCCTGTCTCTGCTGCCCCACAAATTCTCCTGATCCACCTTTCCCCGTCCCTACCACCTATTCTCATCCCTCTGACCCACCTCCTTACCGATCGTCCAGCATATCCTCTGCACCCCACATCCACAGTATGCACCTCCGCTCTCCACCCTCTTTTCTCACACTCCTCCCTCAACTCAGCATACCTATCCAGCTTTCTTTCCCTTACCTCATCCATCCTTGTCTCCCATGGCACAGTCAGCTCCACCATTGCTAACCTGTGCACAGACCTAGCCACCAGCACCATGTCCGGCCGAAGGGCAGTTACTACCACCTCCTCTGGCACTGTACGGTTTCCCTCATCCACCCGCACCTCCCAATCATCCCCCGCTGCTAAGATCCCCCCACCATCATCCCTCTGACCCTTCCTTCTCACACTGCATCTCACCCCCTCCTTCACAAACCGGATTCCCCTCACCCTAGGAGGCCCATTCTTCTTCCTTGCCTCCACTGCCACCCTCGCCACCTCCGCCATCTCCTTCAACACCTGGTTATGTATCCATGTATAGGCCTGTAATAGACCTCCACATGCTGACAAAATGTGCTCTAGTGAGCCCTTCGCCTTGTTGCAAACCCTGCATCCACCATCCTCCACAATGCCCCATTTCTGAAGATTTACTGGAGATGGCAAAACATCAAAGGTGGAGCTGATCATGAAGCGCACAGCTCCAGAGGACATTGACCAAAGGTCATTCCATGACACCTTCCTCTGCTCCACCCCTTCCCATCGAGTCCATGCTCCCTGCACTCCCTGCTGTACAGCCTTGGCAAAGCGATACTCCTCCTCCTTCTCCTTAACAGCCTCCACCACCAACTCCCTCCTACCCTTCCTGCCTTGCTTGCTGTACCATCTAACACCCTGATGAAACCCGACCCCTTTCCGACCCACGTGAACCGCACCCTGCATCTCCTTCCACTTTGCCATTGCCACTGCCTCGTCCGCAGCCTCATCCGCCCTCCACTTCCTCCCTGTGCGGATCGGTGGCCTAACTCCTGCTATTGCCTGGTCCTTTGACTCCCTCATCATCATCACTAGCCTAACCTTGCCAGCTTTAAACTCCTCCACCACTGACGTCATAGGCAATTGCAACCTGCCTGATCTGCAAAAGAATGCCAGATCTGTATGCATTCTTCGAACGCCTAACCACTTCCGGTAGTACGAGTTCATCTTCTGCTGCATCCTCTCAACCCTGGACACTGCCACCTCATACACCTGCAGTTTCCACATGATCCGTGGTAGCAAGCCAAACTGGCAGCACCACACCTTCGCATTCCCAGGGATGAGTGTCCTGTCCACCCTCTTCAACCACTCCACCACTTTCTCATAGATCTGAACTCCTCGGTGCCTGTCATCAACTTGCCCTCATACCACCGCCCAAGGCTCTTTATACCCTGCTCAGTGACCTGAGGGGTATCTTCTCCCCCAATCTGAAATCTCCTTGCGACCACCTTCCCCTTCCGCACTGACACTGAGCGGCTCTTCTTGGCCTTGATCTTCATCCGTGTCCAGGCCACCAACTCCTCTAACCTATGGAGGCCATCTTTGACCTGGGTCTCGTTGCCAGACACGATTGTGAGATCATCCATGAAAGCCCTAATCGAAGGCACAACCACATCCGCAGCCAGCATCAACCCTTAAATTCTCGGGGCCACACACCGGGTTAACACTTCCATCCCAAGGACAAACAGCAGCGGCGAGACTGGACACCCCATGGGGATGCCAATTTTTAGCGCTTGCCATTCTGTTGTGTAAGTCTGGGTCGTGAATCTCATCCTGAACTGGCTGTAGTAGCTCTGCACCATCTCGCGGATCACCCTAGGGACCCAGAAAAACTCAAGAGCAAAGCTGAGATACCTGTGAGGAACTGATCCATATGCATTTGCAAGATCCAACCAGATGACATCCACATCCTCCTTCTCACGTTTGCACCTCTGGATTGACTCTCAAATCATCTTGACATGCTCCGTGCACCCAGGGAAACCCGGGATCCCTGCTTTCTGTACAGAGGTGTCCACAAACTTGTTCTTCATGACAAATTCTGACAACCGCCTCGCTAAGACACTAAAGAGGATCTTACCATCCACGTTGAGAAGCGAAATCGGCCTAAACTGGCCAATGCCTTTGGCATCCCTCTCCTTTGGGATATACACCCCTTCTGCCACACACCAGCTGACTGGAACAATCCGCTCCCGCCATAGCACCCTTAGGATCCGCCACAGCACCCTTCGGACACGAGCACAGTACTTGAACAGCTTGTAGGACAAGCCATTCTGCCTAGCTACACTACCAGCTCGGGCCTTTTAAACCACGGCTTCAACCTCCCACAACTTCAACTCACTCAAGTCAAAGCTGACCTCTGGCTCCTGTGGCCTCAATAGCCCTGCCACCCCAGTAAAAGGCTCCTCTCTCCTCCCGTCACAGTATGTGGCCTTCAGATGCCTCTCGAGCTCTTCCTTCGACACCTCTAAACTTCCTGAAACCCCTTCCTCAAACAACCTCTTTGTGAACCTGTGCGGATTCTTATAGAACTCCCTCCTCTCCCTCCTCCTCCTCCGCTTCCTACACTGATATTCTGCCCTCCTAACATCCGCCTACCTCTTCTTCAGGTCCTCATACAAACCCTTCAGACTAGCCCTTTCTCCGTCTGCCTGCCTCCACCTACGCCGCAAGCTCTTCTTCTCCGCCCTCATTTGGGCCATCAACCGCTGTCTCTTCAACCCTGACTTTCCAAAATCCCCCTCCACATTCCCCCCAGCTCCACTACCCACAGGCTCTATCCCAAACTCTTCTGCACAAGCCCCATAACACAACCCCTCAAACATACGCATCTTCTTTTCAACACTCCGAGCCAATTCCACTTTCAAAACTCCCGCAAGCTTGATGTCAAAAAGCTCCCACTTATCACTTCTCGCCGGTGGCCATGCAATCGGCTCCTTCCGCTCAAACACAGCATGTAGAGCATGCTGAGGATCTCCGGCTCTGTGGTTTGAAACCTGACTGGGACCTCCCACTGTCTCACCCAGCTCAGTGCTGGTGCAGTCATGCCCTACTGCCACTCTTCCACAGATATTACTTTTGAACCACTGAAACAATTTTGGTAATTCGTTATATAAAGATCTAATAAGGCATTGAAAATTTGAATTTGAGAGAAATGCATTGGTATCATTAGCAAAAATAACGTATTGTAATAAACTTGATGCATTAGGTAAATCATTGACACAATAATAACAAAAAATAATAATGACTCAAGAATTGACCCTTGTGGTACACGCATTTGATCAACAATGTTTCCGAATTACAGAAATCAAAACATGTAAATTGCTTTCATTCATTTAAATAACTTGCGATCAGTTTCAGAGCAGTTCCCATTATACCATAAAATGTAGCTTTGATAGCAAAATGAAGACATGAAGACACGGATAACATGTTTTTGGTCAGCTAAGACATTTGATACTCGAGCGCCAGGTCAGTTGAATGTGATTTCCTGAACCCATACTGATCAGGATTCAAAATATCGTATTTGGTTTAAAAAAAAAAACTGTCTAATCGATTATATATGGTTCTTTCAGGTATTTTAGAAAAGGTAGGTAACAAATAAATGGGTTGGTAATTAATGATGTTCGAAGAATCATTTGTTTTAACACACAGATATAACTTTGGCAATAGTGAGAGGAGTAGGAAATACTCCAGATAATAAAGAGAGATTGAAGATATGAGAGAGGGGGATGATAATCGATCCGATGATCTGTTTCAGCAAAACAGTGCTGATTTCAACACAACTAGTAGAATGTGTTGATTTCAAAGATGATGTTATATGCATACTTTCTATATAATCAGTAGGCTTTAAAAAAGTGAATGATCAAACGGATTATGAAGATATTGACGAAAATTGGTTCCATGACTATCAACTTTCTTAGCGTCATTGTGACCAATCTTTACAAATAACTGATTAAAAGCATTTACTATATTTTGAGGAGATTTAACACAATGATCATTAAGATTGAATATGTTGGGAATAATTCTCTGCTTATTATTCCCTAATATTTCTTTTACAGTTTCCCATGTGGTAGATATTTCTCCTTGTGCATGCGCAAATAGATTTTTTTATAATACGCGAGGTTCGTGTTATTGTTGTCAATTTATTTCTATAACGTTTATATTCATACACATTTTCATTTAATTACAACTTATGTAATTCATTTCTCTTTGATATTGATTGCAAAATACCTCTTGTAATCCATGGATTTCTTAATTTTTCACATCTTGTTTGTTTGTTTCGCAATGGGATATTCTTATCAAAAATGATATGATTTATTCCACAATAATCCACATGCTTTATCCACATCATCACAAGCAAGTAAAGCGTCGTCCGACTTTTTTGAAGATAAAGCATCATTCAGGCGGTTGATATTTTTCGTTGTAAACCTACGTAATTTTCTCTTATTTGTTTTCTTGGAATATCTTTGTACATCACATAAGATACAACAAATTGGGAGATGATCCGAGATCTCGTTAAAAAGAATACCGGATTGACTTTGCGCTACATTCGTATTTATGAATATATTATCAATTAAAGATAATGATTGCGCAATAATCCTTGTCGATGTATCAATAACACAGTGGAAAACATTAGACTGAAGTATTTGTGCAAAATGTCAGTGAGTTGCTATTTTCAGATAATGAATCAATATTAAAATCACCAATTACACATGCTTCCTTATTACTGGTACTGATTTTAGATAATATGATTTCAAAATCATCAAGAAATGAGTCCACACTTGCATCTGGCGGTCGGTAAATAACCACAGCAATTATATTCAGATACAATTTCAGCATTAGAGTTTACAAAGGATAGATTATGCCGTACAGTAAATGAGTATCTATTTTCAACGTACAATGCTACGCCGCCTCCACGACGGTTTGCTTTATCAGGGCGAATCAAAGAGTAGCCGTCAATATTAAATATCGATGGAGATTTGTCATTCAGCCAAGTTTCACTTACACCAATAAATGAGAAATCAAATTTGAGAGATGATAACAAGTTGGTAACATTATCATTTTTTTTTTTGGTAACCTACTAGCGTTGATATGTAGAAAACTTAAAACGGAGTTAGTTTGGGCATGTTGCCACTGTGAAGCAGTGTACATACGGGTGTTTAATTCTTCGGGCAAGAAATATTTACAGTTTATTACATGTGGTATATCAGTTTCTTCTTCAAAATTCATTCAAAGTCATTGGTATAATATCCAAACATGACGCAGTGTGAGATACACAAGGCTGAGCGATTGGCATAATTGGCGAGACAAATGGCATGGAAGCAGAAGAAAGAGACGGAACGAGCATCATGAGGAAAATTACAAAATACGATTACTACGAATACAGAAACAGTGAACATAAACAGAGAGTAAAATAGCCCTCTCCTCTCCAATCAGCATTTCATCATTGTTAAGTAAACATGTTCCCTCCATGGATGCACAAGCAAAACAAAAAGAACGTGGTCAATGTAGACGTTGTAGAGTGCACTGACGAATGAAGCAAAATGGCGTTCTTAACTCTTTATGTGCCATGGTGGAAACCCCCTGTGTGCCACGTTATTCTGAGACATGAACGTAGTCATTCTTTGAGAGAGAATTCTGTTTTTTTCAAATTTGTATAACTTCTACAAATTTCTGTTAAGATGTGCATAATAGTAAGCAAAGTTAAAGATGAATGCCAAGCTTTGTTTCGATATAAATTGTATGACAAATCTATTTTCAATTTTTCTTTTGAATGACCAGTTGCTACATTACTGTAAAGGCATGACTTTTCCACATAAAACCGTGGCAGAAACTTAGAATGTACGAGCAAATCTAGTTGGGAACACCACTTCATAGTCAATCACCACATAGAACGCAAGCCGTATATGAGAGGAACAAAAACACGAGAAACGCTTCCATTGTGCCGCGGGATTAGCAGTGATTAGCGATTTATCGATCGATTTTGGCGGCTTTGTTTGTTGAGCAGAATATGCGAAGTTGGCACACCGTCGACTGAGTCGGACGTGCGAACGTGGCACGTAAAAAGTCAAAGGTAAAATAAGCAAATCAGAGCACATGCGGAAGACCACCTGAATTCCGCCATTTTCCTGCGAAGAAACGGCGTTTTGTCCCCTGGGTGTAGAGATGTTGGACTTGTTTCGACCACCTTCTTTTCTCATCTAGGTCAGCCCTGGAGAGGTCATCCGTGATGCAGAAGTTCTCCTTGTCAAGCCTTTTTCGCGCATTTTTCATGATGTCCACCTTCTCTCTGTAGGACAACACTTGCACCAGAATGTGTTCTAGCTTCTCCTCTCTTTCCGTCTCGATGGGCTCGCTCTACCTTGACATCCATCTTGAAGTGCTGCTTGATGACTTTCTCGACAATGTCGACGCAGTCTTCGCGCTCATCTCTTGGATCAAAGTCATGATGAGCACGTAGGCTTACATTGCCACGTTGGTGATTGTCCGGCCGAGTCAGGCCAGGATTCAGCTTTATGTCCCCACATAACAAGATAGAAAGCTGGAAACATGCATAGTGGTTACTGTAGTATGCGATTGGATGACCATGGTATTTCCAAGAGTCATGTTTGGTGGTATTCACGCACTTGATGAGGTCCAGAGGCTGAATGAACTGATCCTCTGCGGATGAAATAAATGGTGACAGAACTGCGCAAAAGATTAAAAGCCACCTGAAAAACCTCCATTGATGACTGCTCAAGTACAAGAGTCAGTACACACTGAGTACAAGAGTCTGTCTACACAAGAATTTGTGTCAGCTCACAAGAATGGATGAAAAGCTGCTTGGTAATCTCCTCCTTTGACTGTTGCTCAAGAACAAGAGTCGGTACACACTGAATACAAGAGTCTGTCTACACAGGGATCAGTCTCCACTGAAGCAGAGTATGCAGAATGGGTACCTGCCCCCATGTACAAAACGGTGGCACAGGGCAGTAGAATAGCATTGAAGTAAAATAAAAAAAAAACATATATATATATAGCAAATCTAACACCAAGGATGCACAGAAATTGTCTAGGAAAACCCTTAAAATAAAAAAAACAGAGGGTTACATATCAGATACCGAACAATCAACATAAAACAATTTACGAAAGGAAATATTACAGAGCCCAATTTCAGTGGGGCTACCTAGACCAGGTGCACACACACACACACACACACACAAAAATGGAACGTACGTGCTTATTGTTGATGTGTATTATTTTGGCTTGTGAATAAAAAGGGGTGTTTTAAACGGTGTAGAGTTAAAAAAAAATATGAATCACTCGCTGAATTAAGGAAAACTGATCGCAAAACAGCAATATGAATCCACTGCTTGAAATAATTTCTAAATTGAAATATATATCTAAATTAAATTTCCGTTTGATGTTATGTTCTGAGATTATTCAGTCACGAAAAGGCCAAAGTTCTATTCAACTACCGGTGAGTTGACTCAGTCGGTAGCGCGTCTACCTCCGACCCAAGCGATCCGGGCTCGATCCAAAGTCTGGACTAAACAATGCTGTATGTTAGAATACCGTCCCTTCTAGCAAAAGGTAAAACATTATAACTCTCGGATAGGAAATGAAATGGACGTAGTCACAACTCATACACGTAAATGCTCCCGCTTTATTCATTCATCTCGAAGATCATGGTATTCAACCCGATGAAATGGTCCCACCTCTCATCCATCTGGACCCCATGGAAAACCAGCTTAGCATAGCTGAATATGGGCTAGCTAGCCATCTTCTAAAATGGAACAATGCACAAACAAACAAACTTACAAACATCTGTTTCCCTAAACCTGACCTGTAATAACATAGCCTCAATAATAGTGAAAACTGATGCAGAAATTGATGCTGAAATTAACGATTTATCATTGAAATGATAGCCTGTTTTCATGCTACCATGAGTTACTTGACATGCCTATGTGAACTGAGGTCCCTACGAAGCAAAAATTTGCCGCCACAACCATACCTAATGGCAGTTTTAAATCCTTAATTTTTTTGGATGGGCATATTTGTGTGCTCACTGAAGCATGATACAGCGGAATCTTGCCTAAAATGAAATTGGAGTCAATTCCAAAAACAAGTTTTGAAGTCTACACAGCACAGGAACTAAATTTAGTTCATTAACAAGGTAAAATGGGATTACACGTTCCACGTGCTCATTGAAGTATGGAACCTTCAAGGAATTACACAGGATTACTGTAAACGCAAATCGGTATTTAACACAATATAGAAAATGGCAAAGCTGATTGCAATGCACAAAATCAAAGAACTACAAGTATTTACTTCAGGATAACAAAATGTGACCCTGCACCACAATACACACAAAAAGTCGCCAGACATGGATTTCTAGTTAAGGGCGGATTCTAAAAAAAAAGTGATGTATAACTCAATTCAAATGGATTCTCCTAACCTATATAAATATTGAAACGAAAGCACACACTCAGGAAAAGTGTGAACTGAGAAAGGAGGCTCTGATGTAAAGTGTGTATTCAAGCGCTTAATCTTTACCAAGCCGTGTTGCCTGTGCGATGAATGGAACAAAAAACAGGAAGTAAACCACCGGAGTAACAACAATGAAGGGATTATCAAATTGAAATGAACTTGAGCATGCTTTATCAACACAATCGGTCCATAATTAATGCCAACTTTTAAAGCAGTAGCGTCATCCTTTCAAAAGTTATTAGAGTTGAAGGTAAAGAGTGTGTACAACGTTTATCAGAAATGAAAATTTTACTCGAAAGACACATCTAATCATAGTATTCTACCAAAAATATTCGGGATAAACTGCTATAAAACACACTTTGTCTGCCCGTTTCACGATCCCAAATGTTAGCACAGTGTAGAAGAAGATTTGCTCTTTCAGAAAATATGAAAAAGTCAAGATCGGCTAGGGTGACCCATTTCATATATTTTGAGTCCTCACGCAAAATCAGTGTGAGCGAATTTTTGCTCGTTTTGTAATGCACGGTCACAAATGATCTTTATTTGTAAAGTACTCATTCAACCATGATTTTAACCTTTTTTATGTTTGCAAAATTTGTTGCAAACTTTCCAAAAACATAAATTTCATCTGTTTGAAAAATACATCATGGAAAACATGTCCAAACTGCCATTTTGGTGATTTTTAACCAGTGGTCACTCGACTGTGAAATTTGTCAACAAGTGGTATGGTATGTCATAAAGCACACAAATTGTACGTCAGAAGCCATCTCGTGCTGGAAATTTGAAATTTCATCCTTAATCATTGAATCAATGTCACGAAATAGGGCGTGTGATCTTCAAAAAGTGACCATCTTGTCTATGATGTGTGCTCAATGAAGAGTGACCAGAGGATATCCAATGAATTTCACAGGGAATGTAGGTTGGAAGCACAGCTACTTGCCCCAATGTAAAAATTTGCTTAAGGTTTCAATTTCTGAAATTAAAGAGATTTGTTCTGGGGAATCTTTTTCCATTTGTATACATATATATATATATATATGGGTCAGAATTTTGAACGATGTACAATTGAGCCAAAACAAGGCAAAATTCAAAAAGTAGGAAATTCTCCAAATTATTCATCTTACCTGAAAGAGTATAACTCAAGCTTTAATATGAACCCAATTATACTAGGATTTTCCCAGAGGAACAAGTTTTTATTCACCGCTGAAGTTCACCATGTCCAGAGCAGCGAACGTCCGTGAGGAATAGTACTGCACATACACTTGAATACCATTTAACATAGTTTGCAAAGCTCTGATTCAGTTCAAAATCCTAACGAAATATCTTTAGGGACACGTGTACGTGTTGGCAGAATATTAAGCTTGTACTCTTAACCTGTACGTAATGGTAGACAACTGATGATTTAACTAAATTCGTCGTTTCTGTTGAAATATTGCTCTTCCGCTAAACACTTTCTCCACTTTACGCGCATTTTACAGAAACTCAATATTTTGACCTCTTATTTCGCTATCCCATACTTTAATCCTCACTCCCAAGTAATAACATACCTTTTAAGATGTATCTGATCTAGGCAGTCTCTATAACCCAACAAACATAGCATATTTTGCGTCACGGAGGTTCGCATGTAGCTCACGGACGTTCGGAACAAACAAGATGCAGCTCTCTTGAGTTGGAAACGCATTCTACTCACAACAAACAGCAATTTCATGTCGAGAACAAACTCCTCTGCAAAATCCTGAATAGATATTACCAATTCCCAATTATATAAGCTTGTTTATCTTCTCATACTGAGGTATCAAAGAAAACAATTTTTCCATCTCTCGTAAATGAATGTACAAACGTACGTGTAATCTCAGTGACGTAGTCCATCCTTGAGAACGAATATATTTATCAAAATTTCGTTATCATGAAGTAAAGATTCAGGTCCTAAATTTGTTATCTTAAGTCTACAATGCAAAATTTTGCTTATAACGAACATGGTCACAGCTAAAATTATTACAAAGAATTAACATAAAAAGACAACAGAAATGTGCTCCGTTATAGAAATAAGAAGTTTAGCTGGGGAGGGCAAACGAACACGTTGGGAAGAAATCCCTCTATGTTTGCTCCTTGTGTTACACACTGTTACCGAGGAGAATTTGTATTATTATATTAGTCAGAAATGATAATAGGTTCGATACTGCGATGTTTCGTCATAACAAGACACAATAAGTCCATATACCTTGGATGGATGTTTGTGACTTCGATATCATACAATATGGTTTGTTATAACAAACATTTTGTAGCGCGTCATTTCGAAGGCTCGTTATTCATACAGTTTGTCGATACGAAACTTGATAGAGTTCGTATAATTATGAAGCTTTTTTATTCGGTAAATGATAGGAATCTCCGAAGGTTAATCGAAAGGTTTATTAATTGAAACATAAAGAATCATGTTCGCTTATCCAAATGTGGAGAAACAAGTTAACAACTAAAATCCTCCAAATTTCAAAACCTTATAATAACCGTTTTCACCTAAACGAATATCAGGCCCTCTCCACTTTTACAAGAACGGACCTAAAAATAATGATCCTTGATATTTATTTTTCGGACTAACAAACTTTCGGAATAAGAAAATTTTTAATAACAAACCTCCTTAATTAACTAAAACTTTTTTTTTTCATTTTCGGAATTACAAACCTTTGGACATCGGAGGAACGAATCTTAGGAAGAGCGAACGTATCAAAGTGCAACCTTAAACCTATTCTTAATCATTACTTTGTTTAACATGTGTTTTCAAAGTAAGCACAAAAGCACAAACAAATTGACGATCTCTCTGTCTCTTAAATGTAAAATGAAAAAAAAAAAAATCTTGGAAAAAATTACAAATGAATATTGCTTTTCATTGATGAGTATAAAACAACACCATGTGATGATAAGCGGAGGATTTGTGTGTTTTCATCAGACAATAATTGTATCACTGCATGATTTTTGTTCGTTTGCGACGGCATTTCAATGAATAAAAAACATAAACAAACAAACAAAAACTTCTCCAGAGGAATTTGGTATAACGGGAGTGCACTGGCAATTCTTTTCTCTGTGTGTTGGAGCTCGATCCCTTCTCTGTTTCTCAGTCATTTTCATTCAACTGCTTCCACGTCCTTTTGAAACTTTTCCGTTTCTTATTCAACACATGCTCATTACAGACTTCTTCCGTCATTATCCTGAATGTGATTGCGTAGCACTTTTCGGATTTGTTTTGGTTTGTTTTGTTTTGTTTTTGTTTTCTATTTGGTCGCAGCATGTTCAGGCTATTGAGGGAATGAGATAAAAATCGTCATGAAGAGAAAAATAAGAATGAATTAAGGCATTTAATATCATGACAATTACAGCGAACGTCCGTTATGGAGACCAAAACTGGATGTGTTCTGTTTGAGACGGCAGATACCATACTCAAAAGATAAACACTTAGAGCACCTGTCACTAAAAAGTGGCACTGATCCTCTTTCTCCTACTATGTAATCCACTGACTTATTCAACCAACGAACATCCGTGAAAAAAAAAAAAAAAAACGTTTTCCGTTTGTTATTACAGGTAAATTGAGTGCTGAACGTTATTCACTTTCGGGTATGAGCGGCTCGGTGATTTGGTAATATTTTCAACTAACATTAATCTTATTAGCAGTGATATATTTGTAATTGTCAGAAATTTCCTTTCTCGGACAGAACGTCCGTGAGTGAAACTTTCAGAACCTGTAACAGTACAAATTGTCTCCAGAACCTCAATAGAAAGAAATTTAAACGCACAGAAATGAAAGATTACGCAAAATTCCATTTTCCTATAACTTTGTTTTAAGTGTTTAGCTGTTTTTTTTTTTGTATAATTAGAGAGAAAACAAGCGTAAAATTGTGAGTAAATTTTCAATTGCTTGTTCATCATGATCACATAACGCCTTAAAAATTCTAAAAGTACTGCTCTAAACTCATTGTTTACTTTGTAAAACTATATTTGTCGCTATTCGAGCCAAAAGTTTAAAAGAATACAGGACACTTTCGGGACAAGTTATCCCTATCGGAGGGATTGCATACGTCACGGACGTTCTCTGGAATTATCACGGACGTTCGTTCTACTACTTGGGTCGTGTTCCAGGACGGATAACTAATCGGCAGAGAGTACCTAGCCTTCCTAACTCTTTCAAAAATTTGAAAATTTATTGTCAATGCAAATTATAAGAAATTTGACATCCTTACAACATATGTATTGCTCAAAGGGGGATCAGGAGGTGAATTTTCAGAGAAAATATTAATTGTTTGCTTGGTTTTTGGTGAATTGCATGGTCCAAAAACTGCGGACGAACCTCAGTCCGCTCCAAAAATGGCATGCAGCTCCTCGGCTAGAGAGCCAAAGGTAAAATGCACCTTCGCCATCAAAGCAAGATGGTGTCCCACTCGAAAACGTTTTAATCATCACGGACGTTCTTTTTTTCTTGGAGGTTCGTCTAAAAATATAATTTCGGTTCCTATTTGACAAAGGACGGACAGAAACTCAAAACAAACATATTATCGTGTTGCTAGATCTTAGCTGATTACGACTAAGAACAATATCGCCAATAACTTTTCATGGGCTACGATCTTTATTAGAAAATAGCGGAGGCACGTCCGTGACGAAAACTGAGTATAATTTTGCATAAAAGAATATTACGTCCCATGTACAGCCAGCAGACGTACAATTTTTGCAGGATATGTTCATTAGGTGGAACACCAAATTTTCGTATACGTTACAGTTGGGACAACAAAGTAGAATTTGCAGCAGCGATAGAAATAAAAGAATCAC
The DNA here is from genome assembly GCF_964275005.1 of Diadema setosum. NCBI lineage: Eukaryota > Metazoa > Echinodermata > Echinoidea > Diadematoida > Diadematidae > Diadema > Diadema setosum. The sequence goes on from NC_092687.1 coordinate 1,236,797, forward strand.
GGACGTTCGTCTGTTTAGGACTTTGATATTTCAATTGTTCTCTGTGATTTTATACGTGCTCATAAAGTTCTTATAATTTTGTGGTACATACCTATGATATGTCAGATCCAGAACATGGTCAGATATTAGATGCCACGTACCATTAAAACTGCACATCATTAGTTTGAAAAACAAAAATTATTGTCAAAATAGCGTTTTTATCGTATTTTTACGCTTTAAGTCCATGTCAAATGAAAAATATCAGGCAAAAGTCAACCAAACCATATATTTCCTGAAAGGAAATTTACCAATCTTTGAGATGACATGAAAAAATCTGGTTTCTTAGATCATCCTGGCGTGTTCTAAGGGAAAGAATGGAATAAGGTACGAAAATTGGCAATTGTACATCGTTCAAAATTCTCACCCATATATATATTTTTTTTTTGGGGGGGGGATAATTGTTTATCTAAAGATCCTTTCATATCAGGCGTGATAAAGTCTTATATCTAGTTCTTGTCTCAGTGGTTGCAAAGAAAAAAAAAAAACAATCCTGGATTGAAAGAAAACTATTTTATAAACTATGAATGACAACAACTTGATTGTCAGTAGATATTTATGCAAATGTTTTCTTAGAGTATTTTTCTTTATTGTGTGTGTTTGTGTGTGTGTGTGTGTGTGTGTGTGTGTGTGAATTGTTTCAACAGCTTAGTTCGGAAAGTCCCGTTTTAAAAGGGTTGTTCTTTATTTTTAACGACCCCGCTACAACATGGCGCCGAAGGCATTCCGTTTTTAAGCTGTCTGTCTGTCCGTCCTCCCGCCTGTCCTTCCGGAGCAACAAAAAGCATCCATGGTCTTTAATGTCTTTTCTTTATCAAGTTTTCGAAACGCAGGTCATTAAAAAAAAAATGGTTCAAGGAAGGATACTACAGGATAATAAAATACTGGAATATTTCCAAAGTAAAACTGTCACCTGCTGAGAACAAAATTAGGTAAAATATGCTTTCTTATATATGTATATATATATATATATATATATATATATATATATACACTCAGCAAAAAAGAAAGTAAACACTTTTTCGAGTTCATATTTTCCATAGACGATTTTGATGAAATGCAATGTATTGTATACCATATCAAAGGTAATATAGTCGCCTATCAAGCTAGTAGGTTAATACAAAAGGAAATTCTATGCATGAGTGAACACATTCAATTTTGTCCTCCAAAGTACAAAAGTAAAAATTGCAGAAATTGACATGTTGCCTTTCATTTGCAAATGCGCTTCACGATAACAATGACAACAAAAGACCAGTTTACAACAATGAGAGACAAGAATGAAATAGCAAAAATGAGTTTTTGTTCTCTTTATCTCTTTGTAACCTCCAACAAGAACAAAGTGGAAAAGTAAAGGGGGAACTTCAAATGATATAGGGAGTAATATGCATGTACATGGTTAAATGAACGTATCTTTTTTTTCCATTTTTCATTCTTTTATCTTTTTAGAATTCATAAGACAAATTCAAGAACCAAACATTGACAATTTTCTCATTTGAAAAAGAAACAACTAAAATTTCTGCCATTTTTTGTTCATTATTGGTAGGGCCTAGTCTTATTTCATTTGAATCTGATTGATTCTTCATTTTCCTCCATTACTTTTAGCCTTCATTGATCTCTAGGGCTTTGAAGATATCATAGAGATCGTAGGTTTATTTTTGTAAGTTAATTCATGTTGCTTTTTATGTGAAATTTGTTGTTTGTTCTCATTGTTATATGGAAGTGCGCCCACTCATGAAAGACAACTTGCTCAGTTTTGAAATTTTTACTTTTGTGCCCTGAAAGAGAAAAACAAAGGTATTCACTCATGCGTAAAATTTCCGTTTTGTTGACCTACCGGGTTGGTAGCCAATTAGGCCTAAATTATCTTTAATATGGTGTATAATAAATTAACTCTTAGCAAAATATTATATGAGAAATAATTTATGTAGTGACCAATATATCATTTAAAAGGTATTATTTTGTATTTTCTTACAATGATCGTACTTCAAAATCTTCAAAAATGGACTTATCGGTTTTTGCAAACAAACCCTTCATATATATATATATATATATACACTTGGTGATTCTATCCTTCTATGAAGAGTGCTCAATATCCTCAAAGGAAGAGCTTTAGACAGAAGTATTGGAACAAGTTCACTCGGTTGACATCAGGTTAATCCGTATTTATTGCTACTCGGAGTTTCATGCCACCTCCATCCATGAGGCGCAATCTTCTTTGCCTGACGACAACATGTGGTCCTTGTATTACTGATTAAAAAAAAAAATCAAAACGCGCTTCAATCCTTTACTTTGTATATTAAAGCAAGCAAGAAGAAAATATGCTTCATTTACATTCTATGCGTTTCTTTTATGTTAATTGAAATCTGACCCAAAATTCAATGTATACATGTTAAGTCAATCATTTCATATCCGACATGATTTGATTATGTCTTCTTTGTTAATTTGCTTGTTTGTTTGTTTCATTCATTATTTTTTTAGGTTGCTACCCGCTAGCCGTCATTACACACGTTGATGAACCTGGAAATCATGCTGAAGATTTGAAAACACTCTTCACGTCGTGTGGGATAAGCGATGTTTTTGAGGTTGCAAATGTGACACAATTCAAACCGGAGCTGGAGGATTTGTATCAATATAATCTCTTGTCGTTTATTGATAAGTGCATGGTTGATGCCGATAGATATTTGCTCTTTAAGCACTATCAGGAAAAGGAATATAAACGAAAGCAGGAGATTTTGAAACAGCGACAAAGTGGTTCACAAGTGAAAGCTGATGCTGGTGGGAGGGTGGATGAAAGTATTTTAAAAACCTTGGAGGACGTCAGAAAAGATAGGCATGAGGAGATGGTGAAAATGATGGAAACCGTGAAACAGATGAGTGAGAAAAAGAGATTTTGTGAGGTGATGTAGATGTCTGTAGTCTCCTTCCCTGAGAGGTCTCTCTTAACAGACAATCAAGAGGGATTTAGTGCCCATGAATAATGAAATCTCTAAAGTCCAATGGTCGCTGTCAAAAAAGTAATATTCCGTGTTATATTTCCCGTCATGCAATAGTTAAAGTATTTAAGTACATTTGACACTGAGAAAGGCTTATCTCGTAATTGAAAATCAATCCTGATGAGCCACGTATATCAGTTCAAATTATTCCAAGACATGATATATGAGCACTGATATGTGCATCAAACTAACAAAGAGACGAGTATCTTTCTATTGATGTACATCACATACAGCAAAGTTACGGATTAAATAACAAAAAGTTGCAATGAATCTCGGTTGCGATATGACTTCGGCGATAAATGAATAAATAAATGTATATATATATATATATATATATATATATATATATATATATATACATATATATGTATATATATATGTATGGGTCAGAATTTTGACCGATGAACAATTGAGCTAAAGCAACGTAAATTTTAAGAAGTAGGAAATTCTCAAAATCATTCATCATATCTGAAAGAGTATAACTCAATCTTTAATATAAACCCAATTATACTAGGATTTTCCCAGAGAAACAAGTTTTTATTCACCACTGAAGTTTACTATGTCCAGAGCAGCGAACGTCCGTGCGGAATAGTACTGCACATACATTTGAATACCATTTAACATAGTTTGCTAAGATCTGATTCTGTTCAAAATCTTAAAGAAATATCATTAAGGGACATGTGTACGTGCTTGCAGAATACTAAGCTTGTACTCTCAACCTGAATGGAATGGTAGACAACTGATGATTTAACTAAATTCGTCGTTTCTGTTGAAATGTTGCTCTTCTGCTAAACACTTTCTCCAGTTTACGCGCATTTTACAGAAACTCAATATTTTGACCTCTTATTTCACTATCCCATACTTTAATCCTCACTCCCAAATAATAACATACCTTTTTAAGATGTATCTGATCTGGGCAGTTTCTATAACCCAACAAACATAGCATAGTTTTCATCACAGAGGTTCGCATGCAGCTCATGGACGTTCGGAACAAACAAGATATTAAACAATGCAGTTCTCTTGAGTTGGAAACGCATTCTACTCACAACAAACAGCAATTTCATGTCGACAACAAACTCCTCTACAAAATCCTGAAAAGATGTTACCAATTTTCAATTATATAAGCTTGTTTATTTTCTCATACTGATGAATCAAAGAAAACAATTTTTCCATCTCTTGTAAATGAACGTACAAACGTACGTGTAATCTCAGTGACGTAGTCCATCCTTGAGAACGAATATATCTATCAAAATTTCGTTACCATGAAGTAAAGATTCAGGTCCTTAACTTGTTATATAAAGTCTACAATGCAAAATTTGCTGATAACGAACATGGTCACAGCTAAAATTATGACAATGCATGAACATAGAAAAACAACAGAAATGTGCTCCGTTATAGAAATACGAAGTTTAGCTGGGGAGGGCAAACGAATACGTTAGAAAGAAATCCCTCTGTGTTTGCTCCTTGTGTTACACTGTTGCCGAAGAGAATTTGTGTTATTATATTAGTCAGAAATGATAATAGGTTCGATACTGCGAAGTTTCGTCATAGCAAGACACGATAAGTCCATATAACTTGGATGGATGTTTGTGACTTCGATATTATAGAATATGGTTTGTTATAACAAACATTTTGTAGCGCGTCATTTCGGAGGCTCGTTATCCATACAGTTTGTCAATACAAAAATTGATAGAGTTCGTATAATTATGAAGTTTTTTTTTTTTAATTCGGTAAATGATAGGAATCTGCAAAGGTTAATCGAAAGGTTTATTTATTGGAACATGAAAAACCATGTCCACTTATCCAAATGTGGAGAAACAAGTTACAACTAAAATCCTCCAAAGTTCAAAACCTCATAATAACCGTTTTCACCTAAACGAACAATATCAGGCCCATTCCACTTTTAGAAGAACGGACATAAAAATAATGATCCTTGATATCTATTTTTTCCGACTAACAAACTTTCGGAATAAGAACATTTTTAATAACAAACCTCCTGAATTAACTACAAACATTTTTTTTTTTTCATTTTCGAAATAACAAACCTTTGGACATCGGAGTAACGAATCTTTGGAAGAGCGAACGTATCAAAGTGCAACCTTAAACCTGTTCTTAATCATTAAAATCAAAGGGTTTTCAAAGTAAGCACAAAAGCACAAACAAATTGACGATCTCTCTGTCTCTGAAATGTAAAATGAAAAAAAAAATTGGACAGAATTACAAATGAACATTGCTTTTCATTGATGAGTATAACGCAACACCATGTGATGATAAGCGGAGGATTTGTGTGTTTTCATCAGACAATAATTCTATACTGCATTATTTTTGTTCGCTTGTGACGGCATTTCGATGAACAAAAAACATAAACAAACAAACAAAAACTTCCCGAATTTGGTATAACGGGAGTGCACTGGCAATTCTTTTCTCCGTGTGTTGGAGCTCGATCCCTTCTCTGTTTCTCAGTCATTTTCATTCAACTGCTTCCTCGTCCTTTTGAAACTTTTCCGTTTCTTAATCAACACATGCAATTACAGACTTCTTCCGTCATTATCCTGAATGTGATTGCGTAGCACTTTTCGGATTTGATTTGGTTTGTTTTGTTTTGTTGTTGTTTTTCGTTTGGTCACAGCATGTTCAGGCTATTGAGGGAATGAGAGAAAAATCGTCATGAAGAGACAAATAAGAATGAATTAAGGCATTTAATATCATGACAATTACAGCGAACATCCGTTATGGAGACCAAAACTGGATGTGTTCTGTTTGAGACGGCAGCTACCATAGTCAAAAGATAAACACTTAGAGCACCTGTCACAAAAAAAGTGGCACTGATCCTTTTTCTCCTACTATGTAATCCATTGACTTATTCAACCAATGAACATCCGTGACGAAAACGTTTTCCGTTTGTTATTACAGGTAAATTGAGTGCTGAACGTTATTCATTTTCGGGTATGAGCGGCTCAGTGATTTGGTAATATTTTCAACTAACATTATTTTTACGTGCAGTGATATGTTTGTAATTATCAGAAATTTCCTTTCTCGGACAGAACGTCCGTGGGCTTAACTTTCAGAACCTGTAACTGTACAAATTGTCTCCAGAACCTCATTAGAAAGAAATTTAAATGCACAGAAATTACAGATTACGCAAAATTCCATTTTCCTATTAATTTGTGTTCAGTGTTTAGCTGTTTTTGTATAATTAGAGGGAAAACAAGCGTAAAATTGTGAGTAAATTTTCAACTGATTGTTCATCATGATCACATAACGCCTTAAAACTTCTGAAACTACTGCTCTAAACCCATTGTCTACTTTGTAAAACTTTATTTGTCGCTATTGGAGCCAAAAGTTTTAAAGAATACTGGACACTTTCGGGACAAGTTAACCCTGTCGGAGGGATTGCATACGTCACAGACGTTCGCTGGAATTGTCACGGACGTTCGTTCTACTACTAGGGTCATGTTTCAGGACGAATAACTAATCGGCAGAGAGTACCTAGCCTTCCTAACTCTTTCAAAATTTTGAAAAGGTATTGTCAATGCAAATTATTAGAAATTTGACAACATTACAACATAATTATGTATTGCTCAGAGGGGGATCAGGAGGTGAATTTTCAGAGAAAATATAAATTATTTGCTTGGTTTTTGGTGAATTGCATGGTCCAAAAACTGCGGACGAACCTCAGTCCGCTCCAAAAATGACATGCAGCTCCTCGGCTAGAGAGCCAAAGGTAAAATGCACCTTCGCCATGAAAGCAAGATGGTGTCCCGCTCGAAAACGTTTTAATCATCACGGATGTTCTTTTTTTCCTCGGAGGTTCGTCTAAAAATATAATTTCGGTTCCTATTTGACAAAGGATGGACAGAAACTCAAAACAAACATATCATCGTGTGGCTAGATCTTAGCTGATTACGATTCAGAACAATATTGGCAATAACTTTACATGGGCTACGATCTGTATTAGAAAATAGCGGAAGCACGTCCGTGACGAAAACTGAGTATAATTTTGCATAAAAGAATATTACGTCCCATGTACAGCCAGCAGACGTACAATTTTTTGGCTGGATATGTTCATTAGGTGGAACAATAAATTTCCGTATACGTTACAGATGGGACAACAAAGTAGAATTTGCAGCAGCGATAGAAGTAAAAGCATCACGGACGTTCGTTTGTTTAAGAGTTTGATATTTCAATTGTTCTCTGTAATTTTATACGTGCTCATAAAGTTCTTATAATTTTATGGTACATACCCATGATATGTCAGATCCGTTTTGAGGTGCACGGTCACATGTATGAAGAGTTTGTTCGCAAAGACTGATAAGTCCTTTTTTGAAGATTTTGAAATACTGTATCTGTCATAAAATACAAAAAAAAATACCTCTCAAATGACATATTAGTCACTGCATATCAAGGTACATTATTGAGTTATGGTCAAAAGAAGCAAACATGTTCTTATTATTCTCTTTATTTTTCTTGACCTTTCATCGCAAACATCTCCATTTGGCAAATATGGACTTATCGGTCTTTGTAAACAAACTCTTCAATATATATATATATATATATATATATATATATATGTGTGTGTGTGTGTGTGTGTGTGTGTGACCGTGCACCACAAAAAGGAAGAAAAAGTCGCACAAACTGATTTTGCGTGAAGAAAATAAGTGAAATGGGTCAACCTAGCCGATCTTGACTTTTTCCATATCTTCTGAAAGAGCAACACTTCTTTTACATTATGTTAAGATTTGGGATCATAAAACGGGCCGGAAAATGTGTTTTTTAGCAGTTTATCCCGAACATTTTTGGTAGAATAGTGTGATTAGGTGTGTCTTTAGAGTCCCTTTTTCATTTCTGAAAAACCTTGTACACACGCTTCACTTTCAACTCTTATAACTTTTGAAAGGATAGTGCTACTGCTTTATGAGGCATCTTGAATTTCAGTTTAATTTGATAATCCTTTCATTGTTGTTACTCAGGTGGTTTGCTTCCTGTTTTTTGTCCCATTTATCGCACAGCCAGCACAGCTTTTTAAAGATTAAGCGCTTGAATAGACACTGTACTTCAGAGCCTCTTTTCTCAGTTCACACCTTTCCTGAGTTTGTGCTTTCTTTCTAATATTTAGATAAGTTAGGAGAGTCCATTTGATTTGAGCTATCCATCATTTTAGAGCTTAAAATCTCCTCTTTCAGAATATGGTCTTAACTTAAAAATTCATGTCTGGGGTAGAAAAAAGAATTAAAGAAAATTGTAACTCACGCGTGCTGTTCACAAGTTTTGGAATATAACTGCGAGGGCAGCAACTACCAAAAAATAAAAAATAAAGAAATGTTTCGATTTCAGTATTGCTTCAAGCCATTTTAAGTAGATACAGGACTTACTTTAGAAATTTTAGTAGGACATCCCAAATGATATATCTTTGGTCCATTACGGGAAAATGTGCGTCACCTGAAAAGTATTGAGGTGGTCGGTCCCATTACTGACCATGCATCACAAAACCTACGAAAAGGCGCACGCCTCGCTTCTGCATGAGGACTCAACATGGACGAAGTAGGTCAACATAATCATTTTAGCTTTGCTATATTTTTGAAGAGCAATTCTTCACGTTATTCTGACATTTTGGACAATAAATCGAACCTGAAATGTTGATATGTTGAGGGGGCTCTAATACTTTTATTTTTAATGTTCAATATCATGATTAAAATGTTCCTTACATACCCATAAAATATGGAAATGTAATGTCACTGATGAAAAAAAAAAAAACAAGCGTTCACAGATTTTGGAAAATTTCATCTCCATTTACTCAGGTCATCATTTCATTTTTATTGTTGAGGAGTTTTATATCCTGTTTTGGCAATATTCATTGTACAGAGAACAACTGCTCTTTAAGAGTGTGTCCTCAATGTGAAATTCATTCCTGGCAACTGTATGATTATTTTGTAATGCAGGGTAATATCTGCGTATGCAGTGTCTGTCATAACCCCGTTAGAGCCCCCTTAATGGGTCATGGTGGTTATAACTCTGCATATGTGACCATGCATCACAAAATGTACAAAAATTCGCTAGCCTTGATTTTACTTGAGAACATTTTTGTTCATATTTTCATAAAGAGCTATGTTTCGTTTACATTATGTTTTTAGTTTTGGATAATAACACAAATAGAAAAGTATGTTTTCAGCAGTTTTTCTACAACATTTCCATGGGGGAGAGGAGGATGATAAGTTATGTCTTACAGGCATCTTTTCGTAAATTTAAATCCCTTGTAAACTCTCTACTTGCAAGTCTAACGATTTTTAAAAGGATTTTGATTCTATTTTGAATGTTGACATTAATCGTGGACAAAATTTGTTAATAGAACATGCTTAAGTCTGCTTAGTGTGGAAATCCCTTTTTGTTGTTGACCAGGTGGTTAACATCCTGTATTTTGTCCCTTTCATCGCAAAGCTAGTGCAGTTTGGTGAGCGATTAAGCGTTTGTATAGACTCTGCACTTCAGAGCCTCTTTTCTCAGTTCACACTTCTCTAGGGTGTGTGTTTTCTTTACAATATTTAGGCATATTAGGAGTGCCCATTTGAATTAAGTTATACATTTTTTTTTCAAAACTTAAAGCTGTTTTGCTTTTCATTATAGGTCCTTAGCCAAAAAAAAAAAAAAATGTATGTCTGGCTTTTTTCACTACTTTTTCACCCTAGCTATATTTCTTATCCAATTTTCTGGAAATTTGACTGTGCATGATAACGGTTAATATAGAAATATCAGCATTGGTCCTAGCAACGAATCTAGCAATTTAAAGATCTGCCCGAGGACATGTTATCGATATTTACTTATTGTCATGCCACGGTTTGTCAATCTGATAGATTGTGTTAAAGAGTTACAATTTACACATCCTCCAATATAATTGATGAATTGATACGAGCAGATACACATTTCTCGGCCACAAAGATACGAGTTGCCAATGGAGTATAATCCAATACATTCATTGAAAAACATAGAAAACAAAAGTCACAATAATGCCTTGTTTGTATAGGTAATTTGAAGTCCCGTGCCTTCCCGGATATGATGTTTATCTGTTTCAATATGTTTTGTGGATCTAAATACTGCACCGTAATCGATATGATACAGAGTGTCTCGTTCTTTTTTGTTTGTTTGTTTGTCTGTCTGTTTTGTTTTGTTTTTTGCCTTTTAAGCACTACAATCAACCTTCTCACTTGTGCGGACTGTTACAAAAATAGAAACGAAAAAAAAAAACATGGTTTCAACTGCACTTATGCCTATTGAGATGTTTATATGAAGTGTTTCTATGTAATGTTACAAGACAAGATACAAAGTTTAATCACCACATTAAACACACAGAAAACAAGGAACGACGATTACCTAGCCAAGGCGACCAAAAGAGATGTAAACATTCAAATGATCCTTTCGTTTGATTATGTAAAAGTTATCGGTTTGGGGAAAGACTTTGTTTTTGCACTACTGTAAAGAGAGTTATAGCAGCCGAGAAAGGCTTATTAAAGAGGAAGATATATATGTTCCAATACCCCAAATCGATACGAACTGAAATTCATTTTCTGCTCACTTCATATTCATGTTGATGTATGTAATATAACAATATTAGTCTTTTCGTTCTTCATATGTGATTCCTGAGTTTGTAACTTTATACATGCACCTGTGGATGTTCATTTTAGTAGACAAAGGATGTAGTGTGATTTAGGCACATGGAATATTTTGCTCCAAGGAGTGTTGAGTATGTAATCGTGTGCCTTCACCCCATGGATTGTGTGAGTGATGAGAGAAGAAGTAAATACTGATGTCATGTTTATACTATTGATCAAATTTTGTAGAAGTAGTCAGAACACTGAGTAGTTGTCCTTGCTTACCCATGCACACACACACACACACACACACACACACACACACACGCACACACGTATATACATATAATATGTGACCGTGCACCTCAAAACGAACATAAAGTCGCACACACTGATTTTGCGTGAGGACTGAAAATAAGTGAAATGGGTCAACCTAGCCAAACTTGACTTTTTCATATTTTCTGAAAGAGCGGGTCTTCTTTTACATTATGTTAAAATTTGGTATCATAAAACGGGCAGGGAAATGTATTTTTTTTAGCAGTTTATCTCGAACATTTTTGGTAGAATAGTGTGATTAGGTGTGTCTTTAGAATCCCTTTTTCATTTCTGAAAAACCTTGTCCATATTCTTCACTTTCAACTCTAATAACTTTTGAAAAGATGGCGCTACTGCTTTGAAAGATGGCATTAATTATGGACAGAATGTGTGTATGAGGCATGCCTAATTTCAGTTTAATCTAATACTCCCTTCATTGTTGTTACTCTGGTGGTGTACTTCCTGTTTTTTGTCCCATTCATCGCACAGCCAGCACGGTTTGGTAAATATTAAGCGCTTGAGTAGACACTGTACTTCAGAGCCTCTTTTCTCAGTTCAGACTTTTCCTGAGTTTGTGCTTTCTCTCCAATATTTAGATAGGTTATAAGAGAGTCCATATGATTTGAGTTATACATCATTTTAAAGCTTAAAGTCTGCTCTTTCAGAATATGGTCTTAACTACAAATTCATGTCTGGCGACTTTTTGTTTGTTTTGAGGTGCAGAGTCACATATATATGAATGTGTGTGTGGGCGCGCGTGTGTGTGTATGTGTGTGTTTAGGTTTTGAAGTATATTATTATAATTGTCCTTGTACACTTACACATAAATGCCATTTCCTTCATGGTGCGTAACAATACTATCGTAGTCATGTGAATTCGAGTTGTCTGTTTATTAGTACATATATTGAAGATTGACACGTTTGTGTGACATAACAAGTACTCTCTAGCTGGTATAACAACACTATAGCACCTGAAGAAAAAAAATCATAATATATGAGCATCACGGATATAAGATCGACTCAAGACCATGGAATTTCATTTCGAGTGAACTTAAAAAAAAAAAATCATTTTTTTTTTATTTGTCCAACAATATTCCATTCAACTTTGACTGGAAGGCAACATTATATAAACTTATCAGTACGTATTATTACCACAATTAACATTTACATTAAATGTGGAGAGGCCAATTTGTGTGATGGACTCGGATCGTTCTTTGAATCATATACATGATATGTTACTATATCAATGGTATGGTAAAAGCAATACATAAGAGAGTTTTATTACCTTTTCAGCTTTTAGTCCTTATAGCCTACAAAAATGTAGTTGTCTACCACAGCATAATGTCCCTCATCCCTATACTAATTCATCATGTATGTGTATCTATGTGTGCACGTATGTGTGTATACATGGAGACATAATGTCCATAATGATGTGTATGTGTTAAATGCATGGTTATGTCTTCCACCTGCTTCTTATAAACAATAACATGTGTACAATATAACTAAGGAACCTAGAAGTACCCAGCTGAAACATTACACATGAATAAATAAGTAGATATAAGTTTTTCTCATCAATTCATGGTTGCACATACCAAAGATCAAGGGTAAAAGGTCATTAACCTTTTGTCGAGTTTAAATTGCGAAATATCACAATTTTCCCCGTGTCTCCGCATTGCGGGAAAATATCTTCATAAAATTAAAATACACATATTACTAGACACCAATTGTATGAATTTGTTTAGTCATTTATTCAAAGGTAAGAAAAAATGTTGTCATTTCATTAGTTTTTCCATCTTCAAAAAGCGATCGATTGCTACATTTAGGGTCTACTCCTAAAAGTAGACTGTACATAGGCCTGTTACTAGCATGCGCATTGAAAACATAAATTTCTCCACATGATTCCCAAATAGTTTTAGTGTCATTCGAATTACAGGAAGTTTGTTCTTTTGAGAGTTCTGTATCTTTCTTTCACAGCTCTAAAGTCTTTTGCTTTTATTTGCTTCCATTCTTACTAATTCCCTTGTTTTTCTCAACGTAACTCTTCATCACTGTCCAGGAAGTCATGCTCATTTTGTGTATACATAAATACGCCTCGACAAGGAGTGATGAGAGAAATAATATGAATGTAAAAGTGACCCAAGTCCTGGGCTCGGGTCATTCTTACATTCATATAAGATTTTACTCATTCATTTCAGGTAATATCGGGGGTAATAAGGGTTTATCATTAACTCACGAGATGAGTCCATGCATAAGCTACAAGTTCCCATGTCAAACTGAGTTTGGCCAAAATTCGACTTTGATCGTTCTTATAAATTATTCAGGTCTTTATATTATAGTTTCACGGTTCTAAAGTGAAAAAAATATGTTGTGAATCCTTGTTTACTTTATCGTGTGTCCTTCCTAACGATGTATGTAACTCTTTTCATAGTTGGGAAAAAACAGTTATGATATTTTCATTTAGTGTGCAGCCGAAGTTGATTCGATAGCATGTACGTCAACTAGTGGTATAATGTCCCTTGTTTACAGTGTTCTAAGCTACGCTACTTGTTATAGTACTGTCTTCATCGAAAAATAAAGCTCGAATTATGATAAGACACAAAAAAATAAAAAAAGGTAAATTAGAAAAACGTAATGCTTGGTTATCGTGCGTCAAAAAATGTGTCTTGACTTCAAAAAATTCTACGTACAATGTTAGGACATGTATTTTTATTGACTGCTTGTGCATTCCGATATTGCAAAACAATTAGCTTCAATTAGTATCGAGGTGAAGAAATGTGTTTCAATTTAATGTGTGTATTAAGAAGATTTGATAATCAAATTGTGTCCATGAAGTGTCTTCTGTTTACATCTTCCTTTCACTAAGGGGGTTAAGTAACAGGAAACTCATCAGCATAGGCCTACTAGTTGCTAACCCTGGCAGTTATAAAAGTAAATTAGAACTTTTTTTTTAGATACCACCACGTCAAACATTTTCATTTTTGCCTTTAGTCACAGTAGTCTGATAAACAGTCAATGTTTTGAATGCTGAAATGAACGCAAATATTCTAACACAATAGTACCCCCCCCCCTGTTTTAAAAGAAAAGTCCGGACGATTATCAGCCGTTTCCTGTGTAACGAACAATATTTCATGAACCTATTATTCTTTTCCCGACGAGAAAAAAAAAAACATCAAATACATTTACTATGATTCTTTTTTTAAGGTAATTCTTCATGTTCGAATCCGTCGCGAGCAGCCCTTCGTACTATCTGTCCCAGGATGCACTGCGCGTGAGTTTGGCTCAGTTTCCTCAGCTGAGAGCACCGCGAGCTCAGCCCACCTACGCATCGATCTCCCATTGCACTGCTGACTGTGGCGCGGTATCTGCATGCCTGCCTAGGTCTGCCTCATTGGCGCTACCGCAAGAGTCCGTACACAGTTTTACCGGTGCTGTTGCCATATGCTGTATTCTTTTATTCAAATTATCTTCGATATATATCTATTTGAAATCCGTCAAAGATTAATGTAAAATAATCGCAGTGGTATAACATTTTCATTTTATTGAAATATTATATGTATTGTAATATACTGCCGTACATATTCGTGTCCACTCCATCGTTAACAATTCATTGGCCATTGTTGCCATCATAGTGATCAGGCATACATTTACGTGTGCTGCTGCCAAATGCTATCACAATCCGCGATCGTTTTTTTTTTTTTCGACTTCTGAGTGTGAACAATCTGAAATCAGTCTGTCAATTTCAGAATCATTGTCTCTCTTGTTGTCCGAGACTGTTGAGTATGTGTGACGATGGTAAATTACGAGAGTATAACTTGAACCGCGGAAGAAACGACAGCGCCAGCTTCATCATAGTACCGCCGCCGGTAACTGCGACCAGCAGTCCCACACACATAGCGTATAATGGGACTGCGTACTGTAGCACAGGCGAACACACCACACTCGCACAAATTCCAAATCCATTGACAACCGGATAAGATGGGCTGGCCGTCAATTCAGTGTAGCTCTCCCAGGTTCCTCTCGACCGCGTCACATTAAGTAATTAATTCGAACAGAAAGGGACTATTGGCAGAACTAAGCGTTGCCCAAAGCCTGTTGTCAATACTTCAACGTCACTGGTAAGTCTTCAAATTGAAGTAATTTTTCGATTTTAAGTTGATATCTATCCTCGATTCTACGTTGTAATGATCCTGCATGCTACAGTGCGCAGTCACATTACGCTATGCGTATAGGACTGCTGGTCGCAGTTACGCCGCCGATGGGGAGTATTACGAGGCTGCATTGAGTAGTACAGTGTATTGTAAGTTTTGACGACAAAATTGTCGATTCAAATATTGGAGAGCCATCTTGCGCACCTTTCCCGCTCCTTTTATTGGTTTGGAATTGCCAAAAAAAAAAAATGATAATAATAATAATATATATATATATATATATGGGTGAAAACGTTGAACAATTGGCCATTTTCAGGCTTTTCGATATTCAAACCCTTGTAAAATTGTCACCTGGGGGTCTTTTTCATGGTTTTACGTATCATTTGGTAGGGGATGGTTGTACCTTTCAGAAAATATATACTTTGTAGTGTTCTTACTGCATTTTCTTAAAAACAAATAATGCCTTGAAGCTGAAAAAATTGACAAAAATGCATATTTTGCGAAAAAATTCCGGAATCACACGTCTTAATTTTTGTTCTCATGCAATTCTACAGCTTTGTTTTTCCTTGTGAGGAAGCCCACACACTTCAACTATTTAATCAAGTACTTCTGCCATGAACGTGTGTATTATTTATCTTATCAGGAAATGTTGAATTCACTTATGTCTGAAAAAGAACATCTCTGAATGAATTATCTTTTCCTTGACGCCAAAAATTCAGGATGACTATGAAAACATGTAAGGCCATATTTATTTAGCGTCTTATCCATACTACCATTCCATCAAAATTTGTGAGTGAGCTGTGTGAAATAATCGTGTGGTGGCTCATTAAAGAAAATTATACTGAATAACCATCAGAGATGTTCAGTTGTTTAATGGTGTCATTGATGAAAGTGGATTATGCTTGAGATAAATGGTGGTTATCAGTGTGTCAGTGTGAGCCAGGCGACTATAATGATTGGCAACTTCAGTAGCATATTGTCCACAAAAATGAGTTCTGGCTGAAAACCCGAATTGGCGAATGTCTCTGATCAAAACGAATGTCCCTGATTGAAAGTCTCTAAAGGGATATTCCCTCTTCTGACGCTTTCGCACTGCATGATACTTTATTTGCGTGCTTATTTTACGCACTGACGAGCCATCCTGGAATCGAGTCAGCAAAGTTCAACGACAGATATGCCCAAAAATCTTGAAAATGTGAGTAGTAACAAAAACTTTCCTGGTGTTTATGACAATTTATTAGAATTATTATTTCGTAGATTTGCCAATCAGTATCATTCGTGAAATTATGTATTTTAATCTTTGGATTAGAGGTAAATTAAAAAAGGATAGACAGTAAATATGTAAGAATCTGCACGAAGATCAAAGACCGAACGTCTCTGAGAAAAATGAAAAACGTCTCTGAAAATTACTGTTTCATGAAATAAAGACATCCACTATACAAATTATGAGAACATTAAAGTAAATTTATGTCTGGATGGGCTCAGTTAGTATAATAGGAACAAGTAGAACCAAGTTAACACGGGCGTGTTATGATATTAAGAAAAATGAAGCTTCCTGAAAGATGTTGAAAATATGTAAAAGAGTTTCAAATTTAAAATTTTCTGTTGATTGAGCAAGTGTAAACACATTGCCAGGACAGAAACTATGTTTTATGACTAGTAATAGGTCAATAGTCTATGATTATTATGCAGTAGTCACTTTAGTTTACGTATTTTTTGTGAGAGAGGCAGAAATGTAAGAAAAACAAGTTTACGTCAGAGACGTTCGCTGAACAAATATGATCTGCTCTCAAACCAATATCAATGACCCATCATGGCGAATTGGTGCCTATGTTTGTAGCACATAGGTTCCTCAATCCAAATGTAATGCCAATATCTTGTAAAAATCAAACCCATTAAGTACTGATAAGCAAAGATGTTTACGTCAGAGACGTTACACTGAACGTTTTACATATTTTCAATTACTACAATAAGGAGTAGATTTTTCATTATTCCACAGTATATGGCCCTCGTATACATACATCGTTCTAGGTAATTTACGCAATCTAAAACCAATGTTGATTTTATAATTTTGATCAGAGACGTTCATTTGAGCGCACATTGTTCTTCCAGTGCATGATAAATTTATTTTGATATCATTTTAACTCTATCTTTTTTTTTCTTACAGCAAGATGGGAAGACCGGATGGATTTTAAATGCTCCGAATATTAGAATTTCGTCCTGCTCAGGATCTTTAGGCTCAGTCATGTTCATGTAGCCTACAAGTTCCAGACAACGGCCGTGGTACTGGCAAGATCGGACGGACATCTTGGAGGTGCCATCTGTTTACAAAATAATGACTATCCCAACTCCTGTTTCAGGTAGCAAGCGACGCAGTCGGTACCATGCACTGATTGAGGACATGGAATACCAAGTGGAGGGGAAATACAATTCAATGTTATAACGCGGACTCTGTTTTAATGCACATCACTGCGTTTGCTTTTGAGCCTGTAAAATCTGAGGCTTACACGCTAAGAAATAAATGTTCAAATTTGCACCTAATTTGTAACAATAGCAGCACACCTGCGGTGCATACGGTACTTGCACCCTTAATTGTGCTTAATTGCACCCTTAATTAACTGCCTTTTTGAAGTTTTGCTAATTTCTGCAAACAAGTTCTCGTACAGTTGCTAAGAATATGCAAATGAGTGAGCTAACCATGTCATGACCTCACAATTTTCCATTGATCGTGTACAAAAAATCACGAAAATTCAATGTTTCTGTCTTTGAAATCTGAAACATGATGCTATTCCTGGTTGATTACCTTCAGAATAGTGATCAGTTAGATATACCCGGATTAAAGCCTCGGGCATAATTATGTTTGAATGAAAAACTTAAAATTTCAAAATGTTTATGTGCAAACATTATTGCAAGTTGTGAGGGAATGACACGCTCAATTTGCCATTTGCATATTCATTATGACCGTTCAAAAGCTGTTTCCTGAAAAATTAGCGAAACTTCAAAACGTCATAACTTCCTTATTTTTCTTGAGCCCGTAAGATTTTATTCTTTCTTATCAGCGGCTAGCTCATATTTGGGCTGAATTTTCCCTGTAATGACTCTTTTTCTCTTAGAAGTAAGGTGAGATATTCTAGTGGTATTATTTTTGAGGTTTGTAAGCAAAATACATGAGAAAAGGAAAAATATTAACATCTGTGATGAAACAAGAGAACGTCTATTAAGAATGTCCCTTTACTTAGTTTCCTCAACAACACTACTTATGTATCGCCTTCGAGTACAAAGAAGGATTGGTATTCCCCTATGACCGATGTGACAGGTAAAATGTGATATTGTAATGTTATCATTGTCAACCTCTTGAAAGAGGTTTTCAGTTCATTTTTGGTCAAACGTTTGCTGTGAGACCACACCGATGATATTCTTTTGAGTTTGGCGTTTACAATTTATATCTGCCATAGTATACAAAAAAGCACAGCGGAATTTGATGCTTCTAGGATGAGTATAGGCTAATTACAGCTTTCTGAGACGTCATCATAACAGTGGCCCCGGTACGGTCCCTAATAAAAATCCGAACTGGCCTGACATACACATAATATAATCATATTTGAGGTATAGTGGTCAAATTAAAATAGTATTAGTAAATTCGTGTTTACCTTTGTTATAGATTTGGACTACATTTGAAAGAAAATATATACAATATTGATAGCATGTGGGCGCACCTTCGTATACACCGGAAGAAGAAATACAAAGTAGTGGTCATCATAAACAAAAACAATTCTTGACATATATGCCTAGGTAAATGATTTCTCAATGAATGTGGAATGTTGAGTTACGAGCAACTTTTAAAATAGGGAGTTTGGTGTTTAATTCTAGTGGAAACTTACAGCCGAAACGTCCCTGATGGAAAAGCAAATGTCTCTGATATAAACAAATAATTTAGGTAAGGTAGTCGAAATTGCAAGTATTTCATGTAATTTTTATTTGTCTCTCATTCAAAAGTGTTGTAAGATATGAATAATATAACAAGGGCAGGTTTGTTGTTGATTTTTGGTGTAGAAATCGAAATTCCTCCTACAATTTTGAGGTTTGTAGTTACAATCGGTTATTATGAAAAATAATTCAAGTTGAAATTACCATTCTGAACTGTTGACAAAAGATAAACATGTGTTTAATAAAATAATAATGTTATTTGTTCACAAACCTCGTAATTATGGATCAAAGGACATAATTTGTATTGTCTATGTCTGAGGAACGTCTATGAGTGAAACCTGAACGTCTCTGATCAAAACATGGCTTACTTTCAACATCTGTAAAGGGATTTTATGGGGATTTGACCAAAGGAAATGCACTGAATTCATTATTAGTATCTACTGAACATTAACATTTAAACAAATGAGACCCCTGCTATATGTTTTGTTCAAATGAGATGAAAGTGAAGATAAGAATATAAAAATCTCTGCTTAAATGACAAAAACTCCACTTTTACATTAACTTCCGTGTGTATTAGCTTTTGCAAACTTCACAGGAGGTAAACAGTATTTCAGGAACAAATTAACACAGTCTTCAAAAGCATGAACAAGATGAAAATATATTCATTTGAATGTTTTTCTACCCTTTATTTGAATTTTCACTAAAACAATGTTTATTTTAGTCAGAGACGTTCGCCAATATGTCACAGTTCTATCTGACCTTGAATAAAAACAACACCCTTGGAGATATCCCAGTATAATCGGGTTTGCAAGAAAGCTGATATCAATGACATTTGACTGAGATATATTTATATCAGTGAGTCTCGTTTTTTTAATTTTGACCCCTGATTTGCCCAATTGTACATCGTTCAACGTTTTCACCCATACATATATATATATATATATATATATATATATATATACACACATATATATATATATATAATACGTCTGGTCATCGCCCGGTTTATCAGAAACCCCAAGGCTTGACACATAGGCATTTTAGAAGTGAAGCAATAGATCATGCCGCGTGCATCCGCTGCGTGGCCGGAACCACGCGGTACGCTACCGCTTGCTCGGCCCGTATCGCCGTTGCTCAAGCAGGGCTCCCCAAGCCAGCTGACGCTCCAAACAAAAATCAATATGAGGATAATACGTCACGCTGTCACGTGATCTTTCTCGCCGGCGTACAGAAATTGAACAGTTACGATTCAAAATTAGTGATGCTAAAAAATCGATTGTGACGAGTTGGGAGGGTGTTTTTCAATGAAACTTAGTCATTATGGTCCCTGATTTATGTAGATTATGGTGAAATTTATTCAAAATCGTCCGGACTTCTCCTTTAAGTGAAAATGCAACATCATTTCACTCAAATTTTGCTTGAACAGGAGGAACATTGTATGATTCCAAACGCATAATTATGTAGGAAGAATTAACCGTTCAGAATAGAACTATGTTAATATGTGAACGCGATTCACTAAACCAACAAAAAGTCTCACGCACAGGTTTGTTGTCGGGATTAAAAATAGGTGAAATGTGTCGATCCAGCCAATCTCGAAGATTTCTGATAGATTCCAAACTTGTTTTCTTTTTGGGGGATCATACGCCTAAATCAGTTCTTCATATATATATATATATATATATATATATATATATAATTCATAAACCTGAAGATTGAGAGTACTTACTAATATTTCCTATTTGAGCCTTCATGTACAAAATTTGAGCTTGTGGCCCTTTGTTACAAGGCATTGTGATGCACTGCTGTATATGTGACCGTGCACAACAAAACGAACAGAAAGTGACACCCATTGATTTAACGTGATGAATCAAAAGAAAGGTAAGACAGGTCACTTAAGTCAATCTTGAGTTTTTCATAATTTCTTATAGAGCTATTCTTTTTTTTCCTCACAGAAGTGAGATCAGGTGCGTCTTTAATAGACGCCCCTTTTCATTTCTTGACAATCCTTTACACAGTCTTCATTTTCGATCCTGATAACTTTTAAAGGAGTGATACTACTGCTTTGAAAATTGGTATTTATCATGATTTTAAAGCATGCTTCATTTCAGCTTTATCTGATAAATAATTTATTGGTGCTGCTCCCGTGGTCTACATCCTGTATTTTGTCCCATTCATGGCACAGCTAGTATGGTTTTGTAAAGATTAAACGCAGGAATAGACCCTGAACGTCTGAGCCTCTTTTCTCAGTTCACACTTTTCCAGAGTATGTGCTTTCTTTCCTATATTTAGATAGATAAGGAGAGTCCGTTTCAATTTAGTTATACATGTATAGGCCTACATAAATGTCACCCTGCACCACAAAACCAAGAAAAAGTCGCCATTCATGGATTTTTAGTTAAGGGCAAATTCTGAAAGAGCAGACTCTAAACTTTAAAATGATGTATAATGCAACTCACATGGATTCTTCTAACCTTTGATTATAAACATTGAAAGAAAGTCCACACTCTGGAAAACTTTGATCTGATAAAAGAGGCTCTGAAATACACGGTCTATTCAAGCACTTAATCTTTACAAAGCCGTGCTACCTGTGTCATTAAAGGGACAAAAAAAAAAAACATGATGCAGACCACAGTAGCAACAACAGTGAATGAATTATCAAATTAAGTTGAAATTGAGCATGCTCTATTAAAATATTCTGTCGATGGTAAATCTCAACTTTCAAAGCTGTAGCATTATCCTTTCAAAAGTTATTAGAGAAGTAAAGAGTATGCAAAGAATTTGCAAGAAATGAATTTTTTTTCTTCGTTCTGTGATGCACGGTCACATATAATTATATATATATATATATATATATATATATATATGACCGTGCATATATATATATGACCGTGCACCTCAAAACGAACATAAAGTCGCACACACTGATTTTGCGTGAGGACTGAAAATAAGTGAAATGGGTCAACCTAGCCGAACTTGACTTTTTCATATTTTCTGAAAGAGCGGGTCTTCTTTTACATTATGCTAAAATTTTTCATCATAAAACGGGCAGGAAAGTGTGTTTTTTAGCAGTTTATTTCGAACATTTTTGGTAGAATAGTGTGATTAGGTGTGTCTTTAGAATCCCTTTTTCATTTCTGAAAAACCTTGTCCACACTCTTCAATTTCAACTCTAATAACTTTTGAAAGGATAGTGCTACTTTTTTGAAAGTTTGCATTGATTATTGACAGAATGTGTTAGTGAGGCATGCTCAATTTCATTTTAATCTGATAATCCCTTCATTGTTGTTACCCTGGTGGTTTACTTGCTGTTTTTGTCCCATTCATCGCACAGCCAGCACGGTTTGGTAAAGATTAAGCGCTTGAATACACACTGTACTTCAGAGCCTCTTTTCTCAGTTCACACTTTTCCTGAGTTTGTGCTTTCTGTGCAATATTTAGATAGGTTAGGAGAGTCCATTTGATTTGAGTTATACATCACTTTAAAGCTTAAAGTCTGCTCTTTCAGAATATGGTCTTAACTAAAACTTCATGACTGGCGGCTTTTTGTTTGTTTTGAGGTGCAGTGTCACATATATATAATATTTACATGTGCATCTATATATACATATACACCTAAAATATATATATTATATGTGACTCTGCACCTCAAAACAAACAAACAGTCGCCAGACATGAATCTTTAGTTAAGACCATATTCTGAAAGAGCAGACTTTAAGCTTTAAAATGATGTATGACTCAAATCAAATGGACTCTCGAGAGAAAGCACAAACTCAGGAAAAGTGTGAACTGAGAAAAGAGCCTCTGAAGTACAGTGTCTATTCAAGCGCTTAATCTTTACCAAACCCTGTTGGCTGTGCGATGAATGGGACAAAAAACAGGAAGTACACCACCAGAGTAACAACAATGAAGTGATTATCAAATCAAACTGATATTAAGCATGCCTCATTAACACATTCTGTCAATAATCAATGCCAACTTTCAGAGGCACTATCCTTTCAAAAGTTATTAGAGTTGAAAGTGAAGAGTATGGACAAGGTTTTTCAGAAATGAAAAAGGGATTCTAAAGACACACATAATCACACTATTCTACCAAAAATGTTCGAGATAAACTGCTAAAAAAATACACTTTCCTGCCCGTTTTATGATACCAAATTTTAGCATAATGTAAAAGAGGACCCGCTTTTTCAGAAAATATGAAAAAGTCAAGTTCGGCTAGGTTGACCCATTTAACTTATTTTCAGTCCTCACGCAAAATCAGTGTGTGCGACTTTATGTTCGTTTTGAGGTGCACGGTCACATATATACATTACATTACAAATTAAGTGCATGTATGTTTGTGCTTGTGGGTGTGTGAGAGTGTGTTTGCGTGTGTGTGTGTGTGTGTGTGTGTTTATAACTATATCAAGGTTGTCCAAAATGCTCAACATAATCAAGAGAATGAATTAAATCTCCGGTATCCTTCTGAGCCCCATCCTGTCAACACTCCGATGTGGTTGACCGGAAGAGGGTCCGGGTCTGTCCAGTCGAAGATGGGGACGTGGTTACCATGGCGACCAATCCTGAGAAGGCCCTCACCAAACGTCAACCAAAAGTGATCGTATGTGTGGAAACCCGATAGCACGTTGCGGTCGAAGATCTCCATTATGATATTGTGGCAACCAACCGAGCTGTACTCTGTCGGACATTCCCGCTCTACACACTAAGAAATTAAGGTTTAAAATTGAACGTCTAGGCGTGATGCAATAACAGCACCCCTTTTCCCTCGAAATTTGAACCCTTGTCTAGGGTTCAATTTTTGAACCCCATAAAAATGAACTCCCGAGTTCAAAACTGTAACTCAAGAAGTTCAAAGGGGTTCATTTTTTGCACCCCTGCAGTGAAATGTTGACTTTGAAAGTTCACTATTTCACCCTGCCAGGTTCAAAATTGAACCCCGTGAGGATAAATCGTTTAACCTCAAGGTTGTAACAAGGTTCATTTTCTATTCACCTTTGATGTTCATTGTTCCGCCCAAAAGGGTTAATTTTTCAACTGTTCAGATTCAAATTTGAACCCTTTGGGGATCATCTATGCTCCCTGACTTTCATTTCTCCACCCTAATGGTTTTATATATATATATATATATATACATATATATATATATATTTGTGTGTGTGTGTGTGTGTGTGTGTGACCGTGCACCACAAAACGAACAAAAAGTCGCACACACTGATTATGCGTGAGAACTGAAATTAAGTGAGATGGGTCCATGCCGTCAATCCCTCGTTTTGAGGCGAGACCCCACTTCCACAAAGCTGATAGCGTGCTATACCTCGCTAAAGATGTTTCGTTTGGGAGTTGGGAGTCGAAGTATTTGTCCTTTGCAAATTAACTTTCTGCTCAGGCGTGACAAACCTGGAGGCCAAGCAAGGGTTTAATGACTCAAGCAGCTAAGGTATTATGTAAGAGCATGATCTGACTAAGGCAGACCATTCAAAGTGAACTCAATTTTCTCTATCATTTCTAAAGTTTTCAATCTCATATTCTATAGAGAAATTCTACGGTCATCCATTTTACATTTCGAACGAAAAAAATTGACCCATAAATAACGAAAATACAGGAATAAGAAGGAAAGCATTGTTGAAGTTTGTCGATACACACACACACCATGGAGCTACACAGCCCATGTCAAAACCAAAACAATCTGCTCCTCTCACGGGTGCCCCCCCCCCCCCCCCTCTGACGCTGTGGCGATGACTGATGCTTAGATTAGCCCAGGGTCAAGAAACAGGTGTTTTATATTTTTGGTTTCTTACCCCCTTTTCAGACGCATGCCATTTTATACCAAAACTCGATAACGAAACGACGTATAAAGAATCATCGTATAGCCGACAGACCGTTCAGACATTAATTTCGACCGTTCTGGGAAACGTCGTATAGATGTGCAGTTTCCCACTACGCATGCTGTTATAGTCATGAGTCACAGCTGTGGGGTCACCTTTCGTGCGCGCTCCCATTAAGCCCCGCCCAGTTATACCGTTCTATGGTCGCCATACGTTCAGACGGACATACACTAAATGCTGATTCGTTATCGAGTTCTAGTTCGAAACGATGCTCTGACCGTCGTTTCGCTATACGTCGTTTCGTTATACGTCGTTTCGTTAGTCAGCGTTCAGACGTATAAATTCATCGTACAGCTATACCGTTTTGGTATAGCTGTACCGTTCTAGTATATATATATATATATTTTTTTTTTTTTGCGTCTGAATGCCCTGTAAGTCATTGATTGCCAAGATATACACTGGCATTATTTACGGGGGTCTAGCCTCTTCAAACGAGAGATTTGCGTCATGCAACCTTGTCGATCTCGACTTTTTCATATTTTCTAAAAGAACAAGTCTTATTTTACTTTATGCTATAATTTGGGGTCATAAAATGGGCGGGAAAGTGTGTTTTTTTAGCAGTGTATACCAAAAATTTTTAGGTAGAATAGTCTGATTAGGTGTGTCTTTAGAGTCTCTATTTCATTTCTGAAAAACCTTGTACACACTCTTCACATCCGACATGCAAAAGTCAAAGCGAATGGACGTGTGAAAAGCGCGCTCCTGTCTCTGACCATCGGCCTTCATTAATGAACACTCTTCACTCTCGGAAACCCCTCCAATTGGAAATATTTGCCTGAAGCTGGACGGCCTTTTGAATCTTGGAAATACAGCCTGAAATTCGACTACAAGGACTTGCTCTAAATGTGTTATTTACCATCCAGCGGCTTTCCTCTCATTTTGGGGAAGTGACCTTGCTCTCATGGCAAATCGACAAGGTGTCAGCACACGGTCCTCTGCGAAAAACCCGGGGCAATCCACCCACGATGACGGCCATTCGGACAGTCGCGACGCCTCGCCATCCCCGTCATGCCCCCAACCCAGTAACCAGGACCTTCAGAAGAGTATCCAGGACCTATCTTCTAGACTCTTTCTCAGGTTCGACAATTTGATGGATGAGATAAACGGTATTACCTACAAACTCACACACCTCGAGCGCAGCGTGGAGTTCTAATGTAACAAGATATCGGATATTGAACAAAAAGAAATTCCAAACCTTAAGAAATCCATTAGCGCGAAGCGAAAAAGCTAGATGAAAAAATAAGAGCGCTATAAATCTACAAACGCAAACAAAATCTGCTGCTCTACGGCTTAACCAAACCTCCAAATGAGAACATTTTCATAACTCTGAGAAACACGTTCGTCTCTCTCGGCATGGAGGAGGCTGAAGCTCAACGCATTATGATGGTCAATGCGCATCGACTACCCCGGCGGGAGACCCCACAGGACCCTGGATCGACTGGCCCGCGATCTCCTACCCCGATCATCGCTCGGTCTGTCCTGGTCACAGACCGGGATCGCATTCTCGTTTTGTTCGAACAGCAGCAACGCACCCGTATTCACCCAGCAAGAGGACCCCAAACCAACCCGTCGCCGCCCAGAATCACCGTGCGAAGCGATCTCCCGCCCGCCCTGAAAGCACGCAGAAGTATCCTGGTTATAGAAGACTTCAAACTTCGAAGGGAACGCGGCCTCTCGACTCGCATTCTACTACAAGGCACATCCATTGTCCTCCAATGGAAGCATAAAGGAACCCGCACGTGGAACAATCACCAAGAATAAAGATATAAGAAATGTAAGAAGGCATGAATAAGACACCATTACCCAGATAGTAAGCTCGTGTATGTTTCCACTTTCAAGTCCTATACTTGTATTTTTCGTTTATTCTGAAACTGAATCCACATTCATATTGATTAAGAATTCGCCTACAAGCCAAAATCAAAGTAACTTAACGGCCGTAATCTGGCAGAACCCCCTAAGTCGATTTTGGTCGATTTTCAGGTTTTGAGTGTTTTGTGTGTTTTTTTCTCATGCTCTTTCAAGTGGGCCAAAAAATAAGTTGTGATTCGGTACAGAAATTTATTTTTAGAAAGTAATTTTGGCAAAATTCCTGAGGAGAGAGGGCGATTAATCTGGCAGAACTGCGTAAGTCGAGTACGAAATGAATTTTCCGATGTTAATCAGGCAGAACTGCGTAAGTCGACTTACGACAACGCTTGGACCAAGGTGTTCCTGCATCCCGCACGGACATGGTATAGCTAGCTAGCTAGACACGCACGTCGTACGGCTACGTGTATTGTACACGACGACAGTCACGCTAAAGCAATAACCCTCGTTACTCTTGGGGGAAATTGCCACTTTCTTTCCTTTCATAGACTGGCAGGCTTCAAAACAGGTCAATATGCGGTATGCCTTACTATTACGTTTTGCTACAATCTAGTGTTTTTTTAAGCCTAGAGCATTTCTAGATCTAACAAACGTCATAGTTTGCATCTTGTCTGGCATCACGCTCCGGTCAACTTTAGGCCAACTTAGACTGCTGCAGCACTTGTCCATTGTTAGTGTACGTGAAATCAATGTACTGTGCGGTAGCGTAGGTCACGTGAACAACAATATCTGTAATCCTTTGACCATAGCTTCTTATTTTGATTTTCATTGTAATAAGCGGTTAGTGGGCTTGGATCTATGGGATTGATCTCGAGAAGTTTAATGAATATCTAGGATACCGTCCATAACGATGGCATTTTCGATCCAATCCTACAGCCGTCAGAAATTGACCAATACTAACACTTTTACAGTTTACTTTGAAATAGGCCTACCGGTACCGTACCGGTAGGCCTATTTCAAAGTAAGAGTAGTGCAGTAGAGTTGTGCAGTAGGGGCCTACTAGACTACTGGGGCCTTCCGTTACTTAACTTAGGTTGAATCACCGGTTATTCTGTCTTTACTCAGTTTTCTATTTTTTTCTAGATTTGATTAAGCATAGACTTTATTTAAGTCTGTAATATGAAGAATCTAGAATCTACAGCTTAAACGCTAAATTATAACCATTTAGCACTAGAAATAGATCTAAAACTTAGATTTAGATCTGTGATCTGTACATTGATTACTACTTTTACTAGACATTATAGGCTATAGAATCTATAGACTTACCGTTAGTAATTAGCGTTAATAGATAGGCAGGTTAGGCTTTACGTTGTTCTTAGATCTACTATAACATAAGTAGGCCTACTAGGCCTAGATCCCAATAGACAGCTAGCTGTAGATTTAGCCCCTACTTGGATATACATGTAGAGTCTAGATCTAGAGTCTAGACTAGAAAATCTAGAAACTAATTTTCATTGATATTACTAGTCTGTTATGATGACGCCCCAAAATAGACATCTGGATGTTACATAGACCTAGACAATCGAGTAGAAAGAGTTCGAGAGTTCTCGTACGTTTTAGGCCTGCGTAGATAGTAACGGTTAGAACACTACTACCCTAACGTTAGTACTGTACCATAGTAGGCCTACAGTAGGAGTCAACACAAACGAGACCAAGGGTGGTATTCTGAAAATCTTCCTAAGTTTCTTCCTAAGTTTCTTCCAAAGTCAGAAACTTAGGAAGTGCCTAGGAAAGACAAAATTGGTATTCTGAAATTTCTTCCTAGGCACTTCTTAATGCAAATTAGGCCATCCTTATTCCCGCCCACGTCCTTTCCTAAGCCAATACGAAATGCCGTATCATAAGGAACTAACCGATGTTTGCCAATGACAATCGCATATTACTATGACGTAGGGTCAAATATACGAGTGCGCGGCATGTCCCCTTTCTCACGCTCATTTCGCGCATCAAAGTACATGTGCGCGCAATGACTGACAAGCGCGCCTATCACGATGCTTGCAGTTTGCTATGCTTAACAACGTACTTAGGACAGGGGTGGAGCTTTCCTAAATATTTTCCTAAAATTCTTTCTTAAGTGCATTCAAGAATACCAACTTCTTCCTAAGTCAGAAATTTGCATATTCCCTCCCCTTCCTAAGGTTCTTCCTAAGTCTACTTAGAAAGAAACTTAGGAAGATTTTCAGAATACCACTTAGGAAAAAAATCCTGACTTAGGAAGAAATTTCTTCCTAGGAAGGTTTTCAGAATACCACCCCAAGGGTCTATTTTTTTTTCTAATAAAGCTGTAAATAAACTTTAAGTCAGGCCTAGCTCCTAGTATTCTTTAATTTAAATAGAGTTTAGGCCTTCAGCCAAAAGGGTCTAAGCATACTCTTACTTTGGGCATAGAGTAGGATAATGATGAGATCAGTAGGCCTATCGTATGCAGATTCCTACGTACCGCTCTACTAGTCTCTAGATGTCTAGTGTATCGTTAGGCCTGAATAGACTACGGTCTAGACGGTCTACAATATAGTACCTGTAGTCTTGATGAACAATATAATATAATTATCATCTATATAGGACGTTTTAGCGGCGCATTAAAAACGCGTATTGTAGTCAACTCAATTTTTACCGTTCAATATTGGAGCATATTGAACGAATTGCATAGACCAACATATTAATTCCCCATAGGCTACCGTTGTTACTTGCCGTTCAAGATCACACGATATTCAATTCTGTCTCGTTTATTGCATGAGCGCTTGCTGAATGCGCAAATACTTGCTACTATAGTGCGCGTCATTTTGTTACATTTTTCACAAGCGCGCAAACATCTTGCTAGTTGTTTGTTTCAATACGCAGTTTTAGGGGCTTCCCCTTTTCAGCGCTGGGATGGGACTGCCGAGTCATCTTCAAAGACGAGTAGAAGCCGGGTAATTTTGTGCAGTTCATGGTTGCTCTACTTGATTGTATAGATGATAATAATTATATTGGATGGCCTTGATTCATGGAATACCAGGTAATATTGCACTCGTTAGAGTCAATAATGCACTCATCTTCGATTCGTGCAATATTGGCCCTAACTCGTGCAATATTCCCTGGTATCCCATTCATAGCCATCCAATATAATATAAACATCTAGAACCTAGTCTAATATCATTCTTAATCCAAATGCAATGCTTGATGCGATCGACAATAACCCAAGCAGCAGCCAGGCTTTTGATGTATTAGTACTTCTTGTGCCGCTAAATAATACTGAAACATGAACACAGACTGACAACATTTGGGGAAAGCAATATATTTTCCACATACAAATGAATGGATAAAATGAAATTAAATGTGAATCAATAATGATGACTTTATACAATACAAATATTAAAAAAAGAGTACTCGATCTAAAATATTCATTGTTTTGACACTGCATCCGCTGAATAGTAAGAGGATGAATAGTAAAATCCGATAGACAACCCGCAGAAAATAGACCGAGATACGTAGTTCTGGTCGATAAACCACGTGTTTATCAGCCAGAACTGCGTATCTCTAGGAGATACGCAGGTCTTCGTGCACGTCAGTAGCGGGTAATGATTTGCGCGCTAACAAAGATCCGCACCAGAGCCTCAGAGGTAAGAAAACTACATCAATAACAATACAAAATGCCACGGAACCTTTTATATTTAAAATTTGATGATATTTTTAAAATGCAATTATTGGACAAAGGAACCCTCAGCGAAATTCAGACTCAATGCCACCACGTGTTTATCAGCCAGAACTGCGTATCTCTAGGAGATACGCAGTTCTGGCTGATAAGCACGTGGTTGACGACGAAAAGAGATACGTAGTTCTGCCTGATGAAACACGTGCTTATCAGGCAAACCTGCGTTTCTCCTAGAGATACGCAGTTCTGCCTGAAAAAAAAAAAGAAAAAAAAACCCGCATGGCCAAAGACTTACGCAATTTTATGGCTGATCAACCCGGGCACGTGACCAGAGATACGCAGTTCTGCCAGATTACGATCGCAAACATTTGGCGACGATTAATCTGGCAGAACTGCGTAAGATTTTTTTTTTTTTTTAAATTGGCAATTTTTACTACAGTGCACTCCCGTTATAACGAACACGGTTATAACGAAATTTCTTTATAACGAAGTAAATCTTCTGGTCCCAAAATTATCACCATTAAAGTCTATGGTAAAAAATTCGCTTATAACGAACACGGTTATAGCGAAATTTCCGTTATAACGAAGTCTTTTCCGAGCGCCACAGACAAAGAAAAACAAAAGAAATATGCTCTGTTATAACGAAATGCGAATTGCTTTCGAAAATACGTAGCGGAACAAGCATTTATAGCGTCTCTACATGGGTGAACGCTTCACACCACTGTGTGTTCGTTCCACAGTTTCTGAGGGGAACCTGCGTTTGTTATTGTGATACAGTTATCCCATCACATTTCACATAGCTTTCCAGTGTATGATGAGTATTCAGCAAACAGAATATGATATATACAGTGTATATATGTGGTTTCCTTGTTTTCGTTATATATTGTATTTGTTCGGTTATAACGAAATTTCGTTATAACGAAAGAAAACTGCCGGTCCCGAGCATTTCGTTATAACGGGAGTGCACTGTACTTAAAAAGGTCAAATTTTCATTTTTTTCCTGGAAATAAATTCTTAAGACCAATTATAACCAAGAAAAGAGGAAAAATGCAACTCATCGTATCTCAGTTTAGAAAGGTGTACACTGCAAAAAACGCGGTGTTAAAAGTGTAACACCAACCGGGTGTCAAACTGTGGGTGTTAAATTTGGTGTTAAATTGACACAATTTGACACCCTTCGGTGTTAATTTAACACCAACATTCTCTCATTCATTGGGTGTTAGATTCTCGGTGTTCAAATGACACCCAAGTGGTGTTATAGTTTTGTCATGAAAAGGGGGTTTTCACTAATAACACCGTATCGGTGTTAGTTGTCCACCAGAGAAAGTCACGTGTTCGCAGTCCGATGATCTCATTGGTTACACATGCCAATGCCTGAAATTTGTTGCTGTGGCGCGGAGTCGTCAACGTCTGTCATCGCGATAGTCAGGTTTTCGATGTCGTCTGGGGCTAAAAATGACATTGAATCTATGATGGTGACTTTGCTAAGTCTGTCAGCGGGGATAAGTATCTTTTAAGGTAATTATTTCCTGTATCAGTTATTTTCTATCATAAACGATGTGCATGATTTTCACGGATTTCATCGCATATTATAGACAACTTTGTCTTTGCACGCACATAATACTATAGTATACTATGTAGCGCAGCATACTAAGTACATGTAGCCTATAGTGTTTGCCATACATAGGCCATAACACCAACGCGCTGCAGCGGTGCATACCGTGCATTGAGTCTGAATTTCGCTGAGGGTTCCTTTGTCCAATAATTGCATTTTAAAAATATCATCAAATTTTAAATATAAAAGGTTCCGTGGCATTTTGTATTGTTATTGATGTAGTTTTCTTACCTCTGAGGCTCTGGTGCGGATCTTTGTTAGCGCGCAAATCATTACCCGCTACTGACGTGCACGAAGACGAAGTTCGAACAATGTTTGTGTATACATGTTCGTAGGTTTGTACATGTTCGTAGGTATACTGGTAGGCCCCTAGGCCTACTATATTTTTTGTAGGGCCTACTGTAACTGTTCTAGGTCCAAACTGTTATGTTTAAATTAGTACTAGATACTAGTAGGAAATATCGCTCTAAAAAGAGCGTAAATACCCGATTAAAGGGGCTGGGTGGGGGGTTCTCCCGACCCGATTTTTGTTTATCACAAAAGGTTACGTGATGTTTTCAGTAGCTACACGTAGGAACGTAGGTGCCTATATAGGACGCTAGTGTTTGCGCGTGGATCTTACGTTAGAATCTACTAACTAGTTTCTAGTATGAGAACTACTATTTATGAGTTTGCTAACCGCTTACAAGTTTACATTATATAAGAATATGCTCTTATAAAGTTGATGACGTCACATGCATGTAAAACCGGTATTTCCACTGAGTCCATGTTAAGACTCTAGACTCTAGATCTAATTGTAAGGTGTGAGTTCAAGGGTAGCGAGAAACAGAATCACAGCCCATATTAATAACTGGCAGTTGTTCTCTGTCTGAGAACTGATCCTAAATTTCACAAATGAGTCAAAATGGAATACATGTATCATCGCTTTTTTCATGATTCAGGTGAGAGAATATACGTCTACTTTGATGGTAGTATTTGTTAAATCTCTTGAAAAAAAAAATCCCTTCTGGAATATGCCTCTTCCCCATACTTATGTTATTGCCATACTTAATGATATTGGCAACAGTGCACTTGAGAATCTTGAAAATGACAGAATTGCAAAAAGACCTTTTATTATCTATCTAAAAAACCTTGAAAATGAGAGTAGATCAATTGCAAAATGGCATTTGATTTTTCCATTTCTCCTCAAACAATATTTGCATAAATGTACACTGCATAAAGATGATGAATACCTGGAAGCAGGATATTATTGCCCCCCCCCCCCCCCCGTGGATAATTAAAACGAACTTGAAATTATGAGCATATCTCAAGTAGGTATATATAATAGAATCACCGACTGAATTAATCTGAAACCACCTGAACAAAACCCTTTGCTTTCTGCAGTTCTGATCAAATCTTTCATGCACACAAGATAAATCTGTTTCATGCACTTGTATACAGTAAATACACTAGTGCAGTTACTGTATGTGGATGTTCAGTACTTTGAATCCTAAGCCAGTGCATCACACCTTGGGCACCAGTTTGACAGTTTGCGGACTTGTAGCCACTTGATAATTATGTATGTTCATGGTCCCTACACTTGCAGGTTGAACAGTACTTCTCACTCCTTCTCCCAGGCAACGATGCCAAGCTTTTTTGAGCAGTGGCCAGTTTTTGGTGGAAGGTCTTGTCAAGCTAGCAAGAGGAAAGCCTTCAGAAACCACAGTCAAGCTGTTGAGTTTGCTGGGAGAACACATGCGGAAAACTGATGTGGATTCATGAGACTTGGAGCAATCATCAAATAGTGTACCACCAGACCCGGTAGCAGTCAGGGTATGCACAATACTATAGGTTTTGAAAGCCCGTTTTTTATGTTCTAGATGTCTATCCATCCAATATCATTTCTTGTGTATCATGCCGCAAGTTGAAAACAATCATCTGTGAATGAAACTTGGTAAGGCTATGTAAATCCAGGGGGCGTTCCACAAAACTTGTCATTGGTGACAACTGTTATAAGTAGCTGAAATCTTTGCATCTGACAATACATTTTATCAAACGTTTCCCTGGAGTCGATGAGGGTCATGAGGTCAATAATCAAGGGTCAGGAGCCCTTCATTATAAAAAAAAATGCAGGAAATATCTTGTGACTTTGATTTTTCAAAGGCAGATGAATGGATTTCACCAAACTCAATTGTGATATAAAAGTTCACAGTCACAAATCAATATGTAATGTAATTTTGTTATTTTGGAGATGCTGATGAAATAAAGAAGAGTTTTTTTCTTGTTTTTTTTTTTTTTTTAAAGAAGTCACACAACAACCCATGGGTTCATCCTACATGAAGGATCATATGTTTTACTTAATGCTCCCTGATTACGCAGTGCAATTCACTGATAATTTCTGTTGATACCTGGATACTTTGTTAATGAGTCGTAGAATATATTGTATATAACATGCATTTCTTACAACACAGCATAGAATGTAAGTAACCTGCAAATCCTTCTTGTACTCTATCTGCTTCCACCTGTGAACCAGGGCGCAAGGATTGTGCAAGATTGCTGTGGCTTTGGCTATAGACTACCTTATCCGATTTCAAAAGGTAAGTCTACATGACTATAAGGTTTGTTTAAATATGATGCGACAAACCCCCTGACATTTTTAGTGTTCAGATATGGTGCGCGGAACCACGCCACTTTCATTATGTTAATGAATGCACATGACTAAAAAAAAATAAGATAAAGATAAACTCATGACATTGTATCTTCACTTACTTTTGAGCTTGATTGCACCATAACTTCTTGCCACTGTGTGGCAAAATATATTCCTCTTGCCTCAGAGTTTTTGTTTTTTACCATCTCATATCGCATTGATTTGTGCACTAAAATGTTGCCGAAGTTTGACTCATCATATCTGAACAAGCCTTTATGCGTCATTTTGGACAGGCAATTAGAACTCACAGTACTTTGGTATTCTGAAAATGAAATTGATTTTTACGAGTTTAATTGATTTTGCATTTTCTACTTTCTATGATCTGTTTTTGTATTAGAAAAGAAATTAGAGGTCAAGGGAAATTTTCTGGGGTTTTTTTGTGTTGTTGGACTATGTAATTTATTAAGATCACTTGCTTTTCAATGTTTCACAAATTAACTTTTTTTTTGTGGATGTTGTGAATATTTTTGTGCACTTGCCTTTGTCAGGGTTATGTCCTGATGTCGACGAGAACTTTACTCGTGAATGCTTCAAAGTCGATCCTTGAACTTTAAAGATTGTCTTCCCCATATGTAGGCTAAAATTTTGAAGTTGCTTTTTGATCAGTCACGAATAAGAGAAAAGTGATAAATTTCAAAGCTTCTTTAAGAAAAAAATAGGTATAAATGAGTTTTAATTGTGAAATTATAGTGATCTTTAAGTAAAATGGAATAAGATCCATTTATTATCCTCTGCCAAGAAGTGGTGCCTGAATTGTTATGGTTTTGAGTAGTCCATCCCTCCGTGCGTGTGATAGCTTGAAATCTGTTAAAATAATCATAAATGTGAATAAAATGTGTTAAGCCTATGTATGACTGAGTCTATCAAATTGCATTATGGAATCGAAATAAAGGTCACAGTCAAATTTGTCTAGTTTTTATTTGTAATAGATTCATACGATGTCTGTTTTTTTTTTTCATTGTTTCCTTACATTTTCAGCCTGATGCTAGTTTTGATCACCACTTGAAGAGGGAAAGCAGAAGAAGATGCAGCTCTTGATGCAGCTTGCTTGCTTGAAGATCAGAAGATGCAGCTTGCTTGACAGAGGACGTCAGAAGGATAACATACATGTGTACCAATATTACTTCATTGTTGACCACTTGGTACTACCCTGCCCTGGTGATATCATTCAGATTGCCTTCGACACATTGTTCAAAGCACATTAAATATGTGTTTTGTCTACGGTATGCAAAACCTCTCATCAACCTTTGGACATTTGGAATTACCCCGAGTTCGTGAACTGAGATCTAAACTTTCAAATAGATAATGAAGTGGTGCATTCTTTAGGAGTTCCCACTGAAACTGCTTTTTTCACTGTTTGCCATAAAAACATAGACTGAGTGATGGACAAACAATAAATTGCGCCCAGGGGGCCTGTGTACGGACATAATTTGATTCGTTCAATGGTTTTAGAAGACACTTGAAGAATCATCATTGTGACAATGAAACTGTGAAGATACTCCAAGTCCAGTTCTATGGAGGAACCGAGATAGAGACTGATGATATACAGTTGATGAAGCAGTACTCTCCATTAGTCGACAGTTTTTGATGAGGAGGTGATTACGTTTAGTCCAGGGGACATTGAACAACGACTTTGTAATTTTTACATGTCCTAGTTTACATGTGTCAGTATGGAGTAATGCATTACCATGGTAACATCAAATTTTCATAAAGATTACAAATACAGAATGTGGATCAAGCTACTCAGATTTAAATCAATTCTGTTGATATTCGATTGTCCAGAAATCTGTTGCCATGGCAATTGCAGTTTTTAAACAAATCATACAAAATTGTGTGGATCACGCTGCTCTCTTAGTTTCTTTTTTTTTAGCATTTAAATTTGAATTTGATACATATGGTCACTATGATAATATGTTATCGTGCAAGACACTTTTTGTGGGGGTCATAAATCCGTTTCCATGGCAACAGCATCTTCATACAAATCATCCACAAGTACGATGTGGATTTAGCTAACTTCTTCAGATTTTGAGCATTTGACTTTAAATTTGGCACATGTGACCACTGTACTATGTACCTGTGCAAATTTTATTTTTCGTCATTGTCAAATAGTATGTTGTCAAGTTAATGGTATTTTGTAATGAGAATCGTATAAACTACAAGTGGATTGAGCTTACTCTCTCAATTTTTAGCAATAACCTTGAGATATGACACCTATATATTGTGACAAGATAAATTCTAGATGTGCAAAACACTTTTCTCGTCAATGTTAAACAATGTGTTGCCATGCTAACTTATTTTTTTTTTAATACAAAGCAATCGAAGATATTGTGATTGACTCATAATTCCCTCATGTTTTAGGCATTTGACTTGAAATTTGGCACGTGACCACTGTAGTGCGCTAATGTGCAAATGTCATCTTTTGTATCTGTCAAAGAAAGTGTTATCATGGCAGTGACATTTTCAAATTAAAAACTTACACAACAGTTGATTATGCAATCCCCCTCAGTTTCTGAGCATCTGGCCTGAAATATTGCACAGAGTGCTAATGTAATGGCAACCATCTTTAAAAATGAAAATCAAACAAAAAATACTGTGAATTGGGTGAGCTCCCTCAGTTTTCTAGCATTTGACTTGAGGTTTCGCTCATGTAACCAGTGTAATCTTAAAATGAGTCGCACACTGATCTCACTGTTGAGTAATCTTGCTATGGTAACAACTTTTGTTACATTGTACTTTTTTTTCAACAAAAGGCATACAAGAATATCATGAATTGAGCTAACTCTCTAAGTTTTAGGTGGGGGTATCAATTACATCCAGTTCGAGTTGAAAATATTGGCCCAAGAAGGCCTTATGTGTGTCATTTGAATATTTAAATGATCCGAATTTCACATGCTTGTATCGTCACTTGCAATAGCATTGATCAAAAGAAAGAGTATAATTTTTTTTTATGTTAACATTTTACAACCAGACTGGATGATCTATGTTGAATATTTGAATTATACAGCTGAGTTGGCAATTCAATTTGAACATTTGAATGATAGACCCAAGAAGATATAATACTAGTATCAATTTCGTTTGAAAATTCAACTTGATAGTGCCAAGAAGGCCAAAGGTATTCAGAGTGAGTATTTAAATTTGATATTTTAGCCTACAATAGCCATAATGTATCTCATTTGCATAGATAATCAAAGAACCAGCTGACAGGGTCAAAGGTATTCCATTTTGATACTTATATTGTAGAGATGAGGCTTTCATTACATGTAATAGAATTATTGTGTTTTGTTGTGACAGACAGAATTTATTAAATATTTTGATCAACCTAGTAGCACATGACTGTCTTTCACCTACTTACATTACTGTGTTATTTTGTGCGATTGAATGTGGAGAGTGTGAAATGATTTCGAGGTATCGACACTTCAAATTGTTAATAAGTTGGCATCACTTGGAATTTATTTCTCACTCTGAAGCGTTGAATCAACACTTCTGTGGTGTCAAATAAACACCAAATAATGCAAACTTATAACACTTTGAAGTGTTAGAATAACACCATGACAGGTGTTGGGGTATAGATTTTAACAACAAATAGTGTTGAAGTTACACCGTCATTGGTGTTAAAGGGTGTCAAAAGAACACCAAAGTGGTGTCAACTTATCAATAATCTAAGCAACACCAAAGCTGGTGTTGGTATATTTTAAAACCACGGGTGTTGAACTTACACCATAACTGGTGTTGGGATGTCAAATGAACACCATTATGGTGTCAACTTCTTAACACTCTCTTAAGTGTTGAAAAAACACCGAGGCTGGTGTTGGTATATTTTTACACCCTTTAACACCCATGGGTGTTGGATATTTTAACACCAGAGA
This sequence comes from Diadema setosum, assembly GCF_964275005.1. NCBI lineage: Eukaryota > Metazoa > Echinodermata > Echinoidea > Diadematoida > Diadematidae > Diadema > Diadema setosum. The sequence goes on from NC_092687.1 coordinate 1,275,347, forward strand.
CGGTGTTACTTCAACACCAGATGGTGTGGTCCTTTATTGAAGTTCGGCCGGTGTTAGATTCAACACCAGTGGTGTTAAATCTAACACCACTGTTTTTGCAGTGTAACATTGAATCTTTAAACCCGATTTCTGGCGTAATGTGTTAAAGGATATACGCAGTTCTGCCAGATTACGGCCAATAATACTCTGCGTCTGCCATACCTCACCGGCCCCATGACAAGCCTACAATGAAAACCATCAGTAAGATATCCCTCGCATGCAGTTTTGATACCGATTGTTTGATTTCACAAGGATGTTTTTTGTCTTGTTTTTTGTTCTGTCTTCTTTCTTCATTTTTCCCTTATCTATCATTCTCAAAGAATGGAACTTGTATTATTGCATGCGTGGGTGTATTATGTAATTACAACCATCACTGAAAATTTTCAGCTTGCCCTAAACTCACAATGGATGGATTTTTGGATTTTTGTTACCAGCTATACAGTTCAACCCACCTTTAACACTAATATTTTGTTCATTTGACACGCCTTATCAACCCCACGAGAAAAGCCACCCATCATAATCAATTTCTTGCTCCCCCAATCCTTGTTCTTTTAAAGAACATTTAAAGAATGTGATTGATATTACTGTACACATGTATGTATCCCGTAATTGCAACCATTATTCATTCTCAGTCTATACCCTAATCACGTAATGGCTGCATTTTTTTTTTCAATCGGTCAACCATTATCTTTTATCAGTCGCCTAGAAACCAAAGCATGGTTACAAATACTTAGCATTGCTCCGACGAAAACCACCCGTGAAGTAAGCCTATCGCTCATTATTCATCGAAAGAGAGACTTTGTTTTCCCACACTCCAAAAACGAAATTGGTATTGTTTGTGCTTGCATGTTCCATGTGTATCCTATATTTACAAGCGTTACTTCTTCTAGAATGGCTTCACTTTTTACCAGTTAACCCCACACAAGTCGCCTCATATCCATATTCTAATCAAAAGATACTCGGCATTAGTCCCGCCTGATCAGCCCCTGAATAAGCCTAAGATGAAAGCCACTAGTAAAGTATCCCTCACAGAATAAATGCTGATTTGGATCGTCCCATATATTTTTCATGAATGTTGTTATCACATTCATAGAATGAGAATGGTATTACTGTACGCATGTATATGTACAAATATTTTATGATTGCAACCATTTATTCTCAGTTTACACATATTATTACGTAATAGACCGGGGGTCCAGAATATTTATTCAGCTGAAAAGGGTCACACTTTTTAATGGTCTCATCGTATAAGGATGTGGCCAAGGGTCAATAAAATGAATTGCTGGCAAGTCACATCCTGTACCGTAAGCCTAGGGACCACAAAAAGGGACCCCGAAAAATGGATTTATTCAGCCGAAGGGGGTCACGGACAAAAGTTGGTGGATATTGTTCCTTTGGGTGTACTTATCATGGAAAAAAGCAATGCCAGCTATTTTATCCTGTACGGGGCCCCAACCAGTAGCCCCAAAGGGCCCCACAAATATGGTGCTATTCAGCTGAAAAGGGTCACGGCTAATTTCTTTTGCAATGGAAGTAGTTCCCATCAGACATATCCAAAACACCAATGCCAGCTATTTTATCCTGTACGGGGCCCAAGACAGTAGCCCCAAAGGGCCCCACCCCCATAGGTCCTACGTACAAACACACACAAACATTGATTTTATTCAGTTGAAAAGGGTGACGGCTAATTTCTTTTGCAATGGAAGTAGTTCCCTTTAGAGATATTCAAAACATCAATGCCAGCTATTTTATCCTGTACGGGGCCCCAGACAGTAGCCCCAAAGTGCCCTACCCCCATAGACCATACGTACAAACACACACAAACATTGATTTTATTCGTGCAGCTAAGAAGAGTCACGGCTGATTTCTTTTGCAATGGAAGTACCCATCAGAGATATCAAAAACACCAAAGCCAACTATTCTATCCAGTACGGGGCCCCAGACAATAGCCCCAAAGAAGCCCCCCAGCTCACACACACACAATAGTTTTATTCAGCTAAAAAGGGTAACGGCTAATTTCTTTTGCAATGGAAGTATATTATACTACCCATCAGAGATATCCAAAGCACCAAAGCCAGTTATTTTATCCTGTAAGGGGCCCCAGACAGCAGCCCCAAAGTGCCCCCATCCTCTCCACGTACACACACATACATACACACACACACACACACACACACACACACATTAGTTTTATGCAGCTGAAAAGGGTCACGGCTAATTTCTTTTGCAATGGAAGCAGTACCCATCAGAGATATCCAAAATACCAAAGCCAGCTATTTTATTCTGCACGGGGCCCCAGTCAGTAGCCCCAATATTGCTCCCCCCCCCCCCCTACACACACACACACATTGATTTTATTCAGCTGAAAAGGGTCATGGCTACTTTCTTTTGCAATCGGAAGTAGTAGCCATACTCATCAGAGATATGCAAAGCACTAAAGCCAGTTATTTTATCGTGTATACGGGGCCCCAGACAGTAGCCCCAAAGTGCACAACTACACACACACACACACACACACACACACACACACATAAGTTTCATTCAGCCAAAAAGGGTCACGGCTAATATTTCTTTTGCAATGGAAGTATAATAATACCCATCAGAGATATCCAAAGCACCAAAGCCAGTTATTTTATCCTGTACGGGGCCAAGACGGCAGCCCCAATAGACAGTCTAGCTGTAGATTTAGCCCCTACTTGGATATACATGTAGAGTCTAGATCTAGAGTCTAGACTAGAAAATCTAGAAACTAATTTTCATTGATATTACTAGTCTGTTATGATGACGCCCCAAAATAGACATCTGGAAGTTACATAGACCTAGACAATCGAGTAGAAAGAGTTCGAGAGTTCTCGTACGTTTTAGGCCTGCGTAGATAGTAACGGTTAGAACACTACTACCCTAACGTTAGTACTGTACCATAGTAGGCCTACAGTAGGAGTCGACACAAACGAGACCAAGGGTGGTATTCTGAAAATCTTCCTAAGTTTCTTCCTAAGTTTCTTCCTAAGTCAGAAACTTAGGAAATGCCTATAGGAAAGACAAAATTGGTATTCTGAAATTTCTTCCTAGGCACTTCTTAATGCAAATTAGGCCATCCTTATTCCCGCCCACGTCCTTTCCTAAGCCAATACGAAATGCCGTATCATAAGGAACTAACCGATGTCTGCCAATGACAATAGGGAGCTTTCGATTGAGGACGCAGTGAAATCTGGAACGCACAAAGCAACCCACGCGGACTGTCCGCGTCCATCACTCCGTTGACCCTACAAAGCGCTTTCGAAAATCTGCAACGGAGCAGCTCAGCCGAGTGGGCTGTCCCAGGTGCAAATGGGCGTGGGGCGTATTTTGCTTCATCATGATTGGGGAATGTATGGCTGACGTCAATAATTTATGCATGCAGTCAGTGAAACCCCGCCTCAAGTGAACTTTCTCACGCGTAGTTTCGAATGGTGTGAGCGCGCTGCTATTGTCAAATGTGCGTAACACGTCATCAACGCCATTGTTCCCTTCACCTGCGTCGGTGATTCAAAAAGGTTAAAAAGGAGCTTTCGATTGAGGACGGAGTGAGATCTGCGACGTAAATTCTGCGTGTCGTTTGCAAACAAGCGTGAAGTCCTGCGTCCATCTCGAATCTACTACGTTAAGTAGGTCAATATAAGGTCGTTCTAGAATCACCGACGTAGCTGAAGGGAACAATACACTAGCACCACTCTTTTCTTGCTAAAACAATCACTACCTAGCACCACTGGTATTTTTCAGACTCTGTCTTCACAGTCTCGTATTTCTATGTATTAGAAGTAGAAGTTAGTGATTTTGCATTTTACAGACGGTTCGTGAGTTAATGCTATTGCATTGCAATAAGGATTTATGATTACTAGATCTATATTCGTACCATTCGGCTGTTACTACTAACGTTAGTAAGAAAGAATAAAGAATGAAACAATGAAATTTATGTTGTATTCACACACGCATATTAAAAATACTCACGTGACGCACACACACACGCACACATACACACATAACAAACACATTTAAAGGAATGATAGACTACTACAGTATTGGTGGAGATGAGAATTGGGCTTTTAACTTTTTGCGAGATACCAAGAAAAAATTTATTATATAGTACGGTACAGAGCATAACATTTTAAGAGGAATTCAAAGTTTATTTGATGAAAATCGGGTTTGGAATGACTGAAACATCCAAAAGAAAAGTAAAGTAAAACAAAGCAATAGTAACATTAGTGTGGGTCCCACACTTCATTAGCATCGCTCTTTTATTTTGGATATCTCAGCCATTTCAAAACCAATTTTCATCAAATAAACGTTGAATTCCTCATACATGCTCTTTCATATTTCATAAGAGGTCTCTCATTATCTCACCAAAAAATGTTAGAAACCTGAAATTAGGTCTCAACCAAAACTGTACGATCCCTTTTAATCTAAACACATGCATGTTTACAACCACTTCATAAACATGGTCAGATTAAACATTAACATTAACGTTAGGGCCTAGATCTAATGTTAACGTTAGAACCTGTTTCTAACGTTAACTTAGACCTCTTAACGTTAGATCTATTAACTCAATGTTAGGAGGTTTAACGTTACGGCCTAACTGTAGTGTCAGTGTTACTGGTAGTGTTAGTGTTACGGTGCTGTTAAACGCCAAGATCTTGACATCCACTAAGGCCTACGTTAGGCCTAGAATTTTTCTAAATGAATTAGTCTAACCAACGTTAACTTTAACGTTAACATGTAGGTACACCTAGATGTCTAAAGACTTATTGAAACGGTACACATGGACGTAGGCCTAGAGCCAACGTTACTTCCTTGGCTAGCTATAGTATAGGGCCTAGACCTGCTATAGAATCTATCCTAAATCGTGTCTTTCAATAGTTTCATAATCATCTAGCTAGGGTTGCAAAACACTAACGTTAGGCCCGAACACGTTAGATCTAACCTTGTTAAACAGGTTCTTACGTCTAACGTTAGGTGTCACACCTGTAGAAAAGGTACGCCTAATTATAAAGTAGGCCTACTAGGCTACTACTAGGTTTTTCTAGTAACCAGAAACGACTCTCACGTTCTAGATCTGGCTACATCAGTACAGTACGTAGTGAGTAGTGAGTGACGTTAGATCTAACTAGGTCTAGACAAGGAGGTCTGACATGTTAGTCTTGGAACATCTAACGTTAGATCTAACGTTAGGACTAAAGTTACGTGTTATATACTGTTAACGTTAGGCCTAACAACGTTAGATTATTAGGAAATAGAATAGTAGGCCCTATAGACAGGTCTAGGTAGGCTAGATCTAATTCTAACCAGTTTAATTAACCTGTAAAGTGTAATAGAAAGGTCCTACCCGTGACCGTGTTAGAAAGAAACGTCAGTAGAGTCTAGTTCTAGTTCATTTCTAGATCTAACGTTAGGCCTAACCGTTAGGCACCCGGCCTATTTGTTAGAGAGATTCTTGTGAAGTCTTGTCAGATCAAATTCCTACCTTTTTTTTTTTACGTGGTTAGACTTAACGTTATCTAGCAAAACTTTAGTCTAGACTAACACGTTAGATCTATTCTACCTTTGTTAACAACATAGGCCTAGGACAGGTATTGTTAAAAATAGCTAACGTTGGTCGTTAGATCTGTCAATTTAACATTAGACACCTTTCTAGTCCTGATTGTTGATTTATCTATTAGATCTACTATGTACTAGTATTAGTATCACTAGGGATCTAAATACTAACAGTTAGAGTCTAGATTCTAGTTTAAACTTTTTTTTTTATAATTTTGTTTTTATTCAAAAAATCAATGAGGAATCACATTTACAAATGATTTTACAAGATTAGCATACAAATCACAAAAATAAAAGAAGAAATAATAACAATAATAATAATAAAGGGCAGAACAAAGATAAAATGCATGTATTATTCAAAAGCTGAGCTCCGAAACACAGGAAGAGAAGCTAAGGTATTCACATTATGTCTTATGTTTAACTTCCAGTTTGGTATTTTGGCCCCGCACTTCATTTGACCCCAATAAATTACAAAACATCCTTTGATGTGCGCAACCAGTTGGCATTTCTTTGATGTATTGAAGGCGATTGGAGTCTGAAGGTCGACTAGCGGAGCGATCTACATAATAGAGTTTACACCACCAGATCAACTTTTCTTAGCTAACGCAGCCACCTGAAACAAACTCTCTCCCCCTTCCCCTTCTCTCTCCCCTCCTCTCTCTCTCACCCCCCATGCACATTTAACATACATGTATATTCAACCTCCATTGCATCCCGAAACAACACTCGAAATCACTGTTATAAAGGGAATCGCTCCGCCACCCGATCTCCCCCATCCAATCATCCCAAAATACGTACATGTACAATCGTATATAGATGTATTATTCCATTGGAAGGTTAAGAATTCAAAGGACATTTTAAAATCAGATTGTTATTTGCTCGCAAAGGCCTTGTGAGTCAAGATGTCATAATTAATCGGGGAGCTCGCCCTTGGAAGTATAAATGAATTAAAGGTACTATAGTATGTGAATATGCAGTATAACACTAAGCATTGTACTTATACTTTATAATTATGGTATTACAGGTACATAGAAACAAGATCTTAACAAGGAAAAAAATAAAGGAAGAGTGGCAGTGTGCACCACTTTTGTCGAGGGTTGCAGAAGTATATCAGCACAGGCAATAAATCATTTAGTACAAGTGTAGGGATGAATATAAATGAGCAAAAGGAGCAGGCATTGAACTACAATATAAAGTGTAATGCATACATGTACATCGCATCACTCAAAATCAACAACAAAGTAAAATATATCAAAACCCATCATCCAAAATAAAATATGGCTCGCATATACAAATTTGATGAGATAGAAAGAAAGAAAAAGTGAGGGAAAATTATAAATCAAATCGCCATTTCTTAAAGTGCACGGGCAATTTGTTTCTTTTTTTAGCAGAGAAATATTCAACTTCTTTCTGTTTCCTAACAAAGCATTTAAATGCAGTAAAATTGGGGAGACTGTTATTAAACTTGCAAGTATAAATGTAGTATTTTACAAGCAAAAACAAATACGTAACAAATTTATCACTACAAATGCCAAATAATTTTTCAAAATTGGTTACATTGCAAACATTCTCACATTTCTGTGAGATTACATCCAAAACCCCTTGCCAGATTAAAATGACTTTATCACATTCACAAAATAAATGAATCATTGTTTCGTCCCCAGTATCACACAATGAACATTTTGGAGAATCTCTTCTATTAATTTTATAAAGAAATTGATTTAAGGCAATTGCCTTATGGAAGATTTTAAAATAAAATGATCTCAATTTTGTGTCAATGGTACAAAAATAATTAGAAATATGTATTTTCTCCCAGTCTAAGTTAACAGGCACGGGTATTTTATCACCCCAATACTGATATCTCTTATCTGGAACATGGGAGCCTATTAAAATATCATATGCATTCTTTGGAACTTTCTTTGTGCTTAAAAGCTTTTGAACTATAGTTTCATGAACTCCAAAAATATCTTTGTCAAAATTCCTAATCCATTTTTCAGGTATATTTTTTATCAAGAAATTAAATTTTCTTCTATCACCCAAAGGAATGCCAAAATCTAAAACTAATTCTTCGAATAATTTATGACCTGTTAAAGGAGGGTTGAATAAATCCGACATGGTAAGAATATTATTATCGAACCAGGATTCATAAAATAAACATGATTTAGATTTTGAACGAATAAGCCGGTTAAACCAAAGACACTGACATGCACTTAAATCTGAAAATTTATGGCCATAAAACTCTACAGTAGCTACTTCTCGATATATATACCATGCACGGAGAGATTCTGCAAGTTGTGTACTGCCAAGTGAATTAAGAATATTTTCTGGAGCAAAGGAATTCCACAAAAATGAAATTTCAGCATTAAATTTTTGCAAAAAGGATAATTCAATAGATTTCCAAGGGGCAACAAAATTTACATCAAGGAGGTGTTTTACCCAAACCAACTTTTGGGCATTGGCAAAAGATAAAGGATCGATCATTTTTAAACCACCTTCAGCATAATTATTACACACAATCTGTCTCTGGACTCTGTCCTTGCCTCCATTCCAGATGAATCTAAAAAAGATTGTATTTAACTTTTGGAAAAAGGAACGAGGGATTCTAATACAAAGCACAGAAAATAGAAATATCAATTGTGGTAATACCAAAGTTTTAACAACACACACTTTACCTATTAGAGAAAGATTCCTCATTCGCCAACAGTTTAATGTTTGCTCAATTCTGTTCAATTTACTATTAAAATTTAAATCAAACATACGGTGAACATTCAAAGAAAATCTAACACCCAAACAATTAAATTCTGACTTTTGCCAGGATACACCATGACTGGTGAATGGGAAATCCAAACATCCTTTTTTTGCGCCAATCCATATAGCCTCCGTTTTACTAAAATTAAGTTTACATCCAGAGTACTGGCCAAAATTGGATAGAGTTTCAAATAACTGAGAAAAAGAAATATTAGACCCATCAATAAAACAGACAGAGTCATCTGCAAAAAGAGAAATTTTGGCTTCTTCATCTACAAATGAAATACCTCTTATTAGGTCATTTTGTCGTACGGACAGTGCCATAATCTCAATTACGAGAAGAAAGAGATAAGGTGAAATTGGGCACCCTTGAAAAATTCCTCTCTTCATGAAAATACGACTGGATAAAAACCCATTATTTATTACATAACTTTGACGAGCTGAATACAAGGTTTTAATAGAATCAATACATTTATGACCAAAATTGAATTTTTCAAGGATTTTAAATAAGAAATCATGGGAAACACTATCAAATGCCTTCTCAATATCAAGCAAAATAATTGAACCAGGAATGTCATAAGCTTCAGCATATTCAATAATATCTAAAATAAAACGGATGTTGTGCCCGTGCTGTTCGCGCTGAATTTGTTTTTGCAATTTCGGCTTCTCATACGTAGGCTAGTGTTAGCGCTTCAAATGTAGCAGTGATTGTGTGTTAAGTGTATGCGCGCGCGCAATATATAGTAGTGTGATTTTCGGCCTTCCATAATGGGCTAGAAAGATGGCGCACGAACCGACGGTTTGCTCGTTCGTGACTCTAGCAAAAATGCAACAATTTTGTAAGATTATCTTACGATAATCACAGAATCCCGGATGGAAGTCTTGCATCTGATGGTTCTGCGTAAGTTTACGATTATTTCGTTGTTCACAATTCTTGATAAAAGAGAATTTAAATGCCTTTTATGTGTCCGGATTTCATGGACGGTCTAGCGTAAGTAACGCTAGTGTAGGTTATGTACGGTGCGTATTGATATAGCGTAGGATTGACAGCTACGCACTGCGTATTGTACTTTGCGTGTAAAGAGTTTTTGTAGTAATTGTAGCGCCGCAGACTCGCATTGATTTTGTGTTATCACTTGGCCGTGAGCTGATATGTTGCGTAGAGCAGTATTCAGAACTTGGTTTATATGGTAGTAATACATTCAGAATTAATTCACAACTTCTGTAAGACAGAATTTGACAGTTAAGCAACTCTGTTTGTTGAGTAGGACTTCCAGGTGAAGATTTAAAAGTAGATATGAGGTTGGATTCGATATCAGTAATGATGAAGATTAGTGATAATTTTGTTGTGTGGACAGTTTCAGCCTAAATAATGCACTTGGACGTCAGGATGAATAAAAGACTGTCTTTTGTGTTTTTGTGCTTTGACATACGTGCTTTACGTATTACATTCTCATAAATATGTGGTTTGATGTATGGTAGCGTACAGGCTGAAATATTTTTATATTTTTAGGTGATATGAAGTGTACATTATTAAGGCATCTTAAGCAGCTCTGGCTTTAGGGAAAGTATAATTTACCTTGCTTAAATGTACGAAGGCAAGCGTAGTGCCACACATGTAGGCATATAATGTGAGATGTAAGTTATTTTGCATTTTCCATACAATCCTTTGCAACTTACTGTATTATTTCACAGCTTGGGACAGGATCGCAATCGGAATGCGTCCAGAAGGGTTAAGCTTCTAGGCTTGGAAGATCACAAGTCTGTAAGTCTGGTATAGGGTCTTTACATGCATATCACGGCCTCTAAATACATGTATTATTTTTCTTATTGCAATAAAACATGAATATTGCTACAGTGTCACCTACAAAGTGTAATAACATTGATACAGTGTGACAGTGGATGGATAATGACATTATAAAGCTGCCATTTCATAATGTGTAGTGAATACATGCATGGATACAAAATGTGTATGTATAATGATGCAGTACAAGACAGTGTACTATTGTTTGTTCAGAAGAAGCAAACGTTTTTGTGTCTTAATGGAGAATTATATCCATATACATTCAACCTATATTGTTATCAAAGAAATGTATGTTTGATATATTCATACAGTGTATCATCCATTGTTTCACTTACAGTTTTACCGTTCGTTCATCACATACATGCGCACACGCACTTGGGCTTGCGCATGCACAGCAAGAAGGATAATTCAATAAAGACAAGAGTGCAACGTTCGACTCGACTGTCTGCAATTTTATTCTTGTTGTACATTGTGTGTACGGCGGTTAGCTGACTGGATAGGATCTAGTGCTACCGGTACCTAGAAATTTGAGGCCAGCATAGTAAAAAGACTTATTCTTCGGGCCGAGTAAAGAGACTTATTCTTCGGGCAGAGTGAAGAGATTTCACATCGCTTACCGTACGCAAGGTTTCATCATGTCGACGAAAACAGAACCTCGACAACAAGGAGCGGAGTCACCGCAGATGCCGTCGCTGTCCACGCAGGGTGACAGACGTGAGACGGGGAGCGTGTCTTCGAGACCGTCTAATGCAAGTCTGCCCCCCCCCCCCCCAAGGAAAAACGCAGTATCTACATCCAGCTCCATTTCTAAACAACCGAGATATTCACCATTTTATATTTTTGCCAAAGCCCCTGGAAAATATGCTCTTTTGAAAAATTCCTTCATTGTGGAATTTTAGTCTATCTAGCTACCAATTTTCCTGGAAAATATAATTTTGTGTTTTTGTTTTGTTTTTCAGTTATTGATGAAAATGTAGATACTTTGGGGAAACCCCACGCAATTGACTGATTTCCCCAAGGAAAAACGCAGTATCTACAATGGAACGAATTTCCCCAAGGAAAAACGCAGTATCTACAGCGGAATGACTAGGATTAATCTTCTGCCATAATTATGTATGCATGTATACATCATTGTTCCTGGGGCCCTGAGGGATGCATCCTCCACCCCCCCCCCCCCCCATTTATGCCCTAATTACAGAACAGGCTTCATAAGATTATTAAATAACAGATCGTTCTTGGAACGTTTTGCTTAAAAGTGTATCCCAGACCGATCTTGCTGTAGGCCTAACGTTATGTTGATAGGCCTACGTGTTTAATATGAAGCTTGCCAGGGCTGTAATGTGATGCTACATGGCCTAGCCGCTAACTAGCATCTAGAATACTAGATCTAGATCTGTACAGTCTAGGTTATAGTCTGTCTAGACCAAAATAAATCTAAGTCGGATGTCTGGACCTAGATCGATCTACACTAGGTCTAGTTTTTATATCGTTTATTCTATATAGGCTGGCTACGTAGCAGGCTATCACGAGTCTACTGCCTCAGGCTATACATGCACGATGCTCACAGAAAAAACAAAAATAGCCTAACGTTAGAACTGCAGAAGGTTTAAGCCCTACACGAGCCAGGACTCTTTGATTAGAAAAAAAAAAATACATCTAGAACCGGTCTTTTTTTTAGTTGTAAGTTATGTAGCATGCAGCATGGGATCATGCATGCATTTTACGCAACCCAGTCTCACTAGGGTCTAGACACTGTCTAGATCCGATAAGAATTAAAATACAACTTATTCTTAACTGTCTCTATTTTGTCCATTTACCGTGGGTACCTATTTTTCACATGGACCCTAATCTATTGTCAACTATGTAATTTTAAGACAGTATGGTATGGAGTAGATAATTGAACATTGACACTTCACTAGACTTAGGTCTAGGATTCTAAAAAGTGGTTAAGTTTTAGACTTCTTACTACAGGCCTGCCCTAGAGTAGGCCTATTCAAGTCCTACACTAGATCTTTCTTTAGGCTTTCGGAATACGGACCCTGAAAGTTCTGATTAACGTTAAGTCTAACATTAGAAAAGAGACGCAAGACTCAAACGTTACTGTCTAGACAAGTCTAAAATAGGCCTAGGCCTACTTAGACTTAGATCTAAGGGAGGGTGTAACATGTTACATAACCTGACGTTTATCCTATACAACACAAATAGATCTAGATCAATTGCCTTTCGACGAAACTTTCGGATTCGGAGCCTGAGGAATTTTGACAAGGGTCTAGGCATAACAAAGTTACTTCACAACAAGTTAATATTGAAATAGTACGGATAATGTTCATCATTGAGGTAGAATATGAAAGAATAAAGCTGATCGTTTATCACACGAAGCGAAGTAAACACAAATGTATGCATTTGTGTTTAGGATACCTATTGTACCTCGCTTCGTGTGACAAACATGCATTTGTGTTTACTTCGCTTCCTGTGACAAACAATCAGCTTTATTCTTTCAATATTGAAATAGTTTTAAATAACTTACTCATTATCTGCAGATAGATTTTTCTTGAGGGCTAGGCTCACGAGTAATTTTCCCCACGACAGCATTTTGTTTTATTCCAAGTACACACTCCCACTGTATGCTGACTAGCCGGGCCCTGTGCTGACTGTACTGCTGCACAGCATCAGTGCAGCTAGCTGCAAGCTGTCAGTGTTGTGTTGTATTGTTTAATGTGCACTCGGTTAGTCTTAATCACACACTGTGTTTTATATTAGGATCATGATCTCATCAAAATATTTACTAATCAGTATTGTTTCGGTTAGATATTTTGAACATTATGTCTTATTATTGAGTAAGTATATCTAAAGAAAGTAATTTACGTTCAAATTACAGAATAACCGGCAAAGTATTCACATATATAAATAACAGTGTCTGGTAATTAAGACTAGCTTTGTAGATACTGCGTTTTTCCTTGGGGAAATATTCATCATGTAGATACTGCGTTTTTCCTTGGGGAAAGTGCAAGTTAAGTGTAGATACTGCGTTTGGCAGTTACGGAAAAGTGGCTTTCTAAACATTTTTTTCAAAAATCTGAATATGTCATATGAAGAAGGATTGCCCACTGACTATATTTATGCAAAAAAGTGAAAATCGCCAAAAATGTTAGATACTGCGTTTTTCCTTGGGGGGGGGGGGGCAGAAGTAGACATTCGTCGGTGGCCTCTGAAGCTTTATTAGCTCGTGCAAAGGCAGAGGCAAGTAGAGTAAGATTAGAATTTGCTCCAAAGGAAGCGTATCTTACACACCAAAGGGCTGCTCAGGAAGCAAATTTTGCAAAGCAAAGGGCTGCTCAAGATGCAGAACGTGTAGTGTTAGAGGCAGAAAGAGATGCTGCTGTAGCAGCAGTGCAGGTTTCTGTCCTTGAAGCAGGCTTAAACGAATGCGAAGAGTCTGTAAAAGGTGTTGAATTGAATCTTATGCAAAAAGATGTCAATGAACGTGTGGAGGATTATTTGTCCTCACTTGATGTAGATGGTAACAAGATTCCAGTTAATGGAAATCACATCAACCAGGGGAGTTCAATTCCCTCCCCTAAGTTTGTAAAAGAAAATCAGGAAGGTCAAGTACAAACGAAACTTGGTGTACCTCCTGAAGATGGTGTGTATTCATCCCAGTATGTTGGGATGTCAAAGTGTGACAATGAAACAAAGAGTGTTAATCGTAGGGAAGGCACTGCTATCCCACCTAACTTAGACACTGTAAACGTAGTTTCTGACATAAGTAATGTATTGCTTAAGAAGGAATTGGTGTCAAGTGGCTTGGTTAAATTCAATGACCGTGCATTCAGTTACAGATCCTAGAAAGCTACGCTCGGACGCGTTATCACAGAGCTCCAGCTGACACAATCCCAAGAGATGGGTTTGATCATGAAGTGGTTGGGTAAGGAATCTTCCCAACTGGTCTCTGCCATTCATGACATTCATGTTGACCGACCGAATGTTGGTGTGAGTAGAATGTGGGAACTCCTTGACAGGAAGTATGGCTCCCCAGAGGCTGTAGAACACGATCTTCAACAGAGGATTGAAGATTTCCCTAGACTTACACATAGGGAGAACGAAAAATTAGAGCAGTTTGGTCATTTGCTCCTGGAGATCGAGTATGCTAAAGAGAATGGGGATTTCCCAGGATTGCTGCATCTGGATTCTGCCAGAGGGTTGCAGGCCTTAGTGCAGAAGTTGCCCTACAATCTCCAGGAGAAGTGGGTAATGGAGGGATCCCGGTACAAGGAAAGGTACCGGGTGACTTTCCCTCCTTTCAAGGTGTTCAGCGAGTTTGTTCGCTATCACGCGAAGATTCGCAATGATCCCAGCTTCATGTTGCCTCGTGACGCGAAGCATCAGGAGGTTGCGAAGAAAACGGTCAGTGTCAGGGCTACTGACGTGAAGGAGGTTCGTCCTTCGGCTTCAAAGGAGTTTTGTCCTATCCACAAGAAGCCACATTCGATCGTCGAGTGCAAGGTATTCCTTGCAAAAACGGTACCTGAGAAGAAGAATCTTCTCAAGCAGTACCAGCTGTGTTTCAGGTGCTGCCTCCCGGGACATGCAGCCCGGGAGTGCAAGGCAAGGGTGAAATGCGAATCATGTGGAAGTCAACGCCACTTAACGATTCTTCACTTGGAGAAAAGCAACGAACCTGCGAAGAGTACGCATAAACCTGAAGACCCTCCCAGAGACAATCCTCGAACCAACATCACAAGTGCATGCTCCAAGATGAAGGGTTCAAAATGCATAGGAGGCAAATCCTGTGCAAAGATTGTTCCAGTACTTGTGAGGTCAAAGAGGGATAAGAGTATTGTGGTGAAGACATATGCAGTCATAGATGACCAAAGTAATAAGACCATAGCCACATCTAAACTCCTAGATAAGTTTGATGTTGCCTATGATGAGATTAGCTACACTCTACGCACATGCAGTGGAGAAGTGTCTGCTCACGGTAGATGTGCTGATGATTTTGTGGTGGAGGATATCCACGGCACTGTCTGTTTGGAGTTGCCAACAGTCACAGAGTGTTCATATATTCCAGATTTCAAGGATGAGATTCCTACTCCGGAAATAGTCCAGGCATATGATCATTTGAGGAGCGTTGAGATTCCACCAGTTGATCACAATTGCACAGCAACTCTGTTGATAGGCAGGGATGTGGTTGAAGTGCACCATGTGCTAGACCAAAAGATTGGGCCACATGACTCACCATTCGCACAGAAGTTATGCCTTGGCTGGGTTATCATTGGTGATGTATGCCTTCAAGGGGTCCACCGAAGTGCTGGACAGACAGTAAGGATTTCCCCCTTGCGCACTCAGATTCTTTTTACAGGCCGGCCCACATGTCTTGAACCCTGTCCGAACGAGTTCAGGTTGAAACACCTCTTTGACAATGAAGATGACAGTATCAGTCTGTCAATCGAGGAACAACAGTTTGTCCGTTTGATGGTAGAGAAGGGAGGCCTGAAAAATGGCAAGTGGTCAGCTCCACTACCCTTCAAAGAGCGAAGGGATCGCCTTCCCAACAATCGTTCACAAGCTTTGAAGAGAGCTCAGATCCTCCAGACGAATATGGTGAGGGATCCAATCAAGAGGGAACACATGTTGACGTTTATGGAAGGGGTCATTTCCCAAGGCCATGCAGAGGTGGCACCACCTCTTGATGCACATGAAGAGTGCTGGTACGTACCACTGTTTGGGGTGTATCATCCCAAGAAGAAGGACAAAATCAGAGGAGTCTTCGATTCCTCGGCCGAGTTCATGAGACACTCCCTGAACAAGGTTTTGTTGAAAGGTCCTGATCTGACCAATGACTTGGTTGGAGTGCTGTTGAGGTTTCGGCAAGGACCTGTTGCAGTCTGTGGAGACATTGAGTCAATGTTCTTCTGTTTTTCAGTAGCTGAAGAGCACAGGCATTTCCTCCGATTTTTCTGGCACGAAGACAACGACTTTGACAAGCCCCTTATCGAGTACCGTATGCTCAAGCATGTGTTTGGCAATTCCCCTTCTCCAGCCGTAGCAAACTATGGTTTAAGGGACCTGGCCAGAGATGCTGAGCCAGACGTTAAGGAATTCATCCACAACAACTTTTACGTTGATGATGGACTCACCTCATGTGAGGATGCAGAAACAGCCGTTTCACTCATGAAGAGGACACGGGCCATGCTGCAGGAGAAAGCTAGCGTTCATTTGCACAATATCGCATCAAACTCCCAGACAGTACTTGATGCGTTTGATCCAGAAGAGGTTCAGAAAGACATCAGGAACCTCACATTGAGCGATGGTACCCCAACTCAAAGGAGCTTGGGTGTTCAATGGAATTTGACTGACGACACTTTCAGGTTCCAAATCGAGTTGGTGACAAAGCCCTACACAAAGAGAGGAGTTTTGTCCATGATCAATGGAGTGTTTGATCCATTGGGTTTCCTTGCCCCTGTTATGATTCAGGCAGAGAGTCCTGTTCAGAGAGATGATAACTCACAAGGTAGAGTGGGATGTTGTGCTCCCTGAGGTGTACAGGCCCATCTGGGAGTCTTGGACCTCAGGACTGTCAGAGTTGGAGTCACTATCGATTCCTCGCAACTACCTTACCTGTCCTAAGAAAGGGACCTTGCATGTCTATTGTGACGCTTCTGAGGTAGCAGTCGCTGCTGTTGCATACCTGATAGATGGGGATGCTGAAAACCCCAGTGCAAGCTTTGTCTTTGGAAAGTCCAAACTGGCTCCAAAGTCGGGTCACACCATACCAAGACTGGAGCTTTGTGCTGCCGTCTTGGCCACGGAAGTTGCCAGTGTTGTGTGTAGAGAGTTGAACATTCAAGCCACAACAGTAGTTTTCTTTACGGACAGTAGGATTGTTCTTGGGTACCTGAACAACACGACCAGAAGATTTCATACCTATGTGGCGAACCGGGTTCACAAGGTTCTCAGTTTTTCCCAACCTTCACAATGGAGGTATGTGCCTACGGCCAACAATCCTGCAGACTGTGGCACACGCCCGGTTTCAGCACGGTCTTTGAAAGGCTCATCATGGCTCACAGGTCCTCAGAAGATAGCTACTCAGGAAGTAGTGAATCCAGTGTCAGAATTTCCACTTGTAGATCCTGACCTAGATGAAGAGATAAAGCAAGATGTGAACATCCAGGTCACCAAAACCAGCGTGGAACTGCAAGGACTTGTTCCAAGGTTTGAAAAGTTCTCAACCTGGAAAAGCCTAGTCAGAGCGTTTCGTGTGCTCATACACATTGCTCACTCATTCAGCTCCAGGAGTGGCAATGGTTGCCATGGCTGGCACACATGTAGCAACACAGATGTTGAATCTGTACGTCATGCAGAGATGATGATCTTGAAGGAAGTACAGAAGCAGATCTTTCAAGAGGAATATGAATGTCTCAGAGAGGGAGTACCTCTACCATCTAACTCCTCGATACGGGACTTAGCACCCATTCTGAACCAAGATGGTTTGATTTGCGTTGGTGGGAGGTTGAGGAAGTCCTCACTTCCTGTGGTAGTGAAGCACCCGGTATTAATCCCCGGCAAGAGTCACATTGCCAAGCTCCTTGTGATGCACTATCACAATAACGGGCACCCTGGCAGACAGTTGACAGAAGGTTCTCTGCGTGATGCTGGGTTTTGGATTATCGGGGGCAAGAGAGTCATATCTGCCGTTATCCACCGTTGTGTGATCTGCCGCAAACTCAGAGGGAAGGCTGTGCTCCAACACATGGCTGACCTCCCTCAAGAGCGTCTGAAGATCGGACCTCCCTTTTCCCAGGTTGGTGTAGATTGCCTCGGACCATGGGAAGTAGTCACCAGGAAGACCAGAGGAGGTGCTGCCAAAAGCAAGAGATGGGGAATGATATTCTCCTGCTTGACCTCCAGAGCTCTTCATATCGAAGTTCTTGAGGAACTGAGCACTTCGTCATGTATCAATGCACTGCGGCGATTCATGGCTGTGCGAGGCAAAGTGGAAACCTTCTGGTCCGATAGAGGATCAAATTTTGTGGGAGTCTTGAATGACAAGGTGTTTCGCACCTTTCTTGAGAGGAACAACACAGAGTGGAAGCTAAATCCACCCCATGCCCCACACATGGGAGGAGCCTGGGAAAGAATGGTAGGACTATTCAAGAGAATTCTCAATGGCATTCTGCTCGAGACTAGAGAGAAAAGTTTCACCCATGAGACTTTGGTCACATTCATGATGGAAGCTATGGCCATCGTGAATGCTAGACCTCTTGTTCCACTGAGTTCTGATCCAGAGGACATATCTTTCCTCTCACCTTCGGTGCTCTTGACTCAGAAACATGGGAGCATTGAAGAGGTGCTTGTCGAGGATTGCAAGCGTAACATGTACACTGCTCAGTGGAAACGCGTCCAAATCCTGGCCGACAGGTTTTGGAAACAATGGAGACTCCGCTACTTGCAAAGCCTTCAGCAGAGGCGCAAATGGACAAGTACGGAGAGGAATGTCATGAAGGGTGACATAGTCTTGTTGAGAGACAGGGAGGTCAAACGAAACCAGTGGCCTCTTGGGATCGTTGAGAGTGTTGGTTCTGGAGATGATGGTTTAGTCCGTCAAGTTGAAGTCCGTCTGCCTGCAACTGGAAAAACCTATTGTAGGCCAATCCAGGAGTTGATTTTGTTGGTTGAGGCGGAGTAAACGCCTGTTCATGGTCAGTTTGAAGGCCACTTGTTGATAATTGTTCAGTTTTAGAGTTTACATTTCGCATGTAATGTGTACCATAAGTTATGTGCATTTGTATTCAGTCAATAGTGGATGTGTTGTGGACATCCTAGGTAACATTTTAAGTTTTGACAATTTTAACGTCCATCGGACGTTGGGGGGAGTGTGCTGTTCGCGCTGAATTTGTTTTTGCAATTTCGGCTTCTCATACGTAGGCTAGTGTTAGCGCTTCAAATGTAGCAGTGATTGTGTGTTAAGTGTATGCGCGCGCGCAATATATAGTAGTGTGATTTTCGGCCTTCCATAATGGGCTAGAAAGATGGCGCACGAACCGACGGTTTGCTCGTTCGTGACTCTAGCAAAAATGCAACAATTTTGTAAGATTATCTTACGATAATCACAGAATCCCGGATGGAAGTCTTGCATCTGATGGTTCTGCGTAAGTTTACGATTATTTCGTTGTTCACAATTCTTGATAAAAGAGAATTTAAATGCCTTTTATGTGTCCGGATTTCATGGACGGTCTAGCGTAAGTAACGCTAGTGTAGGTTATGTACGGTGCGTATTGATATAGCGTAGGATTGTCAGCTACGCACTGCGTATTGTACTTTGCGTGTAAAGAGTTTTTGTAGTAATTGTAGCGCCGCAGACTCGCACTGATTTTGTGTTATCACTTGGCCGTGAGCTGATATGTTGCGTAGAGCAGTATTCAGAACTTGGTTTATATGGTAGTAATACATTCAGAATTAATTCACAACTTCTGTAAGACAGAATTTGACAGTTAAGCAACTCTGTTTGTTGAGTAGGACTTCCAGGTGAAGATTTAAAAGTAGATATGAGGTTGGATTCGATATCAGTAATGATGAAGATTAGTGATAATTTTGTTGTGTGGACAGTTTCAGCCTAAATAATGCACTTGGACGTCAGGATGAATAAAAGACTGTCTTTTGTGTTTTTGTGCTTTGACATACGTGCTTTACGTATTACATTCTCATAAATATGTGGTTTGATGTATGGTAGCGTACAGGCTGAAATATTTTTATATTTTTAGGTGATATGAAGTGTACATTATTAAGGCATCTTAAGCAGCTCTGGCTTTAGGGAAAGTATAATTTACCTTGCTTAAATGTACGAAGGCAAGCGTAGTGCCACACATGTAGGCATATAATGTGAGATGTAAGTTATTTTGCATTTTCCATACAATCCTTTGCAACTTACTGTATTATTTCACAGCTTGGGACAGGATCGCAATCGGAATGCGTCCAGAAGGGTTAAGCTTCTAGGCTTGGAAGATCACAAGTCTGTAAGTCTGGTATAGGGTCTTTACATGCATATCACGGCCTCTAAATACATGTATTATTTTTCTTATTGCAATAAAACATGAATATTGCTACAGTGTCACCTACAAAGTGTAATAACATTGATACAGTGTGACAGTGGATGGATAATGACATTATAAAGCTGCCATTTCATAATGTGTAGTGAATACATGCATGGATACAAAATGTGTATGTATAATGATGCAGTACAAGACAGTGTACTATTGTTTGTTCAGAAGAAGCAAACGTTTTTGTGTCTTAATGGAGAATTATATCCATATACATTCAACCTATATTGTTATCAAAGAAATGTATGTTTGATATATTCATACAGTGTATCATCCATTGTTTCACTTACAGTTTTACCGTTCGTTCATCACATACATGCGCACACGCACTTGGGCTTGCGCATGCACAGCAAGAAGGATAATTCAATAAAGACAAGAGTGCAACGTTCGACTCGACTGTCTGCAATTTTATTCTTGTTGTACATTGTGTGTACGGCGGTTAGCTGACTGGATAGGATCTAGTGCTACCGGTACCTAGAAATCTGAGGCCAGCATAGTAAAAAGACTTATTCTTCGGGCCGAGTAAAGAGACTTATTCTTCGGGCAGAGTGAAGAGATTTCACATCGCTTACCGTACGCAAGGTTTCATCATGTCGACGAAAACAGAACCTCGACAACAAGGAGCGGAGTCACCGCAGATGCCGTCGCTGTCCACGCAGGGTGACAGACGTGAGACGGGGAGCGTGTCTTCGAGACCGTCTAATGCAAGTCTGCCCCCCCCCCCCCCCAAGGAAAAACGCAGTATCTACATCCAGCTCCATTTCTAAACAACCGAGATATTCACCATTTTATATTTTTGCCAAAGCCCCTGGAAAATATGCTCTTTTGAAAAATTCCTTCATTGCGGAATTTTAGTCTATCTAGCTACCAATTTTCCTGGAAAATATAATTTTGTGTTTTTGTTTTGTTTTTCAGTTATTGATGAAAATGTAGATACTTTGGGGAAACCCCACGCAATTGACTGATTTCCCCAAGGAAAAACGCAGTATCTACAATGGAACGAATTTCCCCAAGGAAAAACGCAGTATCTACAGCGGAATGACTAGGATTAATCTTCTGCCATAATTATGTATGCATGTATACATCATTGTTCCTGGGGCCCTGAGGGATGCATCCTCCACCCCCCCCCCCCCCCATTTATGCCCTAATTACAGAACAGGCTTCATAAGATTATTAAATAACAGATCGTTCTTGGAACGTTTTGCTTAAAAGTGTATCCCAGACCGATCTTGCTGTAGGCCTAACGTTATGTTGATAGGCCTACGTGTTTAATATGAAGCTTGCCAGGGCTGTAATGTGATGCTACATGGCCTAGCCGCTAACTAGCATCTAGAATACTAGATCTAGATCTGTACAGTCTAGGTTATAGTCTGTCTAGACCAAAATAAATCTAAGTCGGATGTCTGGACCTAGATCGATCTACACTAGGTCTAGTTTTTATATCGTTTATTCTATATAGGCTGGCTACGTAGCAGGCTATCACGAGTCTACTGCCTCAGGCTATACATGCACGATGCTCACAGAAAAAACAAAAATAGCCTAACGTTAGAACTGCAGAAGGTTTAAGCCCTACACGAGCCAGGACTCTTTGATTAGAAAAAAAAATACATCTAGAACCGGTCTTTTTTTTAGTTGTAAGTTATGTAGCATGCAGCATGGGATCATGCATGCATTTTACGCAACCCAGTCTCACTAGGGTCTAGACACTGTCTAGATCCGATAAGAATTAAAATACAACTTATTCTTAACTGTCTCTATTTTGTCCATTTACCGTGGGTACCTATTTTTCACATGGACCCTAATCTATTGTCAACTATGTAATTTTAAGACAGTATGGTATGGAGTAGATAATTGAACATTGACACTTCACTAGACTTAGGTCTAGGATTCTAAAAAGTGGTTAAGTTTTAGACTTCTTACTACAGGCCTGCCCTAGAGTAGGCCTATTCAAGTCCTACACTAGATCTTTCTTTAGGCTTTCGGAATACGGACCCTGAAAGTTCTGATTAACGTTAAGTCTAACATTAGAAAAGAGACGCAAGACTCAAACGTTACTGTCTAGACAAGTCTAAAATAGGCCTAGGCCTACTTAGACTTAGATCTAAGGGAGGGTGTAACATGTTACATAACCTGACGTTTATCCTATACAACACAAATAGATCTAGATCTATTGCCTTTCGACGAAACTTTCGGATTCGGAGCCTGAGGAATTTTGACAAGGGTCTAGGCATAACAAAGTTACTTCACAACAAGTTAATATTGAAATAGTACGGATAATGTTCATCATTGAGGTAGAATATGAAAGAATAAAGCTGATCGTTTATAACTGTTTGTCATCCTCATGTAAGAGAGGTATGGAAATATTATTCAAATATGTTTCACATGCTTCATTATCAAAATCAGTATTAGGACCTGAATATAACTTACTGTAAAATTCATATTATTCAGAATATCTTTAGAACCTGTAATCACATTATTATCATTATCTTTCAATTTATTTATATTTTTCTTTTGCCAAGATCTATTTTCCAAGTTACAAAAATATTTGTTACTTTTTTCACCTTCTTCTAACCATCTCACCCTTGATCTTATTATTAGTCCTTTTGTTTCGAAATCAAAAATTTTATCCAATTTATCTTCCAATTCTTCAAGTTGTGAGTACAAAGGGTCGTCAGGTAAAACAGAGTTGTTTGACAGTTTTGATTTAATCTTGTCAATGCTTTCTAATAATTCATTTTTCTCTTTATTTCTATCCCTTTTTTTTTCGTGCAGAATATTCAATAGCGACCCCAGTGATGAAACATTTTAAAGAATCCCACAATATATTAGAATCACATTGGGAGTCTTTATGAATGATCTTAAAATCCTTAATTTTTTCCTTTATTAAATTAATAAAATCTGTATCATGATATAAATAATACGTATTCAGTTTCCAATATCCTCTGCCTCTGGGAGGCTGATTATCATTGAAACAAACAGAAACAGTTGAATGATCAGAATTAATTCCAGGCAAAATTTTAGTTTCTTTACAGTTATTTACAAAGTTATCTGAGACTAAAATAAAATCCAACCTAGATAAGACTTGAGGTGTTTTTTGGTGTCTTGTATATTTTCTCAAATTAGGATTAAAAAGTCTCCAGATATCACACAAACCAAATTCGTCCATCAATGCAGAAAGCATTTCACTTGCTTTTATATTGGAATGTTTATTCCTAGAACCTTGGTAATCAAGAGGGCCAAGAACAGTATTGAAATCACCAGCTACTAACAGGGAAAAAACATCAAGTTTATTAATTTCAGCAAACAAAAGAAGTAAAAACTCAGAATCGTCATTGTTAGGAGCATATACATTTACAAGAGTTAGGGGGAATTCATTGAGAGTGGAGTTCAAAATTAAAAATCTACCATTGGGATCTCTAAAAATGGATTTCACCTTAAGATTTATTGAATTCCTAATAAGGATTGCTACCCCACGGCTATTGGAGGTAAATGAAGCAAAAAAAGG
This sequence comes from Diadema setosum, assembly GCF_964275005.1. Classification (NCBI taxonomy): domain Eukaryota; kingdom Metazoa; phylum Echinodermata; class Echinoidea; order Diadematoida; family Diadematidae; genus Diadema; species Diadema setosum. The sequence goes on from NC_092687.1 coordinate 1,299,111, forward strand.
CATGTTCACCCCATTGAGAGTGCCACAATTTTTCATCCTCTCTACTGCAATGCGTTTCTTGGAGAAACAAAATATCACAATTAAGAGAGCGAAAGTAATGAAAAATCTTTCTCCTTTTCACATAATCCTGCAACCCTCGACAATTGAACGAATGTAGTTTTATATACATTAAAAAACATCTATTAATAATACCATTAAAACATATATGGCAAAACAAAAGGGCCGAGCCCATGAAGGAAAGTGTACAATACTCAAAGCCAAACAAAATATATATAATATATAATACATTTCTAGGTTGCCTTGAAAATAGATTATGCAATGTCTGCCAAACAAAAAGAAAAAATTAAGTAAAAAACAATAAAAGAAAAAAGAACTAAAACCGAGCATTGGTGTAATCATGAAAGAACAAACTGAGCAAAATGTGGTGCAAGATGAAAAATGTAGGTCTCAAATCAAACCACGGACCTGCACAATTCACACTTCTCTGGCTTGGTGTTTGTGGGCAACATCTTTTTCATGCCCTTTATCCAGTTACTATAGTCAGACATTAAAACAAGCATATTTAAAAACAAACATACTTATGAAAACAAACTTAAAAGCAAACATGGAATAGTCATAACATTTTATGATACGATCCAAAATATTGTACAAAGCTGTGACAATATGATCCTCTTGTTTGATCCCGTTCATATTTGGGTGACAGATTTCTTTACATTTATATCCAATGATCTGTTAAAAATCACTATCACGGACACAAAATAAAACCATGATGTACTCTTGATTCTTCATCGCTATTTGAAATCCAACGAGGATTCTTGTTGGTATCTTATTTTGATTGCTTCTGATCTGCAACAGCTGGTGGGTCTGATGGTGTTATGATCCGTCCACTAGAGTCCTTGGCTTTCAGTATAGCGGGAAAAATGAAAAAGGGTTTCAGACCCTTTTCCCTGAGCGCTTTGAAGGATGACATCTGAGCTTTTCTTCGCTCCAAAACACGCTTTGACAGATCATCACTGATGAAGATCTTCCTCTCCCTTTCTTCTTTGCTCGACACGAAGCGGATCAACTCCCTTTTCACTCTTTCTTTATCCCTGTAGTGGTTGAATCCAACATGCACTGGCCTGGGTCTCTGTTGTGCATCATGCCTGTTGCTACGATAGGTGGGCGTTCGGTGTACTCTTGAAGTGCATCTATCAATGTCGACATCAACTTTGGCGATCTGAAGAAACTGCTTCACTACTTGCGTGGTGTTATTCTCCTCCTTATCCCCTTCGGGTAGGTTGTAAATTACAACGTTATTTCTCCTAGATCTATTTTCTAGATCGTCAATTCGGTCCTCAGCCTTGGCTAAAGCCACCGACAGACTATCAACTTTGGCACTTACTTCGTCTATGTTGTGTTGCAGCACGCCATGAGTATCCGCGCACTGAGCAGTAAGTTGCTCAAAACGGGCGATTTGCCTAGCCTCGTACGCCTTAAGCCACCGGGGAGCGTCATTGTCGATTTCCGTACCTTCGGCCACGCCGACCATATTTCCACTGTCAGTTTTCAACTTTTTCTTCACTGGGCTGTTGGAGACTGAACCAGAGTCCATGTTTGAACCAAGAGGATCCAAAATGATAGTCTGACTATATGATTATATGTTAATTACTTGAAATGGCGTAAATCAGGGCATGATATGAAATTTCCTCAGAGCACTGTCACAGCACATGTCGCTCTACCCGCCGCCATATTGCTCCTCATTCTAGTTTAAACTTACCGAAATGGCGTCGTTGTTTTCAGAATCCATATCGGTCCCTGCAAGAATGTTATGCAACGCAGTCCTCCCACACGGGGGGGGGGGGGGGGGGGATAGCCCCCACCCTGGCCCCGATGCAGTGGATGATCACAGCTCACTACTCCTCCATCCATACGCGGGGCGCGTACGCTGGTACTGTACAAGGGCTCTAGCTAGCGGCATTACAAAGCGATACAGAAAATAATGGTTCAATCGTTTGCTGCTGTTTAGCTAGCTGTGTAGTGTGCAAAATAGGCGGGCGGGCAGGGGTTCCATTCATAAACGGGGACTTGCCAAATAAGGTCCGTCTGTCTCTGATTGGCTAACTCCCTTAGTTACCAAGTGGCTTACGTCCGTTATTCTAGAACGACGTTATTTTGGCCTACTACCGAAGTAGATTCGAGATGGACGCAGGACTTCAAGCTTGTAACTATGCCAACGGCTGAAATTTGCACACGACACGCATAATTTACGTCGCAGATCTCATTGCGTCCTCAATCGAAAGCTCCCTAATCACATATTACTATGACGCAGGGTCAAATATACGAGTGCGCGGCGTGTCCCCTTTCTCACGCTCATTTCGCGCATCAAAGTACATGTGCGCGCAATGACTGACAAGCGCGCCTATCACGATGCTTGCAGTTTGCTATTCTTAACAACGTACTTAGGACAGGGGTGGAGCTTTCCTAAATATTGTGGCGGGCTTTAGGATGGGCTTTTAAAAGAAACCTGTACTGACATTTTCTACTTGTCTGATAATTCTAATCTACATTTTTTGATGCCTACAACTGGAAAGAGAGGATTCTAAAACCCAGGATAAGCCTGTAATGGATTTTTGAAAAAAATTAAAACGAGCATTCCCAGGAACGATCCACACAATTTGGCATACGTCACAGGTGCCAACTGTGCTTTCCGCAAGAAATACTACACAAGTCAATTTACTGAAGTAAACATTCATGCACTGATGATGCAGTATCAAAATAAAATTGTCATACGTATATCATTTTATGAGTTTACAATAATTACTGAAACTATTCATATTGATATGTGAAGCATACCATATCAAATACTAATTACTTTGATCTGAAAACAATCAATTTTCTGAAAATATGTAAAACTAAATTGGCATGGTTAGCCGTACGTGCTCTCGTAGAGCATGCAGTAAGAGGAATCGACGCTGGCAGCATCGAGCGGCTCAACAGGCGAACAGCTATTCACTGTGATGTACCGAACTCGCGAGGTGTACGTGTGGCTAGCTCCAGAAATTTTACTTTTTATGGCGACTAGACGAGATACAAATAGCCCTTCCTTATGATTTTCAGCCAACCCGACGGCAAATCTGGCACAGGAAGAACGACCGCGATAAGGATATCCGTGACTTTCCCTGTAACCAGGCCGTTGCTGGTCCCGACCTGTTCGTTCGCAACTCAAAAGCTCCACCGTCCCGTTTAACGGAGGCTGTGGATGTGTGGTGCAGTTGCTCGCATTGCTTTGCAATGCCGAGTGAGAGAGAAAATATTTGTTGTAAAGAAGTACATTTTGCCAACATTACGGACTTCTCCTAGCCAGTTAAATGCATAACACGACATAGAGACTTCGAGAAGGTTTGCCTCAGTACTGCTGTGCTGGAAGTCGCCAACGTGATGCGACGGCATGTTCAGGGAATAAGTGGAGCCGGTGCTATGTCGAACAAGTAAAATTTAACTCCCAGCCAAGACTTGCGCTTAAAGGGGAAGGCTAGTAACTGATCAGTGGGAATGAGTGGGTATGCTGGGAGATGATTGTTCCAATCCTTATGGGATTCATTCAAGAGTTCATTGTATATCTATTGTTGTGTGAAAATGATTTGCTTCAGAATGGTCTCATATTCAAGTAATGTGCAGTTTAATGTTTCCAGGTTAGCGTCCCTGGTCAGTGACGGAGCATTAATCTGCACATTACTTGAATATGAGACCGTTCTGAAGCAAATCATTTTCACACAACAATAGATATACAATGAACTCTTGAATGAATCCCACAAGGATTGGAACAATCATCTCCCAGCATTTCCACTGATTCCCACTGATCAGTTACTAGTTGATCCTATTTAATAAAGTTGATTTCTCAAATTCCGTATTACCAATTTTCATCAAAATCAAACGAAATACTTAACATCTTGTATCCCATCGCTGAAATGAAATGAAAATTTGATATGCATCCGATTTCGGGAACTGTTGATATACCTGCGACTATTTGGATATTGTCGCTCAAAAAAAGTCGCTTTGAAACAAGGCATACAAGCGCGTATTCCGAAACTGAAGTTAGCGATCTCCTTGTAAGCGAATTTGCAAGCTTTTGCTTGTGGGCGTGTTCTTCGCATGTGCTATCATTTTTTATTAGGTAGCTAACTTTAGTTACACGTGTGCCGATACACGTCATGATCCGATCCCATACTAGTATCGCAATAACGATATATCGAGCTTCCTGGATGCTGGCGCGGCCCGGCACGTCAGTCTTGCGTGTATGTACTGTAGGCCCTATGTATGTCGATGCAATGTTCTTTGGTTAATAAACGTTACATTGTATTATAATAACATGCCTAATGTTATATTCACACGTGTACACTACATTTGACCATGCTATGCGGAAGTAGGCCTATGCCATTCATACTTAAGTAAAGGGCTATATCGAGTATAGCGAGGTACCCGCACCTCGTCAGGGGCCCGAATACCGTCACCCCGCTTAAAATTGTTTTAAGCGCACTAAACAAAAAATTATGCCCGGGACTGTGTTCAGTATGCTTGAAACTTGGCAGGGCCGAGCAAATTTTGGTGAAAACCGAACAGTTTTTCGCGAAAATCGGAAATTTTAATCGGAATAGGACCCTACGTGTTATAAGTATCACCACTGTCCCCGCACGCATCTTTTACGTGTATGTCTATGGGAGCATCACGGTCACCCGCATACGTCTTTTACGTGCTTTGTCTATGGGAGCGCGGGTGACGAGTCGCGGGCCCCTTCTTTAGCGCACAGCTATTTCGCATCGTTCGCGTTTGACGACGATAGCTGCAAATTTTCGATATCGATCAGTGAGCTTGTGATTCCATTGGAATTTTCAGCATTTTTCCAGTATGTGAGTTGGATTTCAAAGAATTTCAGTGGCGAAATGTGATTCAAATATGCGCAAACATTAACTATGACGAGGTGCGGGTCACCCAAGTATACTAACGTTTATCTTGCTATTTAATGTTTCCTTATGTCTGATTTCGATTAACATTTACAAAATTAGGCCTAACAGTTACTTGAAATTATTTAATCTAACGTTTAATACAGGGGCTGTAGCGTATTGTTACAGTACTGGTGAATAGGTGGGGATTCATTTTTTTTTTTTTTTTTTACATTCCAAAGTGAGATATCAAATGAGAAACTAGCTTTACTTGAAATATGAAGAAAAACCATAAAATAGCCTGGCCCTGGGTTTATAATTTTAAGAAGGATTCAACTGTGTGTGTTTTTTTAACGAAAACTGATTTTCAAATGGCAGAGATAGCCCCCCCCCCAAAAAAAAAAAAGATAATATTAATAAAAGACTAGTTAGGGTCTAATATTACCTAGATCTAGACTCTAACGTTTGGCCTATATGTAGAAATATCTACCCCAACTTTATTGGGAAATCTTTGTTTCACCTCGTTTTTGGATATCTCGGCCACTTCAAAACCGAATTTCATCAAATAAACTTTTGACAGCCCTTTCAGATTGCATGCTCTTTGAGTTTGACATCTTATAGATCCTACTACGTCATAGAATTGGTTAGAGTGGTTTCTGAAATGAATATCACGCAAAATATTAAAAACTAGAAATCTAAATGATAATCCTCACGTAGACCAGAACTGTAACACTGTTACTGTCTGTAAAGTAGGCCTACACTACACTCTTTTTTTTAACTATTAGCATCTAACAGTTAAACCTATTAGAGTCTAGAATCTAATATGGTATTTTACTACTGACTAGTCCTAAAAATTGCTAGGCCTAGCGTTAGGGCCTAACGTTCGTCGTTTGATAGATCTAGTCTAGACCAGTCTAATTGATGTTGTGCGGTGCGTCATCCAAGCAGGAACAAGGTCAAGGAACCCCCGGGCGCGAGTCCGAGTTCCTTAAAATCATAAATGGCAGGTTGTCCTCATATATTAGGCCTAAAGCTAGCCTAGACCCCTAACACTAGATCTAACTCGTAACTGTTGACTCTAGTCGGAGTCTAGAGTCTAACGTTGGATTCTAGATCTACTAGACTGGTTCTAGGTCTCCTAACAGTAACAGTTGAACATAGATAGTATATCAAAACGTTAGATTGCCGAAAAAAAGAACACAATAGCCAAGCCTTCCGTGGTACCGGTACTTAACGCTCTTAACAGCAATGTTCAGACAGGAGCACGATGTAGGCTAGAGACAGTAGAGTAGACTCTGTCTCTACTACTCTAGGTCGATGCCGATGGCATGGATGGTCGATATAAATCCCTCGAAGTCGAACATAATGTACTACTAACAATTGTTACTAATAAATACTAACCTTGGGGTACCGGGGGTAGTGGTGTGTCAGTGGAGTGCCTGCTAGGCCTACTGTACTAATTATCCGAGGTTCGGAATGTCCAACGAAGTGTAACGGTACTCGGTGTGGACGGTAGGACATATAGTCCAATATATGAAGAGTTTGTTTGCAAAAACCGATAAGTCCATATTTGTCAAATGGAGATATTTGCGATTAAAGGTCAAGAAAAATAAAGAGAATGATAAGAAATTTGTTGCTTCTTTTGACCATAACTTCAAAAACATACCTTTATATGTAGTGACCAATATATCATTTAAAAGGTATTATTTTGTACTTTATGACAGAGACCGTACTTCAAAATCTTCAAAAATGGACTTATCGGTTTTTGCAAACAAACTCTTCATATTATAATCCAACATGAAGATCAGTGGATAACTGCAGAACATGTGGTCTCCACAAGTAGGTACACAAAACTCGTCGATAGGCCTGTATAGGCTATACACTTCGTAGACGGGGTAGATCCTACAGTAGACTCTACTCTGTAATCAGTAGAAACTGAGAGATAGAATCTCAAGAGTCAAACATCACTGACAATCCAAGTGTGAGTAAAGAGCCTGATATGCAAGCACTCGTCAGATCTGAGCTAAATTGAGACAGATCAAGCAAGGTGTTCACTCCATGGCATGAAAGTTACACGAGCTGTTACAGCTAGCATGCGTGCAGGATTCACTAAATTTGGGGTCTATACTACAAACGTTATCGTAGTGGAGAAAGCTACTAGTAGCTAGCTAGCGCGCGCGGGATGCTCGCTAGTTCTCATCAATGGCCACAAAGGCAAAAACTATTTTGATTGGTTGTAAAATACTGCATACATTAAGTAACTCTGAAATGATTGGCTGTCATACAGTAATTATTCGTAACTGCCTCATTTGCATGCAAACCAGACGTCACACGACTTTGCAAACAGGAATTTCCAGTGTTTGTCTAACTTGCAATGTTTACACACGCAAAAACAGCCATCTACAGTAGATGTTGAATAGCTACAACTGTGTAATGTATGTGTTCGTTTAAAAACATTCAGCATGTACATACACACACACACACACACACACACACAAACATACACACACAAATATCCATGCATAAATCATGTAAAGACAAATGTTGATCTACTACAACTCTAAAGACAAATGTTGATCTACTACAACTCTGAAGTTACCCATGTCTTGTGATTTGATGCAATTAATTTGGTATCGTAGAATTTCAGATAAATGTATGATCTATTAACATTAGGCCTACAAGGTTCTTCATTCTGTGATATAAATTGTAAACAGCAAAAGCTAGTAAACACAAAAGCCTCCTTCCTAGCGTTAGCTAAAAGCCTATAACCATACCTGAAGTGAATACGTTCGATCTGACAGAGTTTCTAGTACATGTAATTACTAAAGTAGTGGATCTACCTTCTCGAGTAGACATCTAGTTGATGTACTTAAATAACCTGATTAAGAATACTAAATTGCAAATTAGATCTTAAGACACTGGTGACACCAATTATAGGGCCTATGGTTGGGTTTCCAACACATCGACACCATTGCTTTCAATAGAAATTGGAAAAATTCTAACAATTTTGCAATATTTTACTCACATGTCAAGACATTATTTTGAATTCAGTACGGACAGCAAAACTTACACTTTCGCTAAATGCTCCAAGACAACATTGTCACCATTAATTTAAGAAAATTTTCAATTTTTTGTTGTTGTTTTTTTGTTTTTGTTTGTGTTTTTTTTTGGGGGAAGCAATATTACCCCAAAAAAGATTGAATGGGGATTGGAACTCCCTACCATAGCCACTCCCCACATACACACACACACACACACATACACACACATACACTTTTGTTATCTTCACTTTTTATGTTTCTAACGAAACTGTCATTTGGACAGTACCGGTATTTACATAAGTGAATTGAACTGCATAGGCCTATGCATGTTTGCAATCAAATTCATTGTGCCTAGGAAGAGTAGGCATTTTTGAAAGGACACAAATGGAGAAAACTTTGTATTCCATTAATATATATATATATATATATATATATATATATATATATATATATATATATATATATATATATATATGGGTGGGAATTTTGAACGATGTACAATTGCCAATTTTCGTAAATTATGATATTCTTTCCCTTAGAACACGCCAGGATGATCTAAGAAACCAGATCTTTTCATGTCATCTCAAAGATTGCTAAATTTCCTTTCAGGAAATATATGGTTTCGTTTACTTTTACCTGATATTTTTCATTTCACAAGGACTTAAAGCGTAAAAATACGGTAAAAACGCTATTTTAACAAAAATTTTTGTTTTTCGAACTAATGATGTGCATTTTTAATGGTACGTGGCATCTAATATCTGACCATGTTCTGGATCTGACATATCATGGCTATGTACCACAAAATTATAAGAACGTTATGAGCACGTATGAAATTACAGAGAACAATTAAAATATCAAAGTCCTAAACAGACGAACGTCCGTGATGCTTTTATTTATATCGCTGCTGCAAATTCTACTTTGTTGTCCCAACTGTAACGTATACGAAAATTTGGTGTTCCACCTAATGAACATATCCTGCAAAAATTGTACGTCTGCTGGCTGTACATGGGACGTAATATTTTTTTATGCAAAATTATACTCAGTTTTCGTCACGGACGTGCCTCCGCTATTTTCTAATAAAGATTCAAAACCATGAAACGTTATTGGCGATATTGTTCTGAGTCGTAATCAACTAAGATCTAGCCACACGATAATATGTTTGTTTTGAGTTTCTGTCCATCCTTTGTCAAATAGGAACCGAACTTTTATTTTTAGACGAACCTCCAAGAAAAAAAGAACGTCCGTGATGATTAAAACGTTTTTGAGTGGGACACCATCTTGCTCTGATGGCGAAGGTGCATTTTACCTTTGGCTCTCTAGCCAAGGAGCTGCATGCCATTTTTGGAGCGCACTGAGGTTCGTCCGCAGTTTTTGGTCCATGCAGTTCACCAAAATTTTTCCAAAGAGGAAAAAGCAAGGGTATTTAGACCTATACAACGATGGTAGCTGTCTCTTCTCATTGGGCTTCTAATCTAACGTTGGAATGGTGCTCGGTCAGGGGCTTGGTGGGAGCTGCAACTACTCTCTCTCTCTCTCTCTCTGCCTGAGGTGATGTGTGGTGTCATAGCTCCTCAAGGTCTTCAAACGATACTCAATGAATCCATGATCCTTGCCATACAGGAATAGTCCTGAAATATAAGAATACATTTTAAGTCAAAGCTTTTTCTTGAGTCTCAACAAATTTGACTTTGGCACAGAGTTGACTATAACTGATGAAGATCTGATAGCAGTAGAAATACATGTAGTGGCATTCTTATGGAAGAAAACGAGAATAGGTTTATTATAAATGAACGGCGCAACTGGCATGTTGGAACTTAAGTTACATTACGTTACGTTGAAGTTAACGTTCATCGAACTTAAGTCATGGAATCAGGCCAATCTGCACACAACTTTATTAGACATCTATGAGAAGGTACATCACAATCCCCACATTGCCTGTATATTTGCACAATGAGTTAATTAAGAAATATATGCAATTTCCCTGTAAAAGCCATTTTTTTTTTGGGGGGGGGGGGTTCATGCCCATAATCTGAAACACTTTGGGTCCTTGGCCCCTAACTAAACAAGGATGATCAACTCCTCGTTTGGTTGCTTAATTCTGTCCACTAGCTCTTGAGAAAAGTTGAAAATGTTGAAGTTTTTGCAAGCTAGATGAATAAAATACCATGTATGTCGCTTAATCTTTCTGCTAAAGAGGGCTAAAAAAAGTTGTAGATCACATAAACTTACGAGTATAAACTTACATGCCCTTTTGCACCTTGTGTGGTGTCTCACAGTGTGGGGTACTGCATCGCAACCGCCTTGGCTACAACATCCTTTGCTCACTACTTGGTATCTGAATTTAAAAAGAAAGCAAGAAAAATGTTAATCATATTCTACGACGCAAACATCAAAAATTTGGCCCTCATTTTAATCTTTTAAGGGGCTGAACTATTTTTATGGTTTTTTTAGGGGGGCATTAATTTCTATTGCTATTCAGTACCACTGTTTCAAGTACATTTATTGCTACTTGAGCCAGATATCAGTTAATATATGTGACCATGCACCTCAAAACGAACATAAAGTCGCACACACTGATTTTGCGTGAGGACTGAAAATAAGTGAAATGGGTCAACGTAGTCGAACTTGACTTTTTCATATTTTCTGAAAGAGCGGGTCTTCTTTTACATTATGCTAAAATTTGGTATCATAAAACGGGCAGGAAAGTGTGTTTTTTTAGCAGTTTATCTGGAACATTTTTGGTAGAATAGTGTGATTATGTGTGTCTTTAGAATGCTTTTTTTATTTCTGAAAAACCTTGTCCACACTCTTCACTTTCAACTCTAATAACTTTTGAAAAAATAGTGCTACTGCTTTGAAGTTGGCATAAATTATGGAAAAAAATGTGTTAATGAGGCATGTTTAATTTCAGTTTAATCTGATAATCCCTTCATTGTTGTTACTCTGGTGGTTTACTTCCTGTTTTTTGTGCCATTCATCGCACAGCCAGCACGGTTTGGTAAAGATTAAGCGCTTGAATAGACACTGTACTTCAGAGCCTCTTTTCTCAGTTCACACTTTTCCTGAGTTTGTGCTTTCTTTCCAATATTTAGATAGGTTAGGAGAGTCAATTTGATTTGAGTTATACATCATTTTAAAGCTTAAAGTCTGCTGTTTCAGAATATGGTCTGAACTAAAAATTCATGTCTGGCGATTTTTTGTTTGTTTTGAGGTGCAGGGTCACATATATGAAAATTTCATGCAGATAGGTTAAGTGTGAATGTGCACAGTTAGTAGAAAAATTTATTCAAGATGTGATTATCCATTGAACTTCATTGCACATCAACTCCCACTTTTATATTAATCATTGTGATGATTAAATCATACGTATTGGGACTATTATGAAATCAATATACATGTGGCCCGATGGGGCTACCACGAAAATAAGTCAGCGTGGAGTCTTGTACGTACACTCTGTTTACATGTTTCATACAAGTATACCAGTCTTTATTTTTAGATCTATAACCATCACTTCATTAACAATGTTATACTTACCGGCCCCTTCTACTTTCTTTCCCCCTCTTTTTTTTTTTTTTTTTTTTTTTTTGGGGGGGGGGGGCAAATTTTAATCTGCTTTTCTCTATACTTGAGAAGACCAAAAAAAAAAAACAACAACAACAAATGAACAGGCAAATTACATGGTTATATATTGGATGGAAATGTACATTGCAGTACAAGACATGACAATGGGAAACTGGTATTCCAGACCAATTTTCAAATTGTAATAATGATATATGAATAATAATAATATTTTAAATAATTGAACTTACGCTGCACAGTTTTCTGCTTCCATTTTCAACAACAAATATGCTGCAATGATCTGGATGTGCAGATGTCTCCTCGGAACAGTCAGAACTCCTTCCCTCTGCTTTTGAAGTATCTCTTCCCCCTTGAAGTGATGTGTGTGTTGAATTCCTGGGCAAATAAGTAAAATTTAATGGTTTTATGAATAATACAAATGGCATGAGGATAGTACGTTCCTCCAGTTTACATTATAAACTTGAAGAGCAAAATCATTTTGCATACATATTTGACATAAGCAACAGCTCTACTTACACAACTCAAGACTGACCATAACATGGTTTTCACTTCTGTCGATACGGCAAGTACACGGTACACATTTTTCTTAAATACAAGTACTAACCTGTCAAGACATTCATTGTCAGAGGGAAGGACAGCTCCAAAACTGCTCCATGAAGTATCTTGAAAATCATTTCTTCAAACAAAATAAAACCAACCAAGCATTCAGTCTCTTGATGTAGCCTCTTATGTAATTACTAAGACTCTAGAATGTAAAATAAATATAAATCTATTTCAAAGTAGTCTCCCTTCATTAATCATTGTGGAAAACAACAGAATAGCTTACAGCAGGGTTAATGCAATGGAAGTCCATATCTCAGAGGCTCCTTCGCTGATGTTGGCCCAGTGTTTCCAGCATTCGTCAACCCTGAATTCAATGGCTAGTCGTTGTATGACTACATCTGGTACTTTGCAATCTGGTGATCTGCACCCTCTTCGTGTGACAGAGACTGTACAGCTATCAATATCTGTCTTTGTTCTCCAAATGATGACCCCTACACCGAGTTCCTTTAAATCACCATCACTCCCGAAGAGCTGTCATGTCTACGTCCTTATCTGGAGGAAAGTATGAAAACACAAGGTTCAGAAATGGATTTAGAGCTCATTTCCACAAGACAATATGCAGTTGTTTTGTCCACACAAATACTAAGTGAGCACCAATACAAAAGCTAGTAGGCCTAATTACTTTTTTAGCTACATCAGCATATTTAACGTTAGAATTAAAGACCCAAAGATGATCTCTGCCAAATTTCCATACCTAAGGTCACCTGTAACTTTCATAAAAAACAATGTTGAAAATAGTACCAGTCATCGTCTGCTACAAGGCGGATCAATCTCCATGATGTGTGAGCATGCTGATCTTCAGCTAACGTTTTTAAAAGTGTGATCGTCACAGTGGACCAACACTTAACGCGAACAGTACACGCATCATACTTCTTACCTAGTACAGTAGTAGATGATCACGACACATGACGTAGGAGCTAGTGTACGTGGTCTTCTCCCAGCTGTTTGGATGCTCAAAATCAAATGTAGCGGCAAATAAAAGTCCTTTTTACTACATACAGTGTATATAATGAACAATAATCATAAATCACCAAATTTCACCATTCTTTATTACCGTATTGATTGAATCACCATCTCATCTGGCAACACAGACCAGTGTCAGTGATTCGGCTGTCAACTCAACAATAGCAATGTAGAGTACGTGTCTGGCGCTAGGCGCTTCTAATGTGTTAGCACAGCTTAGTAACAGTTAGGACCCTATAGTATAAGTTCGATCTCTACACTCGACCACAGTAATCTCTGTGTGATGATATGCTTACGAATGTCAATTCAATGACTAACAACCAACGTTTCATTCATCACTCATTTTTTTTTTTTTTTTAATAGTTCAAGCCCTAGATCCCAACGTGTACAATTAAAGTGTTGTTTAGTTAATTAAGACTCAACGTATAGATCCCAACACCTAGCGTGTACCATCAGCTGAGTTTCGGCCTCGGATTCTAGCTGTTCGTATAAAAGGTGTTCTATGGTATGACCAGCCCCATATAGCTAACTGTGTACAAACCATTATACATTAATTGTTCGAAGGAGCGCCAGTACGGGCCCGGGGTTATTCGTATAGAACCCTTGCCTAAAGGTAACTTACTTATGGTCGTTTACGGAGAGGTATAATTAGATCGATCTATGGTTTGCTTACCTTAAAAAATGTGAATAATTACATATCTCCGCCCCACTCAATTTGAAGACAGACATTTTCTCCCGTCCATCACGACATCCAGGCTCAGATTCTCACGATTGCACTTACACGCACGTAAATCTGTGATCCTATGCATAATACACGCACAGTTAGCACACAACACGCAATTGCACACAGTCCACGCACAGGCGACGCGTCGCTCTTCAGGTAAACCTGCCCGCGCCCAAGCCAGGGGAAATTGCGGCTGGTGATTGGCTTAGAGTAAACACATGACAGGGGAATTCTCAATTTCTATTGGCCTAGCCAAATGCGTTTAATTATGTATTCACTCGGAATTCACTCGGCTTAATTTTCACTCGGAATTTACTCGGCGAATGGGTTTCACACAAATTTCACTCGTTACAAGAGTGAAATTCACTCGACAACTAGTGAAAGTCACTCTTAATTGAGTGAAATTTTATTCACTCCTTCCGAGGAGTGAATTATTCACTCGAAATTTTTTAGAGAGTATACTAGTACACTGTAGTGAGATGTAAAAAGCCTGTTATGAAGTTAAATCTTGCTATGTATTTTCATGCTACATACAAGACTAATATCTTCTGGAACTGCTGTTGTGATAGAGTGCACTCACGTTATATCGAACACTGTTGTTGTATAACAAAATTTCAGCTGCAATGAGTTAAAATATCCGGCCACAACCTTGCCTGGTTTGTATTTTTTATTGCTTATTTGTTAGGATGTGAACAAATTTTGATACAAAGAAAGAAATCTGCAGGCCCGATGAATTTGTTATAACAACAGTCCATTGTTATTCTTTTTTATGTCAATCTGTTCATTCGTGTTCAATACTGTTTAGAATTCATTCATTCATTAAAATTGTCATCACATCACAGTGGCAAAATCCAAAACATTTTAACCATTTTTTGGCGGAATTTTCTGTAGTCTTTTCCAAATTCTACATCATAAATTATGCTATATATACTTGCAACAGTTAGTCTGTAATGTTAGCAAAAATCTTCTGCAATAAAAGCCTTCTCTTCTGTTTGGCATGACATAGCGATGAGGGCACAGACTGCACTAACGTACAGTCTAGCTTGCTAAGTCATTGGATCAGAAAGTGAAAGCGCTTCTCTCATTGTGTATACTTAAACATGTCATCCAATCACAGTGGCATCATCGACAACATGCTAACCTACAAGTATTAATTATTGACAGACTTTTCCAAAGTATTTTCCAAAGTCTGCCTGCATATAAATTGTGCTATGCCTGCATTAGTGAGTCTGGAATGTTGCGAATATTCTACAATAAATGCTTTCTCGTTTGTTTGGCATGACATAGCGAGAAGGGCACGGATTGCACTAAAGTATAGTCTAGCTTGCTAAGTCATTTGATAATTGGAATTTATTTTCGAGTCCTTTTCTCTTTGTATTGACTTTAAAACTTCACGAGTCAAATTTCGTCTTATGCTAAGATGTTATCATCTTCACTTCAAATAGATTTAACTTCCTAAAATATGTTAACTGTGTTGACATATTTTAACTGGCATTACCGCTATTCACAAAAACTTGACTTGAGCAAGCGCAGGGTACTCCCGTTGAAATGAGCTGAAGACACCACCAAAAAAAAAATGCAGGTTACATGTTAATTGAAGGTTAATTTGACGTGGTTGCATTGCACTACATATCCTATTGTCAGTAACTTTACATGTTTAGCATAGTAACGGTTGTAGCTTAATTTATCGTATCATGTACATACTAGTAACCAGTTGCTTACGTACACATTAACAATGTACAATTCATAGCAAGTCTAATGCATGCTATGGGAATGAGTCTGTATCAAGTTAAATGGTAACTATATGTTCTGTGTTGATGTACTATCATAAGTTCGGTCACAACATTACGTTCAATAAATGGCCCTGATGTTTTGATGCATTACGGATGCATGTCGAGTACATACATTTTGCATCACTGTACACGAAAATGTACTTGCACATAGATGCACAAGCACTCATAGAGCACTTCATGCAATTGTTATTTAATAAGATTGTTTTTGCATCTGTGTGTGTATTTTGGGTGAAATTTTCATGTATTATATGATATGTGAGACTCTTTGTAGATGAGAGTCATCTAATACATCAGGGTGAGATGAGAGTCATCTAATCAAATCGGGTGTTATCAGTGCAAAAATTGGTTGGGGGGGGCATGCTGAAGTGGTGAGTTTTGCCAATGATATGGGTTACAACATTAATTGATACGTGCAAATTATGCAACAACAACAAAAAAACAGGTAATCTGTATATTAAAATAACATTATCTGAAATCAGGCATTCATTTCCAAATGCTTCAAATTTGAGGTTTATTTTTTTTTCAATACCTCCATATATAATGGATGTTACTGCACTCTGGAACTGCAAGCAATGCATGTCACAATTGAGATGAGAATCATTTGTGGATACAGAGTCATACATTTCACCACTGCTCTGACCATATATCCTTGCAATTTATTTTAAAAAAAAAGATCTCAAATAAATAATTTCATACTTTCATCCCTGGGAAAGGTGCATGGAGGTACCGCTTTTTGTAGTTAAAATCAATACATATGTGTTCAATTACCTGAAGTGAACGAGAATTATCACTAAAGGTCCAGCAGCTGTGATTTCCCTATGAAAAAGAATTGAACCAAGGTCTGTCGGGTCTAAAAACAAAAGGCAAATACACCTCTAGATTTTAATACAATTGTGGTATTCATTCATTAAGATATTCAAGAAAGTATATGCAGTCACCATGGCCATGCCCTGTTTGGTACAAGCGAAAACAGTGTCTCAACATAACGACATCTAAGATTAAACGTCATGTATCATACAACAGTACATACCAAATTTGAAATAAAGTGTTTAAATACTAATACTGTGGAAGTAATTTCCTACGACAAGGTTTTGGTAAAACTGTGGTTGATCATGGTAATGTTTTTTTATTTTTTTTGGCAAACACAAGATAAGTATCTATCACATCTATACCTCACTGTCATGCTCTCCATCAAGTCTGATTTCAAATGATTCAAAAATTTGGAATTCAATCCATAACATTTTAAAGGAAATATACAGGTATCATGTCAATACCTTGTCCTTTATACTGTATATACACTTATCCTGGACAAATTTTCACCAAGAATGCATTGTGCTACAGCTTGTTGAATTGCCTTTGGTATGTATGCAACCTCAAATTTTAAACTGGATGACATTAATACCTTGTAAAAATGAACTGTAAATAGCATTAAATATTCAATCTTTGTACATATCATCTCTATGACAATCCATTTGTTTCTTTAAATGCAAATTGACACAACAGTCTTCGTCGAACACTAGGTCACTCAACATTATTATGTGAATTTCTCCAAGGATTCAATTCGTTGCAGCCGATACTTCGCATTATCAGAGGTGTGCACTCCATTTGTCTCATTAGATGCCAGGATGACATCAACATACTGGGTTAAAATTGAAACATAACTTCGATGTCAGGATATTTTTTTTTTTCTTTCTACAACTTTGTCTGTATTACCTTGAGATATAAAGACCTTACTATATCCCTTATAATTTTCACAAGTTCAATCCATGTCACATAATTTACTTCATAGTAAGATAATTAGGCCAACTTCATCAGACATCATATTGGCTGTGCAAATTACTCCCAAAGTCATGTTTCATCATGAATCTTGGAAAGCACATGTCCTATCTTCCCTATATTTTGGACCCTTAAAGTCTGTATGTGTTGCAAGCTTCACTTCACAAAGTAATAATTTTCTCCTTATTCACCACCTTGCATTTGCAAATGATGATCGAAATTACATTTTTTTTTTTGCATCTTTGTTAGTATATACCCGATCAAATGATACATTTTATAGGTTTTTTACTCGTTTTGCTTTTTGTTTTTCATGAGAATCTGAAAAAATCACATGTATGTTTGTCCGCATTCAACGATATAACGGATAGGGTTATCTGAATTGGGGTAACGGCTCAAAACATGTCTGGTTAAATGTACCAAATCACCTTGTTTGTTGGCATTGACATATTTTCAAGTCTATAGTGACAATAATTATGTGTCAATCTCACATTGAATTAAGATAAAATTCAGTGCTGGCAGCACAATTCCACTATTTCCTTACACTAATTCACTGAAAGCTATTACTATTTGTGATCGATCTGGCATCACAACATAACCTACAGGTCACCACACATGTCCCCGTCGAAATTATAGTTCTGGTGTAAAGTTACCAGGTAAAATTGCCAAGCAAGAACTATAAGCATAGTTTAGTTGCCTCGATTCCACCATCAACTTTCTAACGCTGACCAAAAAACATTTACAGGCATAAGAACAGACAGAAAACCTGAAAATATAAGCCTCTGGTGATATTTAGGCCGGGACATATGCAAAAATATGCAAAGCTGAAGCCACATCTAGAATATAAACATACAATTCGTAATAACTCCCTCTGGAATAAAATGTCATGTTAGTGTATAATTATGTCACAATGTGAGCAAAACCCACTGCAGCTGGTAGCATGCTGATATAAAAGCTCAACTCTACTGCAATTTTTTGACCATGTCAACATGACAAGAATACGGTTTGTTGTCAATGAATTCACACTTACTATCCACCAACATGCAAACTAGCAGGTTGCAAAGTGATAAGTTTCAATGGCATTAGTCTTATCAAAAACTGTGGAATTGAATCCAGCTGGATTCATGACAACAAGTCCTCTTCAATGACAATTGACTGCTGGCAGTGAAATGCAAAACAACCTCTACATGTTGAATGACAAGAGGAGTCTCAGTCCGCAACTTCCCAACATACTTATCTTACATCTTGGACCCCTTAAATGTGATACCTTACTGCATTCTTAAGAACCCAGTATTTGTGATTCATTTAACGCTTTGAATTCTACTGGTCTGAAAAGATGCAACAAATAAATTTCGGTGACTAGGAAATATTCACTTGTCGCAAATGATCTCCTCCGCGATGAGGTTAAACACACAAGCCTTCAGCAATATCACAGCAAATATAACCGTTTTGATGATAAAATCACCTCTGAGAAAGGCTGAATGCTCAGTTTTTCATCCAAGGACTCAACTGATGTCATTTCATACTGCTATTATATCACAAATTATGCTCCAAACGATATTTTCATAAAGCACATCACAACTTGACATTTACGTCATGCTTGTGCAACACGATATCATACTTTGACATTCATTTCATACTTCCACACATGCGATTGTCTTTATGCTGCCATTATAGCACAAACTCACCACCACAACGTATTGTTGTAGGATGCATTTATCTTTATGCTGGAATTGTAGTTGAAGTATCAGCATCACACAATATCTCCCTCCTGCGACCATTGATTTCCACTTGACAATCACAAATGCTTCAACACATATGACACTTAAAAAAAAAATGCTGTGTATCAGCTTTCATAAAATTTCACTGCTCCATTAATTCACTGATGCCATATGACCTCCATGAAGTCATCTCCTTCCAAGATTTCACAAAAGATAATGCTGTTCATTGTCTTCCTTTCAGCGATATTGATGTAATGTCTGTCATCAGGCATTATAGTCTGTTGGTTATTTCGCGAGCAACCATGAACTATGCGGTATGTTAATTCCCATCATTGATTAGAACTAGGTCACCAAAATAAAGTTAGTATCACGATGACAAACACGTCTGTTGCGACACGGATTGTCGCCCCTACACGGATTGTCGCCTCCTGCTCGGGGCGACCATCCGTGACGGGCGTTGGCGGCACGGATTGTCGCCCCCTACACGGATTGTCGCCCGCCCTCGAAGCACATTTTGCTGGGTAATATCGTTCTGGACATAATCATTGAAATACTAACACATACATGGCTACATCCATGCAAACATGCCATGTAAAAAGTCATGGTGCGGTTTCAAGGAAGTGTGTATGTGCGCGTGCACATGATAATTTAGTGTCCGTTTGTGTGTGTGTGTGTGTGTGTGTGATGGAAGAATGTGTTTATTATGTCAGTTTTTTGCGTATGTGTTTTTTAGCTGCGCGTGGGGAGGGATACCTAGTAAGCTGTTGCTGGCATAAACATTGATATTGATTTTATCAGCAGCTTTGAATTTGATGAGTTTGTTTGGCAGATTTGTATATGAATTCGGAGTGGAGCTTGCGTGCGGGCGGATGCTGCTTTTCTGCATACGGTCCATTATGTCTTATTTATCAACATTGGGAAATCGTTTCATCAGGAAGGATGTGGTATCGGTTCGGGTGTGCGTCGGTATGTGGGAAGGGGGTTACATTTCGTTATCGCAAAACTTTGTTATTCTGAAGGCTCATTCGTCCGAAGGCTCATTCGTCCGAAGGGTCATTATTCCGAAGGTTCGTTATTCCGAATTTCATTTTTGGATCAACGAACCACTAGGTATAGGGAATTGTGTGTTTCGGATAAATTAAGCCTCGGAAAAAAACGAAACTTCAGAATAACGAACCTTCGTGTGTGTGTGTGTGTGTGTGTGTATGTATTTGGGTCGGTGAATGTGGGTGTGGGATGATTTAGGTTTTGTTTAATCAGGGGTTGGTGGGTTGGGGACTGGATTTGAAGAAGGATAGTTATAAATGGTATGACGGATGCTGGTAGGATTTAATATTTAGGATAGATGTAGGCCCTAGATTTGTTTCGGTTTGGGAGGGGAGGGGGTGGTGGGGTTTTTTATGACTGATTTCATTCTAGATTTGTGTAATATATTTGTGTGCTTTTTTGTGTATATGCCCTTGTAAGTAAGAAGGTGTTACATGATCCAAACCAATATATTCAAGGAATATAGGTTTGGTAGGGCCCTATACATGAAGAAATTATTAGTAGGGTTGGTCTATAATCGAGTTATCTATGTTGAAGTGAGATTATTTGTGGTATAAATTGACAAATGGATTTGCTTTTGTTTCGAATTGCCATTTGTAACTTTTTTTGTTCATGTTGCACCCAGAATGGGTCGATTTATGAATGGTTTGAATGGAATCAATAAATATCAAGGAAAAAAAGTGTTGAGTTAGTTTGTTTGCATTATGAGGTTTGCTTGAGTGTTTGTTGGTGTTTGTTTGTATTACGTATGTATTAGCGGTGTGCAATGGCAGTTCGTTTGTGCTAAAATCAAGTAACGATTGACAAAATTTTTACGGCGTGTGGAAATTATTCGCTCATGCATAAAGCATGCCAAACCTATTCTGGGACAAAGAATAGTGGTATGGACGTTCTAGTTTATAAGACTGATGGAAGAAAATGACTGCAGGGAAAAATGAACAAAGACAAATAACATTGGGGGAGGGTACCTCCCTCGTATGTATTTTTCTCTCGGTCTCTCTCTCTCGCCTAGCCCGCCTCACCGCTGATATTTGGTTGACACACCCATACTATTTTTAGATCAACGCTGGTGTGAATTCTTTAAACACGTGCTCATACACTCTGAAGGCGTTTGTATTGCCACAGTAGCGCCACTATATTCCACATACACACGTAAGCATACAGGCACACGTATACACAGAGACAGACAAACCACTACCACTATGTAACCACCACACATGCACAATTTCTACATTATTGTATTATTATACTCCAAACACACACACAAACACACACACACACACAACAAATCATACACATCACATATCATGCAGCTCACAATACACACACACACACACACACACACATACGCATAACTTACCAGTCATACCCATCCCACCAAAGCTTAACACCGGAGGAACCACCCCGAGCCCGGGGCGACAACCCGTGACGGGGCGACAATCCGTGTCGCAACAAATTTTTTGCCAACACGGATTTTCGCCTTCGAGGTCAAAAACTGGGAACTGCACAAGCGTCACGGATTGTCGCCAGGCGACAATCCGTGACGGGGGCGACAATCCGTGCCGCCAGCGCCCGTCACGGATTGTCGCCCCGAGCAGGAAGCGACAATCCGTGTAGGGGCGACAATCCGTGTCGCAACAAACGTCTATCCTTCCTGTAGTTGCGTCACGTACTCTCTTATGTCCAGTGCCTCCAGAAGATATCAGCATTAAAAGCTTCATGAGCAGGGAATCTCGACTCAGGCCATTCAACTTAACCTCTCCATTTCTGGGCAAAGTATTCATGGGTACGTATATCTTTCCTGCTGTTTTGAGGGCAAAATCTCAGCAAGAGGCCATGATAATAATCCAGTCCTTTTGTGTGCAATGACATATTAATCTGACGAATGTCACTGAGCAGCAAGTAAAGACAACAGCATTCAAAGTTTCATGAGAAGGGGTTCTCGACCCAAGCCGTTTAACTTAACCTCTCCATTCTTAGGTAAAGTCTTCATGGGTATATCTTTCCTGCCGTTCAGGGCAAAATCTCAGCATGAGGCCATGATGATGATCCAGTTCTCTTGTGTGCAAAGACATAGTAATCTGACGACTATTGAGCAGCGAGTCTTGTTAAAGACAACAGCATTCAAAGCTTCATGAGCAGGCGGTCTCGATTCAAACCATTATCAACTGAACCTCTCCATTCTTGGGTAGAGTCATGATGGATATATATCTTTCATGTTGTGATTATGAGGGCAAAATCTGAGCATGAGGCCATAATACTCCAGTCCTCTTTTGTGCAAAGACATATAATCTGACGAAAATTGAGCAGCGAGTCTTGTTAAAGACAACAACATTCAAAGCTTCATGAGCTGGGGATCTTGACTCAAACCATTCTGAATTGAACCTCTCCATTCTTGGGTAGTGTCATCATGGGTTTATTTTTCATGTTGTTATGAGGGAAAAATCTGAGTATGAGGCCATAATACTCCAGTCCTCTATTGTGCAATGACATAGTGATCTGACAAATGATCTTGAGCAGCGAGTCTTATTTCAATAAAGACTACAGCATTCAAAACTTCATGAGCAGGGGATCTCAACCCAAGCCATTCAACTGGACCTCTCCATTCTTGGGTAGTGTCATCATGGGTATAACTGTCATGATAAAATGAGGGCAAAGGGGAGAGCACGAGGCCATAATAATACTCCAGTCCTCTTGCGTGCAATGACACAGTGATCTGACGAATATCCTTGAGCAGAGTCTTGTTAAAGACAACAGCATTCAATGCTTCATGAGCAGGTGATGTCGACTAAAGCAATTCAAGAGTTTATGTTTACTTCACTTCAATTAACAATTACAGTTCTTAAAAGCGAGTCCTACGTGTTGCAATCATTTCCTCCATTGGTGGGCAGGGAACTGGTGCTATGTTGTGTGGAAGATTGGGGATTTCTGGATCACCAAGCTCAATGTTGCCAAGTTTCAGACCAAAGACATTTGTCATCATTCCTCTTTGATAGGAAAAGTCCTTCTTGGCATACCTTGTCCTCAGTACCCATCTTTTTGTCGCTTTTTGGTACACTGCTGAGCACTTCTTTCTCCCCTCGCTGTCCCTCAGATTTTTCCTGTCACTGTTGTAATTATGATCGATGACCGCCATTTGAAGGATAGGATAGAGGGCGCTATGGATTAGCGAACACGCGTTTTGTTGCTCGTCTCAAAAGTGGTTACAATTTTCCAGATTTGGGACTCCAAGGCCATTTTTCTTCAAACAATCTCTGCAGTATCTTACATATTACTCATCGTAGATCGAGTATGGATCAACAACAGAGCAAAAGACCTCAACGACTAGCTGCTACGAGGCCGAAAACTTATGTACCATTTCAACCTGCTCGAAAGGCCCAACCAGCTACGGCACGGTACAGCCCGCCAAATTTGAATGCTCGGTCCGCGAGCCGGGCAAGCCTTGCTAGCCCGGTGAACTCAGCCACCACGCCGCCAGACAACAGCGACACACTACCAGTTGTAGAAGCTGAGGGTGATGACGTCATCAATATGGCGCCTGTAACCACGTCTTACGAAAGTCGGTCACCCTCCCAGCCCTCTTACCAGGCCGTTGCGGAACCTGTGGTGGAGAGAGAAGGTATTCTATCGAACATGGAAGAATATTTTCAGAAGGCAACTGAGAGGTTCGAGAGGATGATCAGCAGTGCGGTGGAGAACTTCCTGGATAAGCTGCACCAGCTCGAGCTGAATCTTGGAGCTTCGTTGGAATTTGAGCGGAAGCGTGTAGACGACCTGGTGGAAAATCAAAAGGGAATGAAAAGCAAATTAGAAGCCATGGAAAAAGAGATAGCAGAGCTCCAACTGAAAGTTCAGAGAAACAAAGCGGCCAACAACAAAAGCGAGAGGTTCTCCAGAAGAAACAACATCAGGCTGGTGGGTATTCCGGAAGCTCCTCAGGGCGATCGCGAAGATCCTGTCACCATAGTGGAGGAGATCCTCCATTCCAAGTTTAAGGTGAAGACGAAAGTGGAGAGAGCCCATCGTGACGGGAAAAAAGTCGAAGGTCGTCCCAGGCATATTCTAGTGAAGCTTCTCTCGTATAGAGAAAAGGTCGACATCATGCGCCGTGCCCGCGAGACCCTGAAGGATGAAAGGTATTTCATCACAGATGATCTCACCCCAACGGACCTGGAGGAAAAAAAGAAGTGGACAAAACAAGTTCAGGATCTATACAACAAAGGAACAAAACTGAAGTTTTACTCCGGCAAATGGCGGCAGGCTGGTGGCATCCCCTTCAACTTTGAGTGAAGGACGACCTACATGTATGAAGATATTAAAGTGCTAAATAATTGCTGTATATCTATGATTCGTATGAATCTGATAAGAATATATGGATATTGACTAATAACCATTTGGGTTGTTTTGTTTTGTTTTGTTTTGTTTTTGTAACAAATTACGTGCAACGCTCATTTGGCATATATGGCAATTTATTTATTTATTTTTTTTTTTTTTATTTTTTTTTTTTAGTTCTTGTATCAAACTTACACTGTGTCCTCAATCAAGAAAGCTATACAAATGCTTCTCCATTTGATATTAATGAGAAATAAAGCTATTTGAGAAGCTCATTTTGAGGTATAATTATATTTGATTTGAATTTTATGTATGAATCCGACAAGTAAGACAAATTTCAAGAAATCAGTTGTTTCATTTGGCCCTCAGCCTCCTATAATAGATCTCAGTCGTAATCATTTTATGTAACTTTAATGTGGGCGTGCGCTCATGTTAAAGAGTGTTGCTGCCGTCCGTCCGTGCTGTTACACAACATGTATTTTTTTCAGAATGATTACGCGCGGGCGGAAGGTGGCGTACTGTTCAATATCAGTACTGTTTGACGCTCCATCCTTTAATCTGTGTTATAGTGAAAAGGCAAGACGCTTGTGTGCAATGTGTGATACATAAAAAAAAAACACTTTATTAGGGAAACAGCCGAGTATTCTTTTTTTTTTTTTTTTTTTTTTTTTTAGCTGGCAAATTGCAAATAATTTTCAGAGCAGTTTCTAAAAGTCTGACTTTCTCACCATGGTCTTGTGTACATTCTTATCGCAACAATCTGTACTGAGACCACAAGTTATCATTCATTTGCTCTCGTCTCTTTGCTGTTGTCTGGATATTCACAGTTCTTTTGCACACATGCAGATGTAGAATGTGATTCATGTACTGCACATAGTACATTTGCATAGTATGGGAGGAAGGCCCGAGGCCTATAGTAATGGGCTTACGGATCTTTAATGATATTTGATCTGGATTTTATGTATGAATCCGATAAATATGAATTTTAAGCAATCAGTTGTTTCATTGGGCACTATTATAGATCTCAAACATCAGTAGTAATCATTTTATGTAACTTTGTGGGTGTGCGCGCATGTTAAAGGGTGGTGCTGCCGTCCGTCCGTGCTGTTACACAACATGTATTTTTCAGAATTATTACGCGCGGGCCAGTGCCGTATAATATACGGCACTGGCGCGGGCGAAAGGTGGTGCATACTGTGCATGCAGTATGAGTACACACAAGTACTGTTTTACGCTCGACTGTGTAATAGTGTATTGGCTCAGAGTAGTGTTACTTTGACTACGTTAGTATCAGGTAGTCTCGGAATATATTGAGAAGAATAGATGAAGAGTTTGTTCGCAGAAACCGATAGGTCCATTTTGAAGATTTTGAAATACGGTCTCTGTCATAATGTACAAAATAATACCTGTTAAATGATATATTGATCACTACATATAAAGGTATATTTTTGAAGTTATGGTGAAAAGAAGCAAATTTTTTCTTATTATTCTCTTTGTTTTTCTTGACCTTTAATCGCAAATATCTCCATTTGACAAATGTGGACTCGTCGGTTTCTGCAAGCGGGCTCTTCAGATATTATTACAAATGGTGGCTAGTACTGTTTAATATACAGACCCATCGGTACATGTATAAGGCCTATGTCCCGATAATGATCAAATCAGCTGTGTGATTGCTTGACATGAATTGAATTCATGACTCCTACATCGCTGTTTTCTCTGTTCGATGTCTGAATTGGTACATTCTTTTGTATTTACTATATGCATATACAATAATATGTTTATATACACGACGGGAATGATGTAGTCGCTACCAGTCATCCATCTTATATGACAGGACAATCTAATTTGAGTATTGATGAATCCATCACTGAAACGTAAATTATATTTTTTAATTAATGATGTGTTATAATAAGCTGGTATATAGGATTACAGTTATTACAAAAGTAACACGTATGAGAGATATTTACAGATTATAAGATAAATTTTTATTCATTTCATATATACTTACCTGTGCTATTGTCCGTCCGTGCTGGCATACTCACCTTTTCAGACTGTCTGTGCGCGGCCATACAGCCAAGCACCATGACTTACCTTTGATATTCGAATTTTCAGTTTTAAGGTAACCTTTTTTCAGTAAGTATAAAGCACTAGATGAATAGATTGTCAGCATGAATTAAGTCGCCCAAGAAGAATACGTGTACTTTTATGATCTAAATCCCCTCTCCGGTAACTGCAGCTCACTCAATTTGGGGCAAAGTTATCAAACTGAGGTGGGAGTGAGTATGGATCAGTTAGATAATTCTCCTTGTTTTTTGTTTTTTTTTTTTCTTCTGAACGTTTCAGTCTTTGTCTTTGTGTTTGAATAATAAGTCTAGATATCCGCATGTAAAAGGCAAGACGATTGTGCGCGGGGTGTGTTATATATAAACATTTTTGTTAGGAAAACAGCCGAATATATATATATATATATATATATATAATATTTTTATCATTTTTATTTTTTTTTTGGCAGACTGAAATTGACATCCAGAGCAGTTTATACACTTCGTCTTTCTCATCATGGTTTACAGTCTTATCACAACAATCTGTACTGAGACCACAAGTCATAAAACCATTTGCTTTTTTTTTTCTCTAACGCAAATTGTTTAGATTTTTTAAAATTCTTTTTCACATGCATAGATGAAGACGGTGATTCACGTACTGCACATAGTATTAGTGCAATAACATGATATGGGGAGGAAGGCCCGAGGCTTATAGTAATAGCCCTACATCTAGATCTTATGTATGAATCCGATAAACAAGAAGAATTTTAAGAAATCAGTTGTTTCATTTGGCACTCCTATAGATTTTAGTCGTAATCATTAAACATGTAACTTTATGTGGGCGTGCGCGCATGTTAAAGGGTGGTGTTACCGTCCATCCCTGCTGTTACACAACATGTATTTTTCAGAATGATTACGTGCGGGCGAAAGGTGATGTACTGTGCATGCAGTATGAGTACTTTTTTACGCTCGTCTGTGTAATAGGGAATAGGCTCAGAGTGGCGTTACTTTGACTACGTTAGTATTAAGTAATCTAGGAATTTATTGATAAGAATAGGTATTATAAATGGTGGCTGGTACTGTTTAATACACAGACCCATCGGTACATGTATATTGGCCTATATCCCGATGATGATCGAGTCAGCTGTGTGATAGTTCGACATGGATCGAGTTCATGACTCCTATATCGGTGCTTTCTTTATTCGATGTCTGTACTGGTACATTTGAGGAGCTTGTTTGCAGAAACCGATGGGTCCATTTTTGAAGATTTTGAAGTACGGTCTCTGTCATGGAGTGCAAAATATCACTTTTTAAATGATATCTTGGTCATTACATATAAAGGTACTTTTTTGAAGTTGTGGTCAAGGGAAGCAAGAATTTTCTTATTGTTCTCTTTGGTTTTTTTTTGGCCTTTGATCGCAAATATCTCCGTTTGGCAAATGTGGACTTATCGGTTTTTTGCAAGCAGGCTCTTCATTTTTTCCCTCATTTTTTCCCTCGTATTTTCTAAGCATATACAATATTTAGCTTATATTAATACGATGAGAATGACATTGTCTGTAGTTGTTACCAGTCATCCACTCGATATGATAGGTTTGAATATTGATGAATTTATATCTAAAACGTTTTTTTTTTTTTTTAAATGATTGATAGGTTATAGTAAGTTGATGCATAGGTTAATAGTTATTACAAACGTCACAAGTATGAAAGGTATTTACAGATTATGAAAGGAATTCTTATTTACCTCACCACACCTGTACTGCTGTCCGTCCGTGCTGGCACACTTACCTTTTCGACTGTACTCTGTGCGCGACCGTCCGGTCATGCACAATGACTTGCACCGTGGCTGTATGCACAATCATTTGTGAGGTGATTGACTGCAAAACAGGTGTACAGGTTAACGATGTACTCTGAGGGTATTGCATGTTTTTTTTTTTTGTTTGTTTTTTTTTTTGTTTTTTTTACATATATTGATTATTATTCACATGCAGTTCAAGTTTTTTTTTTTTTTTTAAAGTGATCAGAATAGATTTACTGTTGAATTGTTATTGGAAATAACAGTGCTGTGTAATATGTGTAAACTTATTCTGATATTGAGTTGATAATGTGTGATTTTATATATATATTTTTCTTTTCTTTGTGGCCTCCACATTGTCGCTCCTTTTGTTCAACACAAATAATATACACTTTCTTTGTATATTTTTCTCCAAAATGGATTCATTGCGTGAAAGCTTTAATCTGTTTATTACTCATCCACTTAGCATGATAAGCTATAGCTCATTTTCATGTGTATCTTGATTTTTTATTTTAAAAAAACCCCCAACATTCTGCAATATCTGTTTGCCATTAACAATTTTTATCGACACCTTGATTACATCCATATTTTGTCAAGAGGATAGCCAATGTCCCATGTAGAAAAACAAGAAGATTAATTTATGAGACCTGCAACGCAGACATATTATGCTTTGTGCTGAAAATTAATGTTTTTTCATACACTTATTCAAGTCTGTTTATGTGTTCTATGTTCATTGTTTATGTTGTCAGAATTCTTTGTTTATTTGTGTTTGCCTACTCGCTGTACTCTCCATGAACTCGGAATTGTTTGTGCTTCACTTATGCCAGAATATGTCTTTCTCTTGCAACCTCACCAATTGATATGCTGTTATGTAGATCCTGCTTTTCATTATGGCTAATAGACCCAACCTAGCATTTGATTCCCTTGATGATGATGAACTCTTTGATTTGTTTAGACACTCCCCTACAGAATCAAGTCGGAATAATTCACATTCATCTGCTTTTATTGATAATTGTTTTGCCAATAATGTTAATTCGTCTTCACAAGATTTATATGATGATTATGATTTTGAATATGATCCGGCC
This sequence comes from Diadema setosum, assembly GCF_964275005.1. Lineage (NCBI taxonomy): Eukaryota > Metazoa > Echinodermata > Echinoidea > Diadematoida > Diadematidae > Diadema > Diadema setosum. The sequence continues at coordinate 1,328,531 of NC_092687.1, forward strand.
CAAATTTCTTCTAAGTATGTTACAGTTGATCAGTTTAAAGGTATCGTGAAAAATTTTTCTGGAAATATTTTTTCTATGTTACATTTAAACGTCAGGAGTATTAATAAGCATTTTGATGAATTACAGATATTATTAGATAATCAAAATAAACAACAAATTTCAGTTATAGGTTTAACTGAGACATGGTTATCATCTGATATTAATTTACCGTATGCAATAAATGGTTATAATTTAATAGTTAATAATAGATTGAATAGGACGGGTGGTGGGGTAGCGTTTTATTTGTCTCATGAATTTGATTACAACGTTTGCGATGAGTTGAATTCAATGAATGATATTATAGAATCTTTATTTGTGGAAATATCTGTTCCACAAAGTAAGAATATTATAATTGGTATTGTTTACAGACCCCCTAGTTCTAATCCTAATGATTTTTTGAATTGTATTACAAATGTGTTAAAGAGTCCCCTTTTTGTTAATAAAAATGTTTTTGTAATGGGTGATTTTAATATTGATTTGATAAAAAATGATATCATGTCACAAGAGTTTCTTGAAATACTTTTATCAGCCTCATTTTTGCCTTTAATCTCGAAACCCACACGTGTTACAAATCATTCCGCCACCCTCCTTGATAATATTTTTGGTAATTTATTACAATTTTTAGATTCTTCTATAATTTTATCCGATATGACTGATCATTTCCCAGTTATGGCTTGGTTTAATCTTAAGCATGCGGTTAATAAGTTTCATGTTCCTCCAACTAGACGAAGAGCCACACCAGAAAATTTAGCTAGCCTTGGTGCTAGCTTAGAAAGAGTTGATTGGTCTGGTGTTTGTGATAATGATGATGTTAATGTATCATGTGATAATTTTTTAGAGATAATTAATAGAAATTTAGATGAATATATTCCTAAAATAAAAGATCAGTTAGTTAATTATAAAACATCCCCTAAGCTTCCATGGATTTCTAAATCCCTTTTGCGTTCTGTGAATAGGAAAAATAGGTTATATTATAAATATAAAATGAAAAAAACTGAAGAGTTAAAAAGGAAATATACATCGTATAAAAATGTTTTAACTAAAGTTATACGATTTGAAAAGAGGAAATATTATGCGATTCAGTTAGAAAAATATAAACATGATATGAAGAATACATGGAAGGTATTGAAACAGGCCATGAATGTATCAAAAAAGAAATCAAGTATTACAAAAATTCGATTCGATGATAGAATTTTTGAAAATTCTGGTGATATGGCAAATATTTTTAATTCTTATTTTTCAATGATTGGAGAGAATTTGGCGAAAGAAGTACCACCGTCTAATACACATTTTTCATATTTTTTAGGTGAATCTAATTCTAGTTCTATTTTTTTCGTTCCAACTACGAAACATGAAATAATGGATATTGTTGCTGGAATGAGTAACAAACGCAGTGCGGGTTATGATGACATAAGTAATTTCATTTTAAAGGGTATTATATCTTCAATTGTGGACCCACTTGTACATATTTTCAATAAATCTATGTTATATGGCGTTTTTCCTGATCAAATGAAAATTGCTAAGGTTGTCCCTTTATTTAAAAAAGGAGATGATCTTGATGTCAGCAATTATAGACCCATTTCTTTACTTTCATCCTTATCTAAAATTTTAGAAAAATTAATATTTAAAAGAACAATTAATTTTCTTAACTCTCATAATGTTTTTGTAAACTCTCAATTTGGGTTTCGTCGGAAACACAGCACTATTCACGCTCTATTGAAGTTTATTGATAATGCCGCGCATACAATAGATAATCATTCGCATCTTGTTGGTATCTTCCTGGACTTCTCCAAGGCCTTCGATACAATTAATCATGACATTTTATTTCATAAATTGTCACATTATGGCATAAGGGGGAAGGCCTTGGAGTGGTTCAGGAGTTACCTGCAAAACCGAAAACAATATGTATCTCTGAACGAGAATAACTCAAGTTTTAAATTTATTAAATGTGGCGTCCCTCAGGGTAGTATATTAGGTCCTTTACTTTTTATTGTTTACATCAATGATTTTTGCAGGTCATCTGATACACTCTCATTTATACTTTTTGCTGATGACTCAAATGTTTTCTTTTCCCATCAAGACCCAGTTACTTTAATTGACACCGTCAACTCTGAATTGAAAAAAGTGACTCAATGGATAAGAGCTAATAAATTATCACTTAATCTCCAGAAAACTAAGTATATGCTTTTTAGTAAATCCATAGAAACATTAAGCACAGATCTTATTTTTGATGGTACTCAATTAGAACGTGTATCCCACATAAAATTCCTTGGTATTACAGTGGATGATAAGCTTTCGTGGAGGCCTCATATTATCAACATAAGTAAAATAATTTCACGAAATATTGGTATTATCAACAGACTTAAGTTTCACATTCCATCGTCGTCTTTGTTAACGTTGTATTTTTCTTTAATATTACCTTATCTTAATTACGGAATTTTAGCATGGGGTAGCGCCCATCAAACTTTATTAGATAAATTATTATTATTACAAAAGAAAGTACTTCGTATTATTTGTGGGGTTTCGCCACGTTCTCATTCAGATTCATTGTTCATTGAATATAAGATTTTAAAAATTAAAGATTTGTTTCTTTTTCAACTGGGCCAGTTCATGTTCAATTATAACACAAATGCTCTTCCCAATATTTTTAATTCAATGTTTCCACGAAATCAATCTTTTCATGATTATCCTACTAGGAGCTCTAATGAGTTTCACTTACCCCTTTTGAGAACCTTATTAGCTCAGAACACATTTATATACATCGGCCCTAAATTTTGGAATTCATTAGGTCCTGAAATAAAAAATTCTTCATCGTTATACATTTTTAAGCGTAATTTGAAATCTTTTTTGTTAAATTCTAGCTAAGATATTTATTTTCATTACCTATACAGGTTACAGCAAACATGAGGGTCATCATCGGTTATTTAATTGATTATTACGCAGTGAAAAACGGCATTACTAGGCAATGAAATACGGCATGTTATTTGCATAATTTCTACACAGCTGCGTGCAGTCACCAGCTGTTCGAAGCACCTCATCAATTCTCTCTTCCGTTTCTCTTGTTCAGCGTGTAGGCATTCTCTATCTTTCCTCTCCCTCCCTCTCCCTCCCCCTTCTCTCTCATTTCTCTCTCTCTCTCTCTCTCTTTCTTCCTTTCCCTTTCTTCCACTAATTCTGTTTTTGTCCCATTCCGTTCGATTGTATCTCCTTAGTTTAGTTATGCCATGTTGTTGTGCATATGTGTAATGTATTTGTAATTGTATGTGTATTTTTGGAAGAAATTCTTGAGTGGTCCACAATCTACAAGCACTGCTTTTTAGTGGACCTCTCAGTTCTCTTTTTTTTTCTCCTCAAAATATAACTTTGTATTTTCCCGTATGTATACATGATTCATCTCTATTAGTTTGTTGGATATCGTTAATCCTTCGCACTTTGTACTGTATACATGCTTATGATGGATTTTCTGATTTACCTCGTGTTATGTTTTGTTGGAAAGAAAATGAGAATGAAATAAATGAATTGAATTGAATTGAATTGAATTGAATTGAATTGAATCATATGTCAGTAAGTATCTCTCTAGTGACCTGCTCTATACATGAATACATAGTATCGAGGCCACTATGAGAACTTCAACTTAGTACATGACACCATAAATGTGACCCGCGACAACGGTTTCAGGCAAAAGTCGCAAGAGCAAATTCCCTCTTAGGCGGGGCACAAAGATTTTTACCATAATTTTTGTCGATTTGGGTTTTTTGCAGAAATCGAATCTTTGATATGTTTTCTACATCTACACTAAATTTCATAGCATAAGACTACGTCTTTCCTATCGAAAATTGAATTTTAAGCACCCTATGTTGAATCGCACTCGTCAGTTTCGAGCTTCTTTCGAACGCCGCGCCAATATCCCCAGCGTTGCTACGGCGCAGGGTCTCGCATGCGATTGGCTGGTGCGTCGCACAACATTTACATAATTCGGCTTTCGGAGACACCAGTTGCAGCGTTTTGAGAATGCTTTGTCCACGCGTGCATGATTACAATGTACATGCTCCATTGTTCTTGCTATAGTGGTTTATACGCTCGCTCTGTAGTGCGTGCTCTTCGTTTGGCTTTCTATCCAAACTATTCTACCGCAATGTTCGACAACGGAAGTGAAACAAAAAATCATGTAGCACGACATAATCGTGTAAAAAGAAAAAAAAAAAGTCTTCTTGTACATGTAGTAAAAATTATGACAACAGACTGACTCAAGGGAAGGATGATGAGAGGAAAGGAGAGGCCACATGTAACCTGTTATATTGAAATACTACACATCAAGATCGCACCAAACTAACGAGTCGTACGTGTTTGTTTGTTTGTTTTGATAATGATCAACACCACCGATCAAGGCAACATATGCACGGCTTGTAAAAACAAATCAAAAAGGAAGCGTGACCCTTGCCAGCTCTGGCATTTTTCTGCCTTCAAAAGGGTCGCCAATGATAAAGTCAAATCAACAACAATGAAAACGCGATTTGTAAATGTGTGGATTCGCCACCCGCTCCTGTTACATGCACCAGATCATGGCGTGTGGATGCCATTGCGTAAATGCGTGCACCATACACATGTACACCATACGTGCAATTATCGTATCCGCCATCTTGAAAGACGTAGGCCTACTGGTAAAACGAACCCGAGCGAACCGCATTGTTTTTCGGCTCCATACGCTGAGCTCCGAGGAAGGGTGCCCGGGAAATTTGACTCTCTCAGTGAGCCAATCAGAAGGCGATGTGGTTGCTAGAGGCGGAGCTTCACATCGATTGGCACCATCGTACGGATGGGTGATTCTCACCTCGCATCGCCGCTCTGACATTGTCTTTGAGTAAGAGGTGAATCTTCAAAGCCCGTTTTCTCGCAATTTTGTTTGGCTAACAACTTAAAAAGTGCATTTTATTTCGCTTTCTATGCCCACTTATGGTGCCGAAGAATACAAGTGTTTTATATCAATGCAAAGCTTAGGAAATGGGCAATGTGATTCAGTGAAAAAATGCATTTTCAAAATGCCCGACTTTTGCCTGAAACCGTTGTCGCGGGTCACAAATTGTCATCAACTTGGTCATTCAAAGTTTTGGATGTGATATTCTGGTTGTGTTATTGATGTGACGATGCAAACTGTAAGATTATCAATTCAAATACACCAGTTGCTTTCAATGCAGACTTTTAGAACGAGACCTCGATTTCTCTTTAAAACAGATAATTTAGAAGTAATTAACATAGAACGCCTGAATCAAGGATTTATCCCTCTGATGAAGGACAGAATATCCAATTCAATATTCATTGTGATGGATAATTGTTTCAAATAGTACAAATAAATTTCTGTGGTCATATATCAGTTTGTAAAAGTTATTGGATGCCAGTCTCAAATCCACTTTCTTCAAAAAGAATTTTTTTTTTTCGCAATGCGATACGTATCATTGGAGTTAACGATTTTACTTTGTATAGGTTTGTGTGTGTCTGTGTTTCTGTGTATGTGTGTGTGTGTGTGTGTGTTCGTGTGTGTATCTCGTTTCTATCTACTCTACTCTTTGATTACCATGGTTTCCAAGGACATCCCACTACGTGCACACGTAGCAAACACAGGCACACACACACACACACGCACACTACTGAACTATAGTTCTAGTTCAGTGACGCACAAGACATTATGCACGCACGAACGCACATAGCATATAAATTATGCAGTGCATTATATAATATAACAGTACAATGTATGTGTGTGTATATCTATATATATATATATAGATAGATAGATAGATAGATAGATAGATATAAAATGTAATACCACAATAGTGCGATGATGCTGATACTCGTACCGTACGTCTCTGTCATCTTAGAAATGATTTAATAATCGATAGAGTGTAATGATGACAGAAGATGTTGCAGGATGCCGGCTGGTGGAAGCTTTTGACCTTCTGTCTTCTTCAGCTCTATTGTCTGTTTGAAACAAAATAGATGTTTTATATTATGGAGCAATGAACATAATGCATTTAATACAATTTCAGCATGAGTTAACAGCTTCTGAGCATACTTGACAACATAATTGCAAAACATTCAACAATGTATAACTGTAAGAAGGTACATAATAATTCTGAAACTATGCTCCGATCATTAGTTGTTAAGAGGAAAATTCGAGGAAAAAAATCAACAAAAAGGGGTCAGTCCGCTCAAATGTTATACTAGCGTCAGCAGATGTTAGCGCCCTCTACACCAATACCACACAGGGAATGCCTAGCCGCATGCAAGAGAGCTTTGGATAAACGGGATGACAAATCCCCTCCCTCAGACCACTTAACTTAATTGAATATTAACTCTCAAACTGAACAATTCCAAATTTGTTGACACCCACTACTTACACCTATAGAAGGAACGGTCATGGGCACACCAATGACCCCCTCGTATGCCAATATTCTAGAGGGAAAAAACCATTCATGCATCACCACACAAACCGTATCACTTCATGATAAAGCATGTAAAACAAAAGTCAATCCCGTCCAGAAATCTGTGCAAAAGTGTCAATCAGAGCTGTATCACGTGAAAATGTATAAAACTGTACCATCCTTGAAAGCAGGTTTTATCATTTTTCCGCTTAATTTCCGCAAATGAAACTAATATGGAATAATCCTCAAGTATAATTCTTGATAGATATACCAGATAAGTGCCCGGGTATGCCCAGTCGAGTAATTTTCATGTTTTGATATAAAGGATTGATTCTTTGATGTTGCATTAGTTGATTTACAGGTACTGCTATAATGCGTATAGAAGGAATATCGTATTATACATATTATAAACACCTGTATTTTGGTGCCTTGTCTGCTACCGGTGGTTTCACACTGTCGCTATCTTCAGGCATATACTAGATAATATATATATATATATATATATATATATATATATATATAATGCATGTATATGTAAATGGTTGCATGAATATATAATTATGATATGTAAAGGAAGTATATCATGATTATAGATAGATAGACAGATAGAGGTGTGAACAGAAAAAAAAAAACCAGCTAATTACACTGTGCGACACAGTATTGTTATATCACGCAGTGTTAAAAGTGTATGAATTAAGATATTGTCAGTAATAGTTAATTTTGTTATATCATGTGTATACTGTATATTTTTGTGTTGTGTGTCTAGGGACAAGTGACAACAAACCATCTACTCTTAACTGTACCCGGGTTCCATGCCTGCTATTGTGATTGTTTTTAAACCAGCTGTAGGAGTTAATGAATGACCACGAGAATGCTCATTGTATTGTATGTTTAAACAATCCTCCACTTTATACACACTTGCATGAACACTGAACCTACATGTAATTCTGTCTACCATCGGACCCTACCCTGCCTTTACCAATACTCCTACCTGTCATTCACCACCGCGCACACACCTTCCCTCCCAATATATCACATGATCACTCTCATCCCGCCACAGACAGCCACAAGACAACCCAACAAACACCCACACATCTGCTTTAATAGCGGTAAATTCACTATTAAGTTTAATTATGATATGTGTTTAATATTTTTTTTATTGCATGATTTGCCTGCGTGTATGTAACATATACCCATTATTATATACCTACGTACAGTTATACATTGTTGAATGTTTTGCAATTGCTAAATAAATATGTTGCCAAGTATGATCTGAAGCTGTTAACTCATGCTGAAATTGTATTCAATGTATTGCGTTCATTGCTCCATAATAATCATATGTCATGCTTAAAAAATCTATTTTATTTCGTATAAACAGACAATGAAGCTGGAGAAGACCAAGGTCGAAAGCTTCCTCCCAGCTGGCATCCTGCAACATCTTCTGTCATCATTACATTGTCTCGATTATACACAATAATTTGATAATATTAATAATAATATTAATAATAATAATAATAATAATAATAATAATAATAACAAAAATAATGGTAATAACAATATCAATATTATTATTATTATTTCTATTATTATTATTATTATTATTACTATTATCATCATTATTATCATTATCACTATAATTATAATCACTATTATCATTATCATTATCATTGTTATTATTATTATTATTATTATTATTATTATTATTATTATTATTATTACTTTTATTATGATATCCATAATCATGTGTGTATGAAGACCTACAAGGAGCAAGGATGAAAGAAAGATACTGTCACGTGATGTACACACACTAATAATAGTCTATCATGATCGTGACTGTGATGATGGCTCGTAATTCATTACCAAGCAACGGCGTGAATGATTAGCAGTGAACCCTTATTGCATCCAGAGAGAGAGATAGAGAGAGGGAGGGGAGAGAGTTTCTAAGGTTCCTTTGTATTATTGTCCACGTATAAAGGTTTTCAAGGTTGAAACCCTCAAACAAGATGTCAATTTTCTCAAAGAGGTTTTCAGCATGGGCTGGAAATTGGCTGTAAACATCTCCATCAAAAACTTTTCTGAAGACTGCGTATAGCATTTTTTTTTTTGAAGGTATTGAAAAAATAACAAACAAGATATACGCAAAATATGGTCAAAAAATGTTCATTTTTATTTTATCAACCCTGTATCATGAAGAGAATTTAATTTTGTCCACACCATGAGTAATCCAAGGTAAAGTATAATGCACTTAACATAATTTCATTAAAACGAAAATTATCATATCAATGCGTAGTCGCGTCACTGACCATGGGTAATGGATTTCAGGGACTTGTTACAGGCAAGGAAAAGTGCAGAAAAAGGTGAAGTCTTTCTAATCGATTAGAAGACCGTCCTCTAACATTATATGATAACTTGATTGCTGTTTTCACAGAAGCTTTACCTTATGGCAAGAAAGCGACATGTCGATGCTCGCGCAATGATATTATTGTCTTCTCTAAAACGAGAAAGGTCAAAGACTACTTCCTGAGGCCAGATAGAGGGAGTCATTTGGTGTGCTTTCCTTTTGACGAAAATGCGATGAAGCAAATTATTGATCGTTTGCACTGAAAGGTAAGTGTTCGGATAGTCTGTCTTATAGAATGACAGCGGTTTCTTATCCTTAACATGGTATCCTGGTCTTTCCATTTTATCATGTTTTCCCTATTTGACTGCTGGAAGTGAGGGAGCGAGAGTAGAAGAGGAAGTATACTTCTTATACTTCTATTTCTAAGCTCACTCACTCTCTTCCTCGCTTCTATATCCTCCACTTCCAAAAGTCCTTTTCAGGATTACCGCATGGTGAACCGCAAACCCAATATCTGTTAAAAAGTATCTTGCCGAATCTAAAATTTGTATTATCTGCTGCTTCTCTCCGAGCAGAGACATAAAACACAGGCACACACACACACACACACACACACACGCACACACACACACACACACACACACACACAAATACAAACATTTTCAATGTTAGAACACTTCGATTGTGATCAGCCAGGGGGATTTTCAGACTGAAGCCCAAGAATCATGCGAGGGTGCCGGTGATTCTAGTATGACAAAGACAAACTGCGGTACACGCAGATTTTATGCAGAAAAAAAAAAAAAAACACACACACCTCTAATCTTCCCATGAAAGCCATTTTCTGGGAGACATGAAAAAATATATAAACATGAATTTTGGGCACAAATACAGGCATTCCTCTGTACATTTTAGGAACCTGGTACACTTTGTTCCCATAAGGAACGGATTATTGAAGAGATCGCCGTCTTACAGCACCATTGAAACGGTACAGAGACGCGTTGTTGCTGCTATGTTGTTGTTTATTTCTTGTTGCTTTTTTTTTTCTTGTTGCTTCTTTTTTTTTTGGGGGGGGGGTGAGGTGTGTTTAGGTATATAATTTTGTGGGAAGTTAATCCTTTTCTCATTCCCACAGGGACATGTCAGATGATCATGGGAGTCCAATTGCATATTTGTACTATTCAAGCTTATGCAATATACTCAGAAATTATAATATTGAAGTAGTGTTTTCTATCAGAGTCAGTGTAATTGTTATGATGTTCGTTAGCATCCCCCCCCCCCCATAAAAGGAAACATTAAAATCCGTCAATGTAAGTTAGTGCATGTTCATGCTCTAAACTAAAATAGCTATAAACACCAATACATTTTTAAAGAAGCCAAATCTATCAAAGGTTTCTAAGAAAACGAATAGGTATACTTAAATATACATTCCCCAAATTTCTCCGTAATTATCTTACTTTTACTCAGGTTTGAAATACATACTCGGCAATTTTATAATTTGTATATCCCAAATTATAGATATAACCACTCCAGACGAACAATATGTTATGCTGGTCCTTCTTCATGGCATGTTTTGCCAAATGACTTAAAGTGTATCAACAGTTTCAATTTATTGAAGAAAAGATATAAGATACATTACTTGAGTCAATAATTTTTTCTGCTTTTGTATGATTTTTAATCAAATCATTATGTATAAGATTAACATAATATGCTAACTTGCCTTGTTGTTTTGTCTCTTGCCAGTTTTGTACTTTGCAATGTCTTCTGTTTAAGTTTTTATGATGTGTGTTTTGTCTTGCCATGTATAATTGAATTTATATTTCTTGGGATTGACCTTGAAAGGCTGGTTTAAGCCTATGTTGATTCCTCCACTTCTCTTGATATAACGCCTATGTTTTGTGTGTTTGTTTGTTTTTGTTTTTTGCCTTTATGATGCCTTTTGTAGGCTGTCATGTATAATATCATTGCCTCTTTTATCAGATTTGTGGAAATAAATTGAATTGAATTGAATTGAATTGAATACTTAGACCCAACAATCATTCAAAGTTTTCAATGCTTATAAAAGTACAATATTTCTGCAATTAACTTCATGAACACAACATTTGGATATTACGTCTTCAAAATGGTACAACACCACCACCAACAACAACAACAAACATTAGATTTAATATAAAGAAGACTTGGTTAACTCCATGTACTTTGAGTTAACTGAGACCATCAGGTTTCAAATGATAAAATGTCTTATCATTTTATCTTGAAAAGTTGATTGTAAACCGTTGCAATAATATGAGATCAATTCGTCAAAGACAATTTGATTTTAACTCATAACACATTATTGAATTGTGTACAGAAATGTTTGAAATTCATTTCCGACCAGTCTTCGACTTTGCAAATGAGACAAGAATGACTATTAGGATATCCACCTTTACACTCTCTAATAAATATCAAATCTCAACATTTATAGTTACATTAGATGTATGCATTTAGATTTATGCTTAAATATGCACAGAAAATATATTTCCAAAAGTATTTCCAGACTCTTCTATAATACATGTCACTAATATATCAACAAAAAGAATAAAATTTCCAGTATCCTTCTGCGCCCCACCCTGTCCACACCCCAATGTGGTTGACCGGAAGAGGGTCCGGGTCTGTCCAGTCGAGGAAGGGAACTTGGTTGCCATGGCGACCAATCCTGAGACGACCCTGGTCAAAGGTCAACCAGAAGTGATCGTAGGTCGGAATACCTGAAAGCACTTTGCTGGAGTATGCTGATGCGACGGATTGGCAGTTAGGCGATGAGCTGTACTTTGTCGGGCATTCTCGTTGTACTAAGACGTACGTGTTGCTGTATGCCCCGAAAGCTGGTACAGAAAGGAATAATTACAACCATTTGTATGGAATGAGGGAAAACAATGTCCGAAAAAAAAAAGAGTTGCATGATTCTGGGTACAAGGGCACTGGTGTTACTCAAAATATTATTTCATCATGTATATTTAACAATACTTAACATCGATTATATGGATTCAGATATTTCCAGTGGTTGTTTCCATCCAACATTTTAGAACAACTTTTTAGCACTAATGCTGGATTTTTCTTTCTTCTGCAAATGGTATAGTATGCATTTAAGAGGCTCGATCCTTCTGATGGATAGATTCATGAGAGGGAGACGGAGACAGAGACAGAAACACAGACAGAGGGAGAAAATGTTTCTTTTTCAATGTTAAAGTGGATATTTCAATGTTATGTTTGTTGGAAAACATGAATGAAAATTTTTAATTGAAACGAATTGATTTGAAGTATAGTTTTTCCCATTCATTTTCAAACTTTTTTCATTCAATTTTACAATTTTTTACTTCAATTTCGTCGCAGGATGTCGGGAATACATAGGCCAATCTTACTTTCAAATTCGTCTTTCGTTGTTCATTTTCAAATAAAGTCCATTCAATTTAGTCATTTGGCATACATTTTCTTCATTTACAGTTCAAATTCATCAGTCTCACTCGCAGCACTCAAAAGAGTAGGATCGATTTCGTCTTTTGTCGATTATTTTCGTTAAATTTTCATTCATATTCGTCTCATATCTCTATCCAGTGTGATTTTTCAGTCATTCATGTATTTTATTTTTCTCTAACCGTTCACATTTTACATTCAAGAGTTAACATACACACAAGTGCCCCCCCCCCCCACACACACACACAAAACTGCAGATACAGATATACACACAAGCAATTAGAGTACACACTGATATAAACAGACGTCCCGTCTCGCAAACGAAAACACTGACAAACGATTTCTAGGCAAATATAATTAAAGACAACATTTAAGTGTAGAATTGTAGCCTGTTTAATGTCAAAGAATGGATAAGATAATCATGTTTGCTGCTTTCCAGGGTACAAAATTTAAGTTTGCTTCATGCATTATGATGCAAAAACCTGAACATTACGAGATAAAGTTCAACAATAATGTGACACTGACATACTGTCCTGGGTTTTGAGTTTTGACTGTCGTTTATCCTTCAATCAATTTTGGTTGGTAGTCATGTTTTTCGTGTGTATTGTCTAAGAAAATGCTTAGGGAATAATGTGTAACGATACAATTTACGAGAGAAAGTAAAAATATGTCGGCTTAAAGTTGGTTCACCATCAAAATAAAGAATCGACAACATCTGACTAATTTGAATGAAAAATTCAAGAAATTGTGTGAACAAAGACGAATTTGATCTTCACATTCTGCGATCCGTCAGCGGGAGGGATGAATTTGACGGACAATTGACGATTCTGAATGCTATGTCTTCGAAAAATGTTTGACGAAAAACGAATTACAATGACAGCTGACGAAATTGAATAATAAATCTTTGAAATCGAATGACAAATGTGCGAAAATTAATGGGAAAACCTATTACAGAAATAAGAGATTTATATGCATATGTTATTGATTATGGACTAGCCTTGAGGGGGATACGACATTTATTCCCTGAACTAGAATTGTATGCCCGAGTCGAAGACAAGGGCAATACATTTCTAGTGAGGACAACTGTTAATGTCGTATCCCCCGAAAGTAGACATTCCATATCATCATTATTACCCACTTCAGGCATTTGAGCAGTAAAATAAATCATTACAATGTATCTTTTTATAACTTCGAAATTCACGGTACACAACAGTATTGAACTCGGCGCTAGCTCTGTAGAGCTCTACACCACACTGCGCGCTATACGGTGCGCGTACACAGCCAGCTCACACAGGCGCGGCAGGGATTGTCCCTTGTTTTGTTTTGTTTTTTTTTTTTTTTACGTGTTAACTTGTGGGAATCTGTCCTTTTAATTTTTCGCGAAACTCGAGTGTCTGGCGAGCGTAGAAATAGCCAGCTCACACAGAATCAGCGATCGCCCTTCGGTTTACGTGTTAACTTATGGGAATTTGTGAGATATGATGTCATGAACAGCAATTTTTCATTACTAGCAGCTCAAGTGCCCGGATGCCATATTCCCCTCGTTTTTAGTACGCAAATCCCACACCTGTTTGAAAAACCGGGAAATATGGAAAATTTGCCCTTTTTCTCCAGCCTGCTGGCGCGTAATCCCACGCGTAGTATACGAGATAAGTACAATGTTGTAGATCCACAGCTCAGATGCCTGATACGGGTAATGATTTCTTACATCCCAATTAAATTGTTGCAAGAATATGAACTAATATTAGTGTCTGACCACGTTAAATTTCACAAAGGAGAAGGCAATAAACAAAAATTGAGGTGCTCTAGCATGCCAAAATACAAACGTAACAAAAAAAAAAAGAAAAATGGTCATTACAAGTATGGGGAAAGTACCTATTTTAGATCTGCATGAATATAATTGACAGATATAGAAATAAAGTGTTCGAACGCAAAATTAGATAAATGGTTTATTCAATGTTTCAAAGAAGGTTATTACCTAATTTGCGGGATTGTACGCAATGATGTACAAATTGTATATTTATATTTGCATATAAAATCAAAATAATCACTTACATTTTACTTATTGGAGTTTTCATCCAGCAGATTAAATTTGAAATATCATTCTGAAAGTGGATAATATATATGTTATTGCATTCAACTCTTCCAACAGGTGAACTGCTCGAAAATGGAAAAGGGGCGTTTATCCTTACTGATGCGGTACATCTCAACGAGACTGGTGTTTTCACGGGACAAGGCGATTTCCGCGTCTTGAGCTGCGCTGAGCTCGAAGTCGACCTCCAATGACCTCTCTGACAGTTCGACATCGAGAAAAACGTAATGTCTCGTCCACGTCCCTCCGTCTTCCGTGTGAATCACGGGACATGCTACAAGTTTAAAACACAGTAAAGGGAATCCTATGAGTATTCACGGCATGTGTATGATTGTGGTGTAGGTCCCTACATTATAACTGAGAAGGGAAAAATAGAAATCTGCATCACCCAGAGTTGCACACAAACCAGTCACAATAAAAGACAGATGCAAGCAAACAATGCTGCATGCTATCGTTAACCACATCTTTTAGAGCCGTTGTCACTATGCTATAGATGTTATTATGAAATAAACAAAAAATCACCCATGACCATGATGACTCTTCTCTTTTTCCTAGTGAGTTACATCATTGTTACACATGAATTAAAATAATGTCAAACATCAAGAAATAACGACTCTTTCATGAAAGAACGCAGTGTCCCAATGTACTTATACTGTGTTGATATTATTCGATTATTTAAAACGAAAGAATATAATGTGAAGATTATTTCACACTTTGGCGTGGTTTTCCAAAAGGTTTATTCAAATGTATATGGCCCATTCTCAGTAAAAGCGTTCAAATACGGAATTTTGGTGTCGCCGACATTCCATGACAGTTTGCGGTTCCCTGAAACCTATTAGATACTATTTAAATGTTTATAATATATCACGAGGAGTTTATTTGTTAAAAATAAACACGATCAAATGCGGTTGTCTGCCTTTTTGTATGAAATTTTGCTGTTAAACTTCGTTAAGACCCCCAAAACGCAGTGTCGCCGGCTATTTCAGAATTATGTTTTATTGCTCCTCTCCGTCCACAAACATACTTTCCAAATATCATTTTCATGGACGATGAGCATATCATATGTGCTAATTACAATACTCAAAATGTTCCAAAGTTTTTATTGACTTCTTTTTTTATAGCCTTTTGAAACCTGTCGCCAAATTCACCGCCAGATACGTTACCAGTTTCTTTAGTGTTACAGCATTGCGAAAATAACAAGACTATGAAATGACCCCGTGTATATGAAACCCTGAGGATATACTTCATACACTGCAAGTACTTAGATTTTTTGTGCAACAGCTCTTTATTGAGAATACGGTACAATGTTTGAAATATCGGTTTTCTACACTTTTATTTGGACAGATACGTTACATACTTTTCACGCCACCCACGGCGACAGACATTGCAATGTCAGACAAATTGTATATTATACATTACTCCTCGGAATGACGCATCGATTTAACATTAAAGTTTAGTACAAGTGAGAAATATTTGGTAGATATCGCTCTCATAATAATATGATCGACCATATACGTTACCACAGATACGTTACCCCAGATACGTGACCGAATTTTGCTCATTGGTCTTGTGCTTTCTAGGGATCAAATCTGGTCAAAATTCATCCCTACACATTACATGCTTCGTTTTGTTGGACCTCAGGATTATATTCTTACACCAAAAGGACAGAGAGGTGAAAAAGAGCAACACTTCCACATGATTTTTCTTTGTGCGTCAGTGTCTCACAACTTACTGCCAAGTTTTCCGACAGATACGTTACCACATAATCAAAATGCTGAAAAGAAATTGTAAATGTTTGTACAAACAAATTGTTGTGTGCTCATAAACTCCAAAGTTCTATTCTATAAAACCCAGCCACTTTCATATTCTATGCAACAACTCTGAACGTTTATTTTACAAGACGAAGCTAAGATTCAGCATATCAGTTTTTTGCTTTTCAGATTTAGCTGATACGTTACGTATAATTCAGGGCACCCACGGTGACAAATAATGTTATGTAAAACAAAGTGTTCATAAAACAATTCTGCATAGAATGACGCTTCCATAAAAAAATAAAGTTATGTTCAAATGAAGAATATTCAGTAGAAATTGCTCTGTAACTTCACCGACAGATTCATTCACGGCACGCCAGATACGTTACCAAACTTTGAAAGAGTAAAAAGTAGTTTATGAAACGCTTCCGAGAAAAGTTTCAGTGTTCTGTTGCATATTTATTCTAGTGTTTTTCAACATATGAAGAACTACTCCAGATTCATTGATAAGTTGAACAATTATTTATTCATTTTCATTAAAAGGGATGAGCCAAATACGTTACCATAGGTCAAACAACTGTTTAGCATATCGAGTTCATAGAGACTGTACCTACTTCCTTCTAAGTGCCTGCAAAAATATATTTTTTAAACCTTGTTTGCATTATCCATCAAAACTTAATGAATATTTATAGTCAGATGGATAAATACATTCAGACGTAAGATGAGAATATTCTGTCAATGAAGAACTCAGCTTTCACATTTAGGGCTCTTTTCCACTACATTTCATAGTTTAGATATTACGTACAATGTTTAAAATGCTTAATTTGGGCTTACATCATTCATTTTTACATCAATTCATGAGGTAAATACTTAAACAGGTGATATTTATTTATTCATACACAACTAAAATTATTACTTATATTTTACCAGATACGTTACCAAAGGTGATTCGATGTTTTTAAATAGTTATTTCCCCAGGAAAGCAATTCATATTTGTTTCCTGTGGAAATTCCAGATTGGATCGTTCCCTTTGCATGATTTGTGGGATTCGAAACTTTATTTGTAAGCGAAATTTGCAAAAAAAAATGCAAAGTGAATCTTAAGGTTATATTTCATTTCAGCAAAAAGCATATTTCAACCTACCACACAGAAATAATTTCTACCAATTAGCAAGGGATGACAACATCTTTACCTCTTGAAAAACCCCAATATCTTTAGGAGGGACAGATGTCTTTTCCTGAACATAAATTGGATCAAAACAATAAATCTAATTCAGAGTTAGGAGTCCATTACAACATGTAAATTTGCGGTAACGTATCTGATTGGTGATCAAAAATCATATATGATGCTCTATTTCAATTCATTTTTACTCAATGAATGGCCATCATTTAGAATGTTCCACTTTTTGTTTCGTATTTGACCGGTTTTGAAGTTTCCGAAAACACATCTTTGAATGTATTACTTTGTGGTTGATTTTTCGGTTTTACTCACATGGAATTGAACACTTAATCTGAGAATGGCCCACATGCACTTGTGAAGTGTGAATTGATGATGCACAATGTGTTCATACTGTGAAAACTCTCGAATTTAACAGCGTGAAGAAATTAATGCCATAGTGTTTCACACTGTGGGACACAGTGTCCCGTCCGACAGGGATATCACTGCACTATAACATTTACGATGTGTGTACACACTGACGTGCATTCTGGTTTGTCTTGTTGGTGTACCTTTTTCATTACCGTAATTGTAATTACATCCTATGAAAAGGAGAGTAATAAATACTTTAACGATATGTTTCATGAACAGCACCAGTGTGATGGCAATAGCCCTTTGGGAGGTCACACAGAAGGCAACGCTAAGGATGTAAGTAAATGGAAATATAACCTTGTATAGAGAAGAGAGACAGGAATCAACAATCAATGCATACCACATTGTGGTCCAAAGTAGTCATCCTTACACGAACAAGTGTATACTGTTTCACGCTCGGTACACGTTCCGCCATTTTGACACGGAGCCGAAGCACAGGCTGAATTGACGCACCGAACAGGAGGGGAAAATGGAAAATGATTATGTTAAAAAGCGGGAAAAAATGTAAATGGTTCAATTAGATCCATCACTTGGCAAGTTCAACCTCATCAATCGATATGTTTCATTGTAGGCATATATTAACTTCTCAGAGACAGATGTGTTTCATCATATCAACTCATACAGTATTGAAATACAGTCGACAGCTTCGCTCAAGGGACAATGAACATAGATGAAACCTTGCGTCTCAATTTAACATAGCGAATGTTCATAGCATATGAACGTGGGTGACACGATTGAATGGATACCTTATTACTTTCGACGATTAAAAATTCAGTGGATGTAAATCCCAGCCTAACGAAGCATTTTGAATAGGGAGAATGACGTTTGAGGAGAGTTGTGATGTTGAGCGGAACTCGACTCACGTGGGATACGACACCTGTACCGCTTTTTTCCTTGTAGCATGGGATAATTCTCCATCATGGCTATCCTTTCATCACTCATCAACTTAGGAACCATGGCAACCGTCTCCCCGCTTGGGAGAGTCTGCGTTCCACAGGTGATGACAGTCACCGGGCAAAATTCATTTTGCTCCTCAATGGACAAGACTCCAGAAGCTTTCAAAGAAAAGGAAAGAGAAAAGTGATTGACGCTTAGGAGAGTGTAACAAAGAAAACATACAAATAAACAAACAAACAAACAAACTTGGGGGTATAATCTCACTTTAATGCATATAGAAAACGACACCAAATAGGCGCCAAACAAGCATGGGCCCAAAGAGTTCCACTTTTTATTTAATGGGATGGTTCTTGCAGAATATCTTATACTATTTGTTTTTGTTTTTTTTTTATGAAGCACCATGATAAGTTCATCCCGTTATTGTGAGTTTTCAGCTCTGTAAATTGTGACGAAGACATCACTAACTTTTCGCCGACGAAGGTGGGGCTGATAACTAGGCAATGAAAACAGAAAGGGTTGGAACTAATCCTTCCCCAAAAGGTTCGTCTTCATGATGGGACAATTTAAACATTCCTAGTTGAGAAGAGAGCATTATTTGTTACTTTATTTCTTTCTCTTTTTTTTTTTTTACATTTGCCAACTTGTGAGGCGGCGTAGGGACTTGACTCGTGAAATATTCAAAGGGTCTCAATATGATTTTGAGAATTCATTTTCAGAGTTTCAGGATATATTTTATTGACATTAGCAACAATTTTGGGAAGAGGATATTATCACCATTTATCTCTGCAGGAATCAAATGTTATAAAGCAATCCTTACTGAAAAAAAAAATGGAATCACTTTCAAAATTAGACATAAGCTTACGAACGTTTTTGGCCCTTGCTTTTATAGGTGGCCAGTATAGAAGATGTCAGACATATGTTTCCTGCAAAGTTTTTGACTTCAATGGAATATCACGACTCTTTAAAAAAAAAAAAAAAAAAAAAAAAAAAAAAAAAAAAAAAAAAACATATATTACCATAAATATCATGAAAAGTACCATTTTTCAGAATATACAGGGCAACAGTTTCTCTGTTCTTATTTGTCTAATTAATTTCTAGCGATAACATGGGACCGCAAGTTAAAAAGATAGTAATCGCTCATTAGGATCGTATTCACTAGACCTAAAATGGTTTGGTTTGATTTGACAGACATTTTTTTTTCTTACTTTGCACATGAATTGAAATTCGCCTTGGCTCTTTGTAGGTTTTTATAGTTACCGTCACAAACCAATAGGTCGTATATTCCAGAAAAAAAAAAAAAAACACAAAAAGCTTGCGAATCATGAGAAAGTAGCATATGTGTGAGTCCTACGATGAATGAAATACTTATGAACGTAATTATTCAGAAAACAATTTAAATCATCAAAATGTCATTTTAAGAACCTAGAATCAACATGCAAACAGCAAAAATTCGTAATGATTAAGGTCAATCACAACATCAAAAAACTGATTTTCTGAATCGTATTTAGTATGAATGATAAACTGGTCCATCCCCATCAAAATCATGCTTTCAGTGCTCCAGAAAGAAAATTGAAATTGCCTGCTAACAAGATATTATTTTACTAACAATATTACTCGTGGATATTATTACCATCATTTGATTGTACCCCCCCCCTTAAAAAAAAAGAAAAATAAGAAACTTGCAGATATAATTACTACCATTTGATTGTACCCCCCCCCCCCTAAAAAAAGAAAAATAAGAAACTTGTAAAGTTTGTTTTTTCCCTTTTTGACGAAGTGGGATACTGTACGTTGTGCATGATGGAGATTTTTGAAAATATTTCTATTTCGGAAAGAAATAGAAATAAATGTGGCAGATATTTTATACAGTTTATATGTTTGCATTCTGAAATCATAAGAAGTACTGTTTCTAGTATCGTAATATCAATGAGTAAAGTGTACAATAGAAGGATTTAATATGAATATATTTCATTGGTATAATAAATTGGTGTTGTCGTTTGTTTGTTTGTTTGTTTTGTTTTTTATTTTTTTTTGTTCCAATGTTCCACGTCTTTCAAGCTTGGCTTTTTTAGTGGAACACTCATTTCCATAGTTATGATTATTTACTACTTTTGTTGCCATGACAAAGTGCATTGTTTCTTTTTTATGACATCATTCGTGCATAATACTTTATACTTATTGTATTTGAAAAAAAAAATGCCCTTATCAGACGAATAAAAGACAAATCGACAGCTTGTACGGCTTTGGATCATGTTCTCTTTTTCTTTTTTTTTTCTTTTTTGATGATGATGGAAATAAATAAACCATTGAAATTGAAAAAAAAAAAGGTCATCGCGTATTCAAAAAAAAAAAAAAGTAGTCACATAAAATTAGAGTAGTATCGCTCACCATGCATGGGCAACATCTATGTAAAGGGCACGTTAACTCACCAGAAAAATTGAAGAGTTTGTTCGCAAAAACCGATAAGTCCATTTTTAAAGATTTTTAAGTACGGTCTCTGTCATAAAGTACAAAAATAATACCTTTTAAATGATATATTGGTCACTACATATAAAGGGACATTTTTGAAGTTATGGTCAAAAGAAGCAACAATTTTCTTATCATTCTCTCTATTTTTCTTAACATTTAATCGCAAATATCTCCATTTGGCAAATATGGACTTACCGGTTTTTGCAAACAAACTCTTCAAATATTTGCCGCATGAGTATTGATTATTACCAGTGACCTTTAAAGGGAAAGGTAACAGGAATCCTTCAAAGATAACTCTTAGATTCCATTAACATAGAAAAGAAAGGTTCTACTCACCAAGAAGAACTGCCAGGAAAGGAAGCAAAAGAAATACAAGCAGCTTCCGGTCCCATCGTGATACACTATAGGGATATTCATCCCAACGTGGCAAAGATCGCTGATGGTACATGATGTTCAGCCAGTTCACGGAACTTTGAGATGTCCAAGCGATCGGATACTGTTCACAAGTTTATGGTTCTCGTATAGTATTCAGAAATCAGACCTAACTCCGTTTATGGTAGAAACACTACTCGGGGAATTACAGCCAAGAATTGACTCGTCTGGACTTTGTGCGCTTGGCAATCATTGGCGAGGTGTGTGCAAGAATAATTTATCTTCGCCTCCCTTCACCTTTTTGTCCATCTGTCTGCATGTCTGTTGGTCACATCATGTCCGTCTCCGTATTCGGCAATTCCTTTTTATTTATACTTGTATATTATAAAGAATTCTCTACATTTTGGCTTCGCTCGGGCACACTGTGCGGCAAAGCGTGCGCTGATGTTTTTTGGGTTTTTTTTTTTTTTTAGTCTCGGAGACACTCATTGGTTAGTGTATGGTTGGCTTGGAAGAAGCCATTCCATCAAAGTAGCCAAACGTGCGGAGTGGTTTTATGCAAAATTCAAGCAACGACGAATTGGAAGAGGCTACGCCCTCTATCTCCCTTATATAAGTTATATGTGAAGAGCTTGCTTCCAAAAGGCGCTAAATCCATCATTTTTCAATGGATATATATATATATATATATTCTTTTTCATTTGAATTGATTAAAATGGCGAAAATTGCAAGTGGTTGAAAGTATAGGCAATATCACCCTTTTATAAAGAATTATTATAATATATGTATGATGAACCTTGATGCGTTGACAATGTTGTCGATGAAAGTTTTTGATGAGATTTTCTAGTTTGATTATTGATGTGAGGATGAAAAATACAAAATGAGAATAATTTTAGGGTAGGGCCTATCTATAAGAAGTCCTGTAATACTGATCGTTATAGTGTTTGGCAGCTTATGAATTCAAATTCAATAAGGTGATCTTAATTTTTTGGCAACGGTCTTGATTTAATTTTTATAGTATTTATCATAAATGTGAAATACAAAGCTACACCTACTCCTGTCTTCACGGACAGAATTGAATGAACCTCAACTTTTTTTAAACAAAGGTAGTGTTGGTAAGTGCGAAATAATAAGTACATTAATCTGGAAAAGTCTCGTTATGCAATAAATGAAAGGTAAACGTTTTTAAGTTGTGACAAATTATTTTAAAATACATGTAAGTGCTAATAGGGCTATCACCTGTCAGCCTGTAAATATAATGGAGTATTCCTGACCACATCACAGAGTCGCACCAAAGATAATAAAATACTAGTAAAATGAAGAGAAAAAAAAAATATCAATCAAAAATCAGAAAAGGCAGTTTGGCAATAGAAAACTGACCAGCTGCAGATATTGAGTATGAATTTCTTTACTAAACTGCATTTTGGCTGGATGACGAAGCTTTTCTCATGGAAAATGAAGAGGCAGAAGAGCCGCACGTATGTGCATGCCCGGAAAATATATGTGATCTTTATTTTATTTTGTAAAAAAGAACTCGTAGTAAGGCTTTCAACACCGTCCCTTGGACAGAGTTTGAGCTGAAGACTACGAAATTATGGATGAAATGGTATGTATACCTGTACCTCACTAGATACCGTACCGAAGATAAAACACCTCATTTCTCCCAGCTATTTTACAGAATTTGATGGGGAATTTTTAGTGTGAGTCCTAATATTGGGGGGGGGGGCATTTCATGAAGCGTTTTATCCTGTAAACTTGCCGGCCCTCAGGCAATCGGATGCAAGGATTCCAGTAGCTTACACATTCAGAAAAAAAAAAGAAAAAAAAAAAGAATCTGACCAAAATGCTTCATACATGCCCACAGAACTCTACACATGTGTGTAGAGTTCTGTGTTCATGCATTTTAATATTATCAATGCCCCGTTTGTGCGTAGATCTTGATAGCACGCCCCTTACGTTGAAAAGGTCTTTTCGAGCAGTCGCTTTCCCAATGTAAGTGAAATATAACAATTCATGTCAAAATCGATCGTCAGAACAGTACATTTCACCTCAATCTTTCACTCATTCTTGACATATAGCTTTTGTTATTACTATTCATTACTGGTCTTTACCTATTTTTTAAGAATATGGTACTTTTAATCATTAAACAACGAATAATATGACAGGCGTAAACAAGTGCTGCGACTTTCAAATTTAACAGTCCGATCTATAGAGAGATATGTTTGTTGAATGCAATCGTATCCAATTTGCACGGAAACTGAAATGTGTCTGCATCGTAAGCTATATCTCTTTTCTTCAAACAAAGCAGCAAAATCTAGGTTGAAATAGCCGAAAGCTCCTTGTGGAACAACCATTCGCAAACTCTAAATAGACCTTGACTATTAAGGCTTGGAACTAAAAACGTTCTATTTAAAAGTTGCGGCGCGGCGCTGGCCAATCGCCATGCAATAGTTCTAGTGCGGTAATAGTAAAATACACTTGTGGGTAGAATCTAGACAATTGTGGGTGCTTGTCTTGTGTGCATCCGTCAGCGTGCACTGAAGCTAAACAAGGCCAGGGTAGGGTGGTGGGCGCTCATAAAAGTACTTTCGTGTAGTGATGAGCCACGTAATTTAGTAAACATTTCCCGAGCAAGAGTAAAAATAAACCATGCATGGGCACTGCACTCGTACTCGTAGTCGTACTTGTAAAGTTGTATTGCAAATGGTAACCTGTGTTTTTGCGCCTCCTCGTCAAATGATTTTTAACTGTAAACATGCACAAACTCACCACTGCTCACTAAGAAATGTTACTAATGCTAGTTATTCAGTAGGAGTCCTAGGTTGTTGCCTAACTACACGCAGCCGCTGTCGCAAAGCGACGCGGCTGCACCTGTATTCCTTCGCAGACGTTGTCATTTTTCAGCGTGGTTGTGCGACTCCTTCATGAATATCTTTATTAATCATGGAAAACTAAAATACAAGGAATTATCGTAATCTATGATAATCATTCAATAATCGGTATGCAATTTTTTGTTTAATTATGTCAAAAACTCACTGAAACCTGTGGCTGAAATCAGGTCTGTAAACGTCCTTATTGCTTCACTCCTCATCTGCGTGTTATTTGAATGGCATTCACTCTCGTATACTACAACGTACAGCGTAGGTAGTCGGAGAGCTAGAGGGTGCCTCTCCGACTACCTACATTGTAGTGAAGCAATAAGGACGTTTACAGACCTGATTTCAGCCACAGATTTCGGTGAGTTTTTGACGTAATTAAACAAAAAATCGCATACCGATTATTGAATGATTATCACAGATTACGATAATTCCTTGTATTTTAGTTTTCCACGATTAATAAAGATATTTAAGAAGGAGTCGCACAACCACACTGAAAAATGACAACGTCTGCGAAGGAATAGAGGTGCAGCTGCTGTCTCTACAGCGGCTGCGTGTAGCTAGGTTGTTACCTAAATTACGGCATTTGAGTCTCCAAAGTCGGATAGAAGTTGGGTTTTAACATTTTTACAAGTGTCAGAAAACCTTGATTTCTTGAAATACTGCTGGGTGCTGCACACAAGCAATTGGAACAGTACCTCAGACCCTCAGTAGGCCTATTGAGTATGTTATGTTCAGCACTGTATGCAGAAACGGGCAGGGGTGATCATGATCATTGATCTGAATGTATAACGGATCTAGACTCTAAACTCTAGTCTAGAAATGTAGTGATCACAACGGCTTTATCTATGGTGTCTTTGAAAAGCTAGATTTGTTTTTTTTTTTTCCCCTTTTCTTTAATTTTTTAGTCTTATGAAAATGGCTTCACAGAGGATTTGAGCATATTTCTTTATCTTTCTCTTTTCTTTCTTTCTTTCCATTTTTTTTAAATTTCAGGTATTCCTAACTTTAACTTGAATTCCCTCCTTTCTCTATGGGCTTCCTCTGGTTTGTTTTGTCATTTCTCAGTTTCCTATTCAATCTCATTTTCTATCTCTAATCATATACCTAGGGTAACATCCCCAGTATTCGGTCACTTGCGCTTTTTTGCAGTATTTTTCAAACTAAAATCATACATACATACATCATATCTACAGCAATATATGTGAAATATAGCAAATGTTTAAAATCTCAATTTTTATTTTGTTAAATATCACACAGAATTTCACAAAATTCCAAAATATATCACCTTGAAAATTCCCCAGAATACGGTCACCGCGACCAGTATTTGGTCACGCGATATGTGCGTTCAAAGTCAATGCGTGTTCAAGGCAGCTGAAAAATGCGCGCGCTACCTTGTTAGCGCAAAATTGCATGGGGGATGTTGCGGCGCCCATTGGTGACCGAATACTGGGGAATCGGCACTTGCATTCAACCCTTGTACATAGAGACACTGTATCGGCACGGACGGAAATTTTGTTTTTCTTTTGCGTTTTTGAGGATATCATCACACTCCGAGCTGCGAAAAGCAAAACATCCCGCGAGAGAACGTTTCGATTTTTAGCGCTTTTTCGGCGACACGTACTCTTAAAACTGGGCTCAATCCGCGCGCGCTTTTGGAAAGTACCGCCGATTCTGCACTTCTGACGGTAAAATTTGGGATTTTGGATGGATTTTTGGAGGGGGCTGAGGGAGTTTCCTGTTGTGAATGAGTGTGCAAGTATGTGAATTAATGTGATTTGCGTGTGTTGTGACAGTTGAACTTACTGGCTGGTGACTAGTGATAAGTGACCGAATACCGGTAGCTGACCGAATACTGGTACTCCTACCCTATATCTCTTTCTTGTTTCCAAGTTCTGGTTCTAAGGTGTCCTTCCATCTACCTTTCCTTTCTTTCCACTGGACTCCATTGTCTTTTTGTTATGTTTCCTTCTGATCTATCTTTTTCTTTCTTTCTTTCCTATTTTTCCTCTCATCTATTTTTGATCCATCTCTTATTTTATTCCATTTCTTTTATTCCATTTTTTTTTTGCTTTTCTATTTTTTTCTTTTTTTTTTCTAAAGTATGTTTTGTTTTGTATTTCCCAGGTTAGCCTTTTTACCTGTTCATTTATTTCCCATTTTTCCCATCCTTTCTCTTTAATTCTTTCATTATTGTATGCATACGCACATGCCACACACACAACACAACAACCCCAAACATATAATTATATCAATTACTACCGCAAGACTCCATACAAGCTGAAGGAAGGGGGGAAAACAAATTAATCTTGTTTTAAACCTCTGAAATGCTGCAGCGTCTTGCAGCTTGCAATAATGATCCTAGGAAGACTGGTATTCACCATTTCTCCTGTTTTTGTTTTTGATTTTTGTTTTTTTCACAGAGTGAAAGATCAAGCGACCTGATCCAGAATGGCGCCCTCTGTGAGGCCCCTCATGAAACCGACGATCGTCAAGAAGAAGCTGAAGAAGTTCAAGCGCCACCAATGCGACCGCTACCTTAGAGTCAAGGTATAACACCAAATTTTCTTTAAATTATACTGGATTCATTTTTGTCATTACATCCTTAGAATGCTTGTAATTTGTAAAAAGTAGTTTCCCTCCATTCTTGACAGCCACTTTCAACTTAGCGCATAAAGCCAATGAGTACCTTTGATATACTGACACACAATTGTACTCACAGAATTCTGGCATGATCTTACATTCCCCTTGTCTGAAATTAAAAAACAAAACAAAACGAAAACGAGAAAAACGTAAGTCAATTACTTCCTCATCTTAGTAAAAACAAAAATTATAATTTATGTACTTTCTTTTGGCTTTTGAACGATCTCAGATTGTCCAATTTTCTTCTGACATCAACTTAATGTTTTCTACTGATGTTTCTCCAAGTGGCAATGTGTGTCGACATTCCATTTACACCTATAGTGGTTTTCCCTTTGTTACTATGATGTAAGTAGTTGAATATTTCTGTCCTCTTCGGTTCTGCCATCAATATAAAATGATTTCCATGCTTGGACGTGATACAGGTGGAAGATGTTAAAACGTACATGGATAGTTTGTTCCAGTAAATTCAACATGAGAAATTACTGTATGTTACTTTTGCTGAGATGCCAGCAGTCAGTTATGATAAACACACACAATATTTATCAAAGTTCGAGTTCGAGTGTCAAAGCTGAACAAAATATTGTTGGAAAGTTTATAGTTTGCTGAGTGTCAAAGCTGAACAAAATATTGTTGGAAAGTTTATAGTTTCACTGTTAGTGTTTTCCACAAAGGCAAGGCTGCCTTTACCACTTGAGTTATTATGTGTAATACCATGTACATGGTATGCAGACAGAAAGGTGCATATTGTACTAAAATAATTTTGTAGTTTATTTACATAGCTGCCAGGAAAGCAGAGCTGCCTGTTGAGAAGCATCTAACGCACAAGTTATTTTGTGCAAGTCTTATGGAATCTCCCCGATTACAATACATTCTTGTGTGACCTGATACGTGGGGGACCTGATACGTGTACACCATACTAACAAATGTAATTTTTCCTAACCAGAACTTTCTGACGATTTCCCCAATACAGTAATGACCAGAGAAATATACTGTAAGCATGCACATTGCAGTCATGTTGGGTTCAGAGCTGATATTTTTGCTTGTTGTTGCATTTATAAAACATGCAATATTAAAATCCATCAAAGTATCTTGGATTGTATGATAACTGGCATGAACATTAATCTGATCTGTCCTTGGTTAAATGCTGTAAAATTGTGCCCACACTGTCTTCATGTGATATGCACTGGTATGAGCAGACCCAGGGAGTGTGTCGATATTCTGCTGGGCTTGTTAAGGTGCCAGAGAAAACGGTTTGTTATAACTACCAGTGGCTTAGGCCATAGGCCACTGGATTTAAAACCAACCGACAGCAATCAGTGTATTCTCAAATTGCTTAAACTAACCCTCAAGACAAGTTTCATATGAGGTAAAGACTAAATATTGGTTTGTGCTGAAGTATGCGTTTCTGTGACCTCTGCTCTACAGCCCAACTGGCGTCGCCCGAAGGGTATTGACAACCGCGTGAGGAGGAGGTTCAAGGGTCAGCTGAGGATGCCGAACATCGGTTACGGAAGCGCCAAGAAGACACGCCACATGCTGCCCACTGGCTTCAGGAAGTTCCTCGTCCACAACGTTAAGGTAGGGGAGTCTTTCATGCCAACAACACTTGGTGCCCCCCAACGACCTCCAGTAGCAGTCGGCCAGTGCACATACATAAATATGTATGTGTGGGTCTACAGGTGTTTAACTACAGTGTTTGCTTTCTTTCATTGTCGATTCGTGCACATGCTGAAAGGTTGCAATCAAATATCTCAACAGATGAATGCAGACATTGGTAGAAATAAACAGGATGCCTTCAGTAACAAACCAGTTTTGCATTATTGTAAAAACATAAATTTTTGCTTGAGTAAGTTTTTTTGCACTTGGCCAGAAAAGTGGAATTTTGTTTGTTTTTAATTTGGCAGAGTCACTGTTTTTAGATTTCTAACAAGATAAAGATTCACACACTTTTATTTTCATCGTAGATTCATGTTGCGCTAAATGCACAAAAATTTCCACTTTTACAGTGTATCATTTTCAAGAAGGTATTTTCTTGGAGATGTTGCTGTTTCGTCACCACTGTTGGTATCTCATAGTGTTGTTCTCCTTGTATAAAGAAGTTAGCTGGAACATTTTTGTGAATGAAAATTTCGGATGACAGCATTTTTAACACCTTTTATCAAACATTTGTTCTTTCTACCTTTTGTTCTCTCTGATTTCTGTACTTTGATGAATGTGTACATTGTACTCCATGCACTGGTATGAGCAGACCCAGGGAGTGTGTTCATATTCTGCTGGGCTTGTTAACGTGCTAGAGAAAACGGTTTGTTATAACTACCAGTGGCTTAGGCCATAGGCCACTGGGTTTAAAACCAACCAACAATTATCAAATTGCTTGCTTCCAACAAAACTACTATTAATTTGTTAAAGATTTTGGCATTATTATTGTTAGTAGTATCATCATTACTATTATTGCTGCCACCATTCATCTGCTTCTACTACTGATGCTATAGAGTTGCCAATAAACACTATTTCTGATAGAATGTATTTTGCCTTTATGAAAAAAATTATATTTTGTGAAAGAATGACTTTCTTCCTTTCAAAGTTTGATTGTACATGCCTTGTTATATGCATCAGTACATGTATTTGTAGTCATCTGCAGAATTTGACACTTATTCTCTTACTACTGGGGACCTCGTTATGAGGACGTACAAACAATACGATACTGATATCGTAATCATAATTATTTTGCTCTGTTCTGTGCTACACAGGAGCTGGAAGTGCTCATGATGAGCAACCGCAAATTCGCCGCCGAGATCGCCCACGGCGTTTCCTCGCGGAAGCGCAAGACCATCGTCGAGCGGGCCCAGCAGCTGGCCATCAAGGTTACCAACGGCAACGCCAGGCTGCGCAGCGAGGAGAACGAATGATCGGCCAAAATCCACGTCTCGCAAACCACGGGCACTTGCTCAATCGCTCCACGGCCTACTATTGCAGAACATCATGCAACTCTCAGGATCGTGTGTCATAAGTGTCCAACACTGCTCAATCTGGCCAACATCTTTGCTTGACGCACTTTATGTCGCCACAGCCCATGTAGATTGACATCATACCAATGTCGGACTGACAAGAACTCGGAAGTTTTTTGAACAAGTGCCAGTGGTTTCGCCCTCACAATAAATGTCGCAAGTTATCACGTAAAAATGTGATATTGGCCTGTTTGCAGCAATTTCTTTCGTTGTGTATCCAACTCTGACTGGTATTGTTTTACTGAACATGCAGTATATTTCAGAGCGATATTTCAGAGGGATGTTATTTCTGCAAATTTTAAAGGGACTGTACAGTACTGGTTGAGGTGGGGATTCATGTTTTGAACATTCCTAAGTGCGATAATGAAAAGCCTCTTATGAAATATGAAAGAGCATGTAATTTTAAGAAGGATTCAATGTTTATTTGATGAAAATTCGTTTTCAAATGGCTGAGATATCTAAAAAAGTGCTAATAATAAAAGGCGACATGCCACAACTTTATTAGGATCTCTTTGTTTCACCTTGTTTTTGGATATCTCAGACATTTCAAAACCGATTTTCATCAAATAAACTTTTGATTCCCCTTAGAACTGCATGCTCTTTGACATCTCATAGAGTGGTTTCCGAATATCTCGCAAAACGTTAAAAGCTAAATCCTCACCTCGACCAGAACTGTACACACCCTTTAAGTCGGGTGCTCTTTAAAATGTAAAACACGTTTTGTGTTGCGTGCAGGTTTTCGTGGTGAAGTAAATGAGGGAGAAAGGTTTGTGGTGACACCATGTGTATGTAGTCCTTATCAGGATCGTTGCTTGGCAGAAGAAGAGCCTAGAAAGAGGAGAATTGAAGAGGGAAGCGACATATGGGAGTTGTAAGGAGGGCAAAAAGTGAAGAGTGGGGGACAGTAATGGGCTGGATGTTGAAGTTGCTACAGTGGAGACAGTAAAAAAAGGGAACAGAGAGAATGGGGAGGAAGAATAGAGTGAGAATCAAGTAAGTTGTCAGGAGGAGAAAGATGTACATGTACATGCATAAAGAGTAAAAGATGTAAAACACATAATACCTATTGTAATACTAATTCTGATACTGACATGAATGCAACATGATATGCAACATGTTAAACTAACATAATCCAGTAAGTCTGATCAGAGCATGATCACTTGTTAGTGTTTTGAAAGTGTGCTATGTAGATAATGTTCATCCATGTTTCAATCTCTTTACTTGGCATGCTACAACATTGTATTATCAAAATTTTCATTAAGTTTATGAGTGTGTGTGTGTGCATGGTTTGAGTATGAAAGTGAATTACATTGTATTCCACACCTCCCAGGGTGTTTGTGAATAATGAGATTCTCGTTCAAATCCATGTTGACATCAGTGATCTTAAAATGTACAAAATGTCTCTTCTAGGGAGAATGAAACCCAAGTACATATTACGCTGGTATGTGGATTCAATGAACACAGTTAATCTCAGCAGTGCAGCAGCATCAATAACATCGGCACTCATCACACACACACACACACACACGCACACACACACACAACACAAGTGATCTGGTGTCACAGACAAACAGCTGTACTGCACTATGCGTTTCCAAGCCACAGAAAACAGAGTGAGTACAAGTAATCATAGGACAAGTTCCAGGATTAAAATGGTCTTATTTTGAAATACTGTTCAAATTGTGGTACAGTGTAACATATTTTTAAAAACATAATTTTTATTATCATCATTTTTATCATTATTGTAATTATGGTACCAAAAGTGGTAAGGGATCATTATTTGCCATGTGCTAGGGCTACCATGATTGCAGTGAATGTGTGTGTGTGTGTGTGTGTGTGTGTGTGTGCGTGACTCGTCTTTCAAACACACGATGGTGCCTCACAAGTGGTACCCCAGGGTACATGTACTGTGTGATGCATCATACAAGCCGTACGTGCACAGCAACTGCATACTCCCAAGCTTTTAAGTTTCACACACCCCACAAAGAAATACCCAGTGGTATCAGATTCCAGGTTTTCAAACATATCTTTATTTTTATTCATGTGTACAAACAAATCATGAACATTCCATATACAGTTACATGGATGGACACACAATACAAGAGGCATCTCTTTGCCAACTAATAGATGTATGCGTTCGAGCGTTGACCATGTTAGTGAAACAAACCATATGTGTACCAGACCTGGGCCAGAGGAGCGCTAGAATGCTTCTAAAGTGTACCATACCAGGGAGGTGCCAGAGAAGGAGAGACAACTACTGCTCTCCTTTGAAGTCATGCGCGGCGCCGCCGAGAAGTTATGCGTTCAACTACAGGTGTTACCCATGTGCTTTGACAAAAGAGAGCATCAATAATCGGGACTAGCGCTCTCACATCTAGAAATACTTGCCCCTACTGCAATTCGCTCTCTCTTTCAATGTGATGGCAACAATGAATTTGTGTAACTTGAATTGAAGCAGCGAACCAAAATGCAGTGTAAAACTAACAATTTTAACAGCAAATACAATATGTAGTTTAAAAGCACGGTGGAATACGCTTTAGCGGAGTACTGTATTTGAAAGATCAAAATATCCCAGATTAAAAGATAAAAAAACTAACATGCACAATTATGCGCATTATAGAAAAATATTACAGTGTGTAGGTTTTTAAGAGGGCCTAATTTTCATTTCATTTTCATTTGCGCATTATGAAGAAACTAGAAATACATGTTTATAATATTGAATTCTTTCCTAAACTATTCTAAATCAATTCGAGTATTTCATTTAAAATCTTACGGTGAAATAAAACTTGCAATTCAACGAAAGGTGAAATGCGTTCTTCGTCTCCGAACTTCGTCTTGCAAATCAGAGTGGCGCCGAGCATGACTTCAAAGCGTAATGGAATGCTAGACATCCCATTGTAACACCTTGAACCCAAACATGTGTTTGCATGATTACGAAGAGTTGCCACTCCATCTCTGTAACACCTCCCTGACCATACTGAGCTATAAAGAGCCAAAAGTGGACCACTTCCAGATGTGCTCTGAAAGGGTACCAAAAGTTTGCATGTGAAGAATGCGCGTATCATGCACAAACGTCATAATGCAAAGAGTTCATTCTCTTTGTTTGGGACATCTGTTGGGTGAATGACTCTGTGGCTACAAAATGTGTGACCCCCTCTAAAAATAACTCACAAGATACGCTTTGTCAACAGAACGTTCTAAATATAGCACAGCCTGGTACAGTTCGCTTTGGTTCAGTTTGCTTTGGTTCTCTTCTGAGCACACACTCGTATGCACCCTACATAACGTATGTGTGTGTGTGTGGGGGGGGGGGGACCTTGTACATCGCTATAATTTTATGTTACATTTCCAAGATGGTGTTATTCATTGCCATGGTCAAGATATCTCTTATACAGAAAGAGCAAAAACAGGCAGTGGTTGAGGTGTCACTAAAACAGGACTGAAGAGGTTAAGGAATATTGAAACTTTGATACATTTTCACAAAATGGTGACTTCAGCAGCAACCACGTGTGAAAAAACGTTGAGACACCATAGCCTCATTGCTCTCCTGCCGACCTACACACAACATTTCGCTTCGTATGCCCTTTTTTGAACTGCCTGTCAAAAGAAAAAGAAAAAACAAAAACATAAAAACTCATCCTCTCCATCAAATCTTCCATGTGTTGCAATAAACTTATCCTGACATTTATAGGTAGGGGTAAGGTGAAGTTCAATTACTTAACCTGAAAAACATGGATTTGAAGATTACATTATACAGTGCACTCCCGTTATAACGAACACGGTTGTAATGAAATTCCGGTTACAACGAAAAAAAAAAAAAAAACAATTATCCTACAAATATTTTTTATTGTATATATATCTGGTTGTATCAGGTTGTATAGCGAAAGGAAACTGCCGGTTCCGAGGACTTCGTAATAATGGGAGTCTACTGTATTCTCAAATGGTGGAGGAGTTGTGACTCAATAACATCACCACCATAATAACAAATTTTACTTTGGAGGCGGTCACGCAGACTTCAAATTTCATAAATTTCACATCTCAAGTCTGACTCTGGCGAAATTTCTACCAAATCTCTGCATCTCTATCACTTTGTATCTAATCTCCCCACATTCTCCAACGGGCAATTCTATTCTAGCAGGCCTGCACTAGTTGTGGTTTTTGAATGTACCCCCGTTGGCAGCGAATGAAGATCTATTCAGTTGGCCCAGCCTTCTTTCCCCACGCCACTGGATCTTTAAGTCAATTTAAACAATGATGCGGAAAATCAATTCACCAACTGAATGCAGAACATTACGAGACATTTGGCTAGCTGCAGAATGGGTGAACAGCATGTCATTACACCCACTGAAGCTTGTGTTACATAACACTTTCAAAAGCTAAGACAAAATGTTTTCTGGAATTTGATACACATGAAGATTAAGCTGTAAAATTTGCCTTGACTAATAATAATTCTGACACCCTAATGGCTGAACAATACACTCTCCATAGTCAGCCACATTGGTTGTACAATAGTCGCGCACACATGCAACTCCATACTAACATGGTTACTGTACGTGTACATTATCTGCTTGCGACTGTCGTGGGTACAGTAAGCATTTACTGTGGAGCTATAAATTTGCAGAACCAAACATGGCCAATGGAAGTGTCAACAACCAAAGAACAAAACTGCCAGATTTTGGCAAAGACGATGCACGTGTATGATGATATCATCGCAGTACACGTATGTCGCAGTATGTGCTGCTAAAGTCCTAGTAAACCACTATGGCAGCAGTTAGTTGATTGAAGGGCTCCATCAACTCTAGTGACTGTCGGTGAGTTTTTCTAAATTGACAGTACCCCTGAAATTGCCCCCAATTCTTGAAACATTAAGTGGTAGAACGGTTCTCTCCATGTAACAGCCTAAAACCTACTTCGATTATTCAACATATCGTCGGCCTTTATGCCAAAAGGGCCCGAAAGAACTTCCCCTGTTATGCCAAAAGGGCACTAATAGTGTACAAAGTCTATAGCGTTAAGGGCCTTTTGGCATAACAGTGGAAGTGGTTTAAGGCCCTTTTGGAATAAGACCAACGATATTGCAAGCTGAGAACCAGGAGGCCACTACTGCGAGTATCACATTCTTTCAGCGCGTAAATAAAAAATCCAAATTTTGATTTCGATGCATTTTTGTAAATATTGTGTAACTTAGTGCCCTTGTGGTTTTGGTGTGTAATATTTTGTTGAAAATGACATAATGTGCAGAAGATCAAGCCCTACAACATATCAATAACTCAATACCCCCCCCCCCCAAACTGCGATAATGGCTTTCTGGTTCTCAGTCGATGATACATGTATGAACATACAGTTGAACCTCTCGTATCCGGACAAGTCGGGACCGGGGCTCATCCGGATAAGGGATTTGGCCGGATACGGAAGACTCAATGCTTTTTATACATGTACATATACATACACATGTACTGATGTAGCCCATTGTAGTACCTCATGTAGTAATGTGTATACTGCAACCTTTTCATTGTTACATTTGGGGATGTTTTGGGATGTTGAAATGTCTGAAGGTACAGAACGTAAGCAATTTGGAAGGAAATTTGATGCAATGTATGTTAATCATATTGGAAGTAATATGTAATTCATGTGTGTTTGGGTAGGAATTCTCAAGGAGTTGGGAATCCCCCTTTCTTCCCGTAATTATTAAAACAAAATCACGGCGAGATTGCGTTCGGATAATAGAGAGATCCGGATAAAGGGAGGCCGGATAATAGAGGTTCAACTGTATACAATGTATCTTCTCTAGTAAATACTACATGCAGACAATATATAAATTTGAGCTTGTCTTTTTCTTTTTTCATGCTGGAGACATTTCCAAACACTACCCCCTCACAATCTCGTAATCTGTACATGAAATCACCAACGATTTCTTATGTAGTTTCCTGAAGCCATGTGTGTGTATTGACAGAAGCACACAATCCAAGTTCAAGGTCAAGGGTACTGGTGTATCTGAACTACAATGCATCCTAATCAGAACAGTCTTGCGGTACAATCCATTCAAAAATCTTATTGGCTCACAGGCTAGCAAACCCTACCCATGTTTTGTTTTAGGATGCACCTTCACTTTCTGAGGGTGACTTCAATTTCCACAGCCTAAGAAAGAGTTGCAGAGATCTTGACGTCTGCCTTTATACACTACAACTCTTGAAACCGAAAGGGCGGAGGGGATAAGACAAATAAGTTATGCGTAATAGTTGAGGTTGGCCTTCTTCTTGGACTGTACTTCCAGAATGCCATCCATGTAGTCTTCGTGCATCAGCTCTGTTGCTCCACGACGCAACGCAATCATTCCCTGGAAAGCCGCAAGAAAGGACACAAAAGAAAAGATGTCAAATCTAACCCACCCTTATTCATTTGAAGTTTTCCTGGCCTTCCCATTTGAACCAAGACTTCAACAATAATAGCAATGGAATCAAATCGGCTAAATTGATCAAACAAAGAAATGAAATGTAAAATGCAATCAAAGTACTGTTTTTTTAGCAACATTTACTTCATCAACTCAGAAGCTCCTATTCTTACAACTACAAGAATAGTTATCACTGATCCTATTTATCCTATTTTTTTGACAAACTATTCTTATCATTACTCTTCCTATTACAACTGTCTGAGCTAATGTTTTAGTTACAATATGATCACAGTTTGAATAAGAATGTCAAAGTTATCTTGGACTTTATGAGAAGAATTTTGACTTCAGCAAACTTGTGAAGCTGCTATCCAAGTAAAAAAAAAACAAAAAAACAAAACAATCTGGAAAGCTTTGTTGAATTTCATACGCGTGACTCATAATATTCTTTTGTAAGTTTTTTCTGGCTTCCAACAATTTTTCCCAATCTCCCCTGAGTTGGAATAAGTTAATACTCACCGCTTCAACACACACTGCCTTGCACTGTGCCCCATTGAAGTCATCTGTACACCTCGCCAGTTCCTCAAAGTTCACATCAGCCCTGTATCAAGCAAGAGATGTGATAAAACCTTGGTGATCATAATCTGTTTTATGTACCCGATTTAATGAATCCTTGATTCTGATTGGTTGAAATTGGGGGAGTAAAAATCAATGACTGGCTGCTGCCTAATTATAGTGAACCAAACTCGCTCCTGAATATAGTTTAAATCAAATCTATGGTTCAGGTTACCCATGGACTGAAACTGGTGCAAAGCAGGCATACTCTCTCTTTACTTTTTTTTCTTTTTTCTTTGTGTATATACATGCACTCAATCTGGAATTATTTCAACTGCTGCTGATTGATGGATTGATTTTCAATTTTCGAGCGCTGATGCAAAACTTTGCTTTAATACAATTTCAGAAAAATTGAGAAGCTTTGCAAAATAGAGGGAAGCAACCAACAATGAGAAAAAAAAAATAAACGAAAAAAAAATCTTCTGAATAACTAAGTAGAAATAAAGCCAAATTTCAAACAGGAAAAGACAGCTCTCTCCTT
This sequence comes from Diadema setosum, assembly GCF_964275005.1. Classification (NCBI taxonomy): domain Eukaryota; kingdom Metazoa; phylum Echinodermata; class Echinoidea; order Diadematoida; family Diadematidae; genus Diadema; species Diadema setosum. Next base: position 1,365,956 of record NC_092687.1, read on the forward strand.
TCCCGTATAAATATGAGTCACATGTTAACTGATATGGGGAAATTCTAGAAACAAATGAAAAGGTTTGGGAACTGGTTCAATAGTGCAAATGTAAGCATGTGAGAAGCTTATAAACCCTCTCAAAGTTGGGGACTGGTCAATTTACAGTACACAGAAAAATAGAAAAGAACTCAGGAAACTGGTGAACTCACCCAACATTCATCTTTCTAGAGTGAATTTGCATGATTCGGGCACGGGCTTCTTCGTTGGGGACGGGGAACTCGATCTTCCTGTCCAGCCGCCCGGAACGCAGCAGGGCAGGATCAAGAATGTCTACCCGATTCGTGGCTGCTATGACCTGTTCAGAGAAGTGTACATGTGGATTGAGAGAATGCAGCAATATCAGCAGAACACATCAGCAAAATTTCGAGGAAAATTGGACAATCCATTTCAAAGTAAGGGATTTTTAAAGCTTTGGTGCAGTCATCACAGGATGAGAAGACTACTCCATGGCTACAGTTAAAAATGTCACTGATGTATAACACTACAGCCCAACCACTGCCTTGACACATCTAGGTCTACAGAGTTTGGGAGATGTTCTTAATTGGCAACAACGTGTATGACTTTCACCCCTATTCAAATACCTCATGAATTTATTATCCCATGTGTAAGCAATGAAGTAGCACATTCTCTCTATCTGTAGGCAAGAGAGAATGTAATGCTACAGCCGACTCACGAACGCGACAACTTGGACTACAGCCTGCGTTTACCCTAACAATGCTAGGTCCTAGTTAAAAGAGGTCATAAGATGCTTCAAATTGGCAATGCCATGTCTGACCTTGATCTCCTCGGATGAGCTGAAACCATCGAGCTGGTTGAGGAGCTCCAGCATGGTGCGCTGCACCTCGCGGTCGCCAGCCTTCTCGCTGTCGAAGCGCTTGGTGCCGATGGCGTCGAGCTCGTCGATGAAGATGATCGCCGGGAGCTTCTCCTTGGCCAGGGCGAAGGCGTCGCGGACGAGCTTGGCACCGTCCCCGATGAACATCTGGACCAGCTGTGGACCCGCCAGCTTCAGGAATGTGGACTGAACGCCATAAAGGGTGTGTGTAATAAATAGGGGAGGGGGAAGCAAAAAAAGCAAAGGCAAGATACAAGTGAGATGAAAACATGATGCATGGGCATTATATAACCACCCAGCTCAAAACCCATAAAACGTCAAACATTACACGTAGGATTCACAGTCATGGACCAAAATAGGTCATTTGGGTCGACCACTTTCTGTATATTTGATGTTTGTTTTACCTAAAGAAAGTACTCTTTTTTCAACCTATTGATAAGATTTGCTGGCAAAGAGCAAGACTGAAATCGAGACATGAACAAATTTTTGGACCACATAGTCTTTTTTCTGCTTTCACTTTGAAATAGAACATGGTTATAATTTCTCACGCTCACGTGACCCTCCTCTTCCAATCCTCTTTTCTCCCTTTTCTAAAAAAAACTGTAAAAACAAAAGACAACTATGAAACATCTCTCTCTTACGTATTTCAATCACGTTTTGAACGGGTAAAGATTGTCCATTTTTTTTTCCAAGTTATATATATATCATTTTAAAGCTTCAAGCTGTAATACTCTTAGTCTTTATGTGTCTCATTAATCTAGAACATAGAAAAGTATGTAGAATTTCAATTACAACGCACTACAAGACAATTAACGATTCATTCAAACACATAACAATTCACCATCAGACAAATTGGAAAATTGGTAACAAAATCAACAAAATCTAAAACACCTGTAGATGGCTAAGAACCCACCTTGGTTTGAGCTGCACAGGCTCTGGCGAGAAGAGTCTTCCCCGTCCCCGGGGGACCGTAGAGGAGGACGCCCTTGGGGGGCTGTATGCCGATGTTCTCAAATCGCTCTTTGTGCGTCATGGGAAGGACTACAGCCTCGATGAGCTGCAAGAATCAACGTCCAAAATCACGTTGCCGTGATGCTCATGGTGCACGATATACAGTGGACTCTCATTATAACAAAGTCCCCGGGACCACCAATTTTCTTTCATTATGTCAAAATTTCATCATAACTGAACAGACAATAAAAACATAGAGCGCATATTGTTGCAGCCTGAATTTTTACTTCCTTGTAGCCGGAAATTTGTTAGAACTGCGTTTGTTGTGCACAGGAGTGCACTGTATAAACACAGGATCCACAACTCGTTAAAAGTGTACACTTTATATTGGTACTGTGGAACCTCATTATGTTTTGGTTATAGTGAGACACCTGATATATTGTATCGAGGTAACTCTACAAGTCCCTTTCCATTTATAGTGTTGTTTTTATCCCTGATGTAATGAGATACATTATATTAAGGAAATTTAGTGGTCCCCAACAGCATGTTATACCAAGCTTTCCCTGTACATTTTGCTGCTATAACATGCATTGCAAATTCTTTAATTTTTCAAGTTTCTTCAATTCTTCAAGGAATACACTTCCTACGTACTTACAAGCTGTACACCCATTAGACACTAAACATAACTTACTCTTTACATAAAACCTTCCAAAGCATATTTTCATGGAATATCTGCTTAACTATTTTCAATCTTAATCAAATGATTTGATTTCATATCTAGTAATTACAAAAAGAAAGACAGAAATTTCAGTGAAGCATGAACTTCTGTCTGTAAAGTCAGGAAAAAATTGTGATAATGATGAATAGCATTTACTAGAGCATTTTCTAACTAGAAAAGCACTTAGAGAGCGCAGACCTCCACCAAGCAGCTACTTTCCAATGATGATCTTGCTCTTCCACAGAGATCAGTGATTTCCACCCATATGTATGCCTGCTGAAAAATTGTCGGGTTTCCCAATATAGAAGCCTTTGTTACGTCAAAAACCCTCAGCTTGCCCTAGCAGAAATTAGAGCATGCACTTTTAGTGCGCGTAAGGAAGCCTCAAAAATGCGCAGCTTGAACTCCCAAGTTCATTGACCCTTCCTGACAAAAAAATTGAAAATTCTTCAAAAAATCCCTAAAAATTTCCAGATCACTACCAAAATTTAATCATCTGTTCCTTGTGTCATTCTCAACGTTTCCTGCAAGTTTCATCCAAATCCGTGCACAACTTTTTGAGCTTTTTTGCACATAGACAAACTAAATAACAAACAAGCAAACAAACGGTAACAAAAACATAACCTCCTCCCTTGGCGGAGGTAATTATTACCTCCTGAATTTGTTTGTCCAAACCTCCAATGTCACTGTACTGCTCTGTAGGTCTCTCATCAACCTCCATTGCTTTTACTCGAGAATCAAATCTGTAAGAAGAAAGACACAAGCACATAATTATCCACTTTATATTTGTGCTTGGAAGCATGACAGATTCAATGCAATGAGGGCTATTAACCCTAATCAGGCTGGGCTTTTTTGGCTATGCTATATCTGGGGGGGGGGGGGGGGGCGGATTCCGCCCCCCTTCAGATCTCGACTATCGAACGCGCAATTGCGCCGAAAATCGGCACACGCGACGCCCGCTACGTATTCTATCAAAATGTATGGTTGCTTTCTCTGAAAAATTTTTCTTATATTTTATATTAATTAATTATTGTAATTTATGCATAAAATCAGTTTTGGGCTCTAAATTACTTATTAATGCTCCAATTAAGCTAATTTCTTTTTTTTAAATGTCTCTTGTATCATTCTTCTGAGACATAGGATAAAAAAAAAATCTGTATCGAAATTAATTTCTTATGTATTTTATTGTTTTTTTGAATTTCTTATGTATTTCTGTTTTTTGACCTTTTGTTTTTGTTTGTTTTTTGGCCAAAATTTGTCACAGACATTTTTCGAAGCATTATTATGCTAAAATAAATTAATTTCGGCCATTCTAAGAGAAGATATGAATTTTTATGTGAATTGATTGAAAAAACACAATTTGCATTGGATTTGTACACAAAATCACGTTTTGGAGCAATTTTGGGGTTGACAAATTTTTTTCGAACGGGCGTCGCGTCAAAACGGTACATGCGGGCGCAACAATTTGGGTCTCAACAGTTGCGTGATACTTGAAAGAAAAAAGTCATGAAACATCGCGGCGGGAGCTTATCGCATTGCGAAGATATTGCACGAAACGTCGAGGGGGAGGGGGGGCGGATTCCGCCCCCAGCCTGATTAGGGTTAAAGCCAAGGCTGTACACTAACCCATTTTTTTGTACTGGTCCGACCAGTCTGTCGGAACTGTAGTTACCCAGGTTTTTCATTTCCCTTCTTGGCAGCTGCCCCACGCCAGTGGAATCAGCTCCCTCAAAGTATCAGGGAATCACCATCTCTGTCAATGTTCCAAAAATTGTTGAAGAATTTCCTTTTCAATAACTGCTTGATTTATTATGTATATATACTATGTATATACTAAGTACCTATATTGTATTGCATTGTATTACTGGTCCATTCCTGGAAAAGTTACTGATCCAACAGTGATTTTTACTGGTCCTGGACCACCGCGCCAGTGCTAGTGTGCAGCGTTGGCTAAGCCAACACAATAGTGGGCAAATTTTTCTTGGTGTATTTAACCTCAAAATACTGAGATCTCCTTTCAAGTGAATGATAGTGTCTCTGCTTCCCAATACTTCTGCTAGAAAGTAGACTACTCGTATGTTTCCAATGTATGTGTAACAAGCAATGGTCTTGAAACATATGACCACAATTTAGAGCTGCTTGAATGAAATGGCAAAGTCTACATCTCCCTTATAGCAGCAGTCCTCATGAAAGACTATTTGGCTTCTGCATAACATCTCCCCACCTCCCCTTTCCTAACCTTTTGACAAGGCCTCAAGGCTGAATAAGAGACTAACTGCCAGGGATCCTGACATAAATTTCTTATCTTGAATTTTGTTTCTCGGCAATCCTTGTACCAAGAAGGTAGCAGCCAGTCAGTGACTGCAGCGTTCAAAATGACATCACATATAGTGAATACGCATTAGTATGAATCCTGTGGCTTGCTCGTCCATATCCAGCCTGCACTGCCTACCTGCAGTAGCTACGATGTACCTACATTCCTTGCATTGACACATCATCTTAGCATAAAAACTGAGGTTTGTATCATGAATTCATTAATAATTCATACTCATGAATGTTGCGGGCCACAGGGGAAAAAACAAAACAAAACCATGTTTGAAAAGATCTTGTGACTGCACCACTTGGTGTCATGTTTACTCATTTCTCGCAGCGCTCAGTCTGGCGAGTTAGTCTCATTCCTCAGCCACGAGGCCTTGTCAAAAGACTATGCCTTTTCCCCATCCCTTTCTTCCAGTATGAATCACTGTAACTCTCTGCTTTCAAGCATTTGTACCACAAAGATTACATTATCCTAAAACATAACCACCACACAGATTACGTTATCCTACAAGATAACCAAGGGGTGCATTCGAGCGCTCTAAAGCGAACCAAAGCGAACTGAACTAAAGCGTACCGTACTGAACTGTGCCAGATTTGGAGCGTCTGAGTGCTCTGTTGAGAAAGCGTACCTCATGACTTAGTTTTAGAAGAGGTCACGCATTTTGTAGCAAGAATGTCATTCACCTTGCGTGCTTGAACTACTTTCAGCTGTCCCAAACAAAGAGAACAATGTCTTTGCATTATGACGTATGTGCATGTTACGCGCATTCTCACACGCAAACTTTTGATACGCTTTTGGTACTCTGTTGGAGCACATCGAGAAGTGGTCCACTCTTGGCTCGGTACAGTATGGTATGGTATACTTTAGGAGCGTTCGAGCACTCCTCTGGTGCGGATACGGTACGGTACAGTTCGCTTTAGGAGAGCGCTCGAACGCACCCAAGGAGGACTTGTGTGACTCACTCTTGAGGTAGCGTTTCTAAGATGAGGTAAGAATCCTTGTTCACTCCCACCAAATCTCCCGGATGAAGCTTCTCCGCATCCACCAACCCTATCACCGGTAGGAAGTACGTCTAGAAAGGAAAGAAGGAGTGACAGGCATCAAAAAATTGCACCAAAAAAGGAAGGAGGCCTGAAGATTAAAGGGACTGTGCAGTTCTGGTTGAGGTGAGGATTTTATAGCTTTTAATGTTTTGCCAGATATTCAGAAACCACTCTATGAGATGTCAAAGAGCATGCAATTCTAAGGGACATCAAAAGTTTATTTGATGAAAATCGGTTTTGAAATGGCTGAGATATCCAAAAACAGGGTGAAACAAAGAGATCGTAACAAAAGGCGTGACATGTCGCCTTTTATTATTATCACTTTTTTGGACATCTAAGCCATTTGAAAACCAATTTTTATCAAATAAATGTTGAATCCTTCGTAAAATTACATGCTCTTTTATATTTCATAAGAGGTTTCTCATTATCTCACTTAGGAATGTTATAAACCTGAATCCCCACCTAAACCAGTACTGTACAGTCCCTTTAATATTGTCATGCACATGGGAAGGAGATATCTGGAAGACACCAGGTTTTCTTTCATACACTCTTTAATATAACTTATAAAAGATGAGCTTTCCACTGAAAAGTCCTCAGAAGAAAGTGATTGTCGTTCAGTGATGATTTTACTGCCATTAGACAAGTCTAGAATGTCTAGTTTACAGAGTTAGAGTAAAAACAAAACAAAACAAAACAAAAAATTTGAAAAAAATATATATATTTTCCCTTCAGCTGGACTGTAAAAAATTAAAAAAGAGACAAGAATGACTAAAGTGTGAACCTTAGGACAGTTGTGGCAATACTATGCCATTTGTCTAGATACACTGGGTTAACAGGATGTGGTTTTCTTTTGCTGTTGTTCTGTTGTCTGTCTCACATTGATCAGGTTAGCACGATACTTTGCCATCTAGAGTTAAACTTTATTAAAGAGTTAACCCTCTGACACCAAAGCCCTCTCAAGTCACCTTTCTAGAGTACCACTGAACTTCCAACAGTCCCCTGATCCTTTCCCAATGTTAAGTATATAATGTATATGGGTTAATGTATGTGGGCAGGTGAAAACTGTCAATATAATGTATCTCTGCTTGGTTCATATCCGATGATTATCAACCTATTCTACAATCTAATCTCATATAATGCTGTAAAATGCACTGCCTAAACAAGAGGGTAGCAGCTGATTTTGCATTAAACCTCACGATGCTAGAAAGTTAAACATCTCAATTATTGGAGAATGTTGGTAACATCATATTTGAGCTAAAGTTGGTTTTCACTTCTGCATTATAGTTTGTTTTGTTTCTGTTCTATTAACTGGAGCACTGACCTATTATGACTTTCCAATACTGTTTCAAGTGTAGGCAACAAAAAAAATGTCAGTGAGTTTGTTAGATGCATCTTGACAAAGTCATCAATTTAATTTTATATTCAATAAGAATGTGACATTTCCTAGTGAGGTAGATTCAGGAAAGAAAGAGGAGTTCCCAGAAGAGTGTGTGATATTTATCACAAAAATTAGGAAAATCCTATTGAAATAAGAGCTGGGATTCGTCAAAATTCAGATTCTTTCCTCCAAATTCAGAATGGTTGGGAGGTCTGTAAACCCAATCTAGAGGGAAAAGAAAATCTAAAAAGAGAAAATGTGGCATTATATATTTTCAGGAATAATCTGAAAGTCATCACATAGCATTAGCCCCATTATCAGCATTTCGGGATGTGAAATACCTGTCTTGTGGATGTTTTGATGACGGCGCACTTTCCTTTGCGTTGCGAGTCGAGATCAACATTAGCGCCCTCTGTCTCTTCATCTTCATCAGGCTGAACATCAAGGAGCTGGACAGGAGCGGGCAAAATAAAATCTCAGCTCAGCATTTGTCATCACAAGAAAAAGGAAATTACTTCACTATAATACATACATGCCCTTCATTCACACAATAAGAAACATGTTTATTTTCTTCTTTTTTTTCCTTCTTCTTTCTTACTTGAAATGACAATGATAATGATTAATACATAGTGTAAATAAGAGTTTCTAAGATGATTCTTGTAAGACATGGTCTAGATTTTAATATCAGAGATTCAAATTTCTTTGTTCTTTTATTCTCTTTCACATATGAAATGTCAATGTAGCTTCATTTAAATTGTAAACCCTAGGAGTAAGTTGAATCATACCTAAATGCCATTCAGCATAGCAACAAAATAAAAATTGTAAGCACCATTTCCATCTACATGTTTGATCAAACCAGAGGCAAGATACAACATAAGCTTTGATGTCTACACATACGACTTCTGTATCATTCTTCTTTTGTTTTTTTTTGTTTTTTTTTTTGGTCCCCTCCCCCATATCTTTGAACAGAATACCCCCTTATTTTCATCACTGTTGTATTAAAGATGGATCCATTTAGCTATAAAGACCACAAAACTTAGATACCAGTGTGGTTACTTGCCATATACACTTGTATGCCTTGTATGATTACTCTGTGATTGCACGGAGAGATGCAAGGGGCTACCTTGGCTTACCCCTTATGCTTGCATACTAGCATACAATACCCAAGGAACAGCCATATCAAGGAATGTGGACTTGCATAAAAGTAAAAAAAGTTCAAATAAACTCTATTAAAAAAAAATACTACTTCAGCATGCAGAGCACAAACACATGAAGCAAAGGCCGGCATTACAAAGTAGGGCACATGTGCGGCTCCTTATGATCACAGACATTGATTGTACATCCTCTATAGAGAGTGAAAAAAAAAATATGTCTTTTGATGGAACATATACCTCAATGACATTTGACACAAGGTAGGGCAACGTCTTGTTGACTTTGATCTTCTCCTCATTCTCCTTGATCTTCTCTTTCTGTGCCTGCAGCTCGTGCTGGATCCGCATGATCTCACTCTTCATGATCTTTAAGCACCAATGAGAGTAAAGACAATGATGATACTGATAAAGGTGATGATTATGAGCATGATGATATTCATTGTAATAATTTAATATTTAAGGACAAGTCCACCTTCATATACATAGGGATTGAGTGAATGCAACAATATAGAACACATCACTGAAAGTTTGGAGAAAATCCGACAATCCGTTCAGAAATTATGAATTTTTAAAGCATCTGCGCAATCACTGCTGAATGAGGAGACTACTACAGTGTATGATGTCACATGTGTACAACAGTATAAGGAAAATAAAAAGAAAATTTCACAAAACTTTGTTGTTGTTTTTAATAAAGTGCACATTTCTTCGACTCGTTACTGACGTATGTTAAGGGAAATATATTATTCCCCTTGCCTTCTGAAAGAGAGAAGTCGAGTGTTCTTTTGTTATGCGAGAAAAGTGAAAATATGTTGAATTTTCTTTATACTTTCTTTATATCGTTGTACTCATGTGACATCACAAGCTATAGTAGTCTCCTCATCCAGCCGTGACTGAGCAGAAACTTCAAAAATTCATAACTTTTGAACGGATTATCCGATTTTCCTCAAATTCTCAGTGATGTGCTTTACTAATATTGCTGCATTCACTCAACCCACATGTCTAGATGAAAGTGAACTTGTCCTTTAAAGAAGAAGACAAAATAAGAAGGAAAATGAGAGGAAGAAGGGCAAAAACTAGAGAAAGAAAAAGGAATGGGAGAAAAAGAAAGCAATTAAGAAAATAAATCAGTTACATGTACAAGAAGACTTAACACGAACTGCAACTTTTCATACCTGTTCCAGGCCAGGCGAGTTCTTCTCAAAAGATATCATTGATCGTGTCTGTTTTTATAGTTTTGTGGTTATTTTCCAAAGGTACATAAAGGACATGGTCAATGAAGGAAATTACTAAAAGTCTCCAGGCCAACAAAATTGACTGTATCTGGGTTTCTTCTGGTGGTGCCATACCTCCAACGCACCACTTCAATGAATGTACCTTGACTTCATTGTCTAGTAAGCGTGTCCTGCCGATGATTTCGTCTGTTGACATGCGCAATACCTCCTCACCGACGGCATCCTGAGGGAGAAACATGAATGAAGGAAACTCTTATTTAATCAAATATCAGTGTTTGATAGTATTCTGAGGACATTTAACATGTTGTATAGAATGTGCTTTGCCTTTGCATGTTGATGCGACTGTATCAGCCACTCGCACTTCGGACATGATCTACTAGTTACGGTCGGTCACAAGCAAGACGGTTGGACTGTGATACCTACTAAATTGGCAAAATCGTGAAATCAGTCCCACCGCTGTGCGCGTGCACCTGTGTGGTTAAAAAGCAAGGTTAGGTTAGGGTTAGTGTTAAGGATTGTATTTATTGTTAAATTGAAAAAATAAATTAGTCCAGGGACATTAGGGAGTCCTTCGGAGAATAAAAAGTTGAAGACCAAAGCAAAAAATCGGGAGAAAGGGAGGACGAAAGATTGTCATACTAAAACTGAGTCATAGTCATGATGCTATGTACCGTACACGTAGTCGTATGCTGTGGAATTCGGCCCCACCGCTGTATCAATCTCGCGTAAACGTCGTTTGGTGGGGCCGCATTCAGATTATCATACTGTGGAAGACAGCCCCACCACTGTGCTTATCTACTGATGAACACCACACGGTGGGGCTGAATTCACGATCCGCCGTAGTGAATAGTAAATTTACGGACACGCAGTGGTGGGGCCTTAAACGTTAGTGTATTGAACGAGTATGCCACCAAATTACTACAGTGCTAGTACACCGTAGATACAATTTTACCAACTACTTACAGTAAGTAGCCTAGACCAGTTGGTCAATATACAGTGCACGTTGCTGCCCACCGGGGCAAGATTTCCTTTTGAGACAGCCACCCAAAAGTGAGTGCTTGAATCCGTGCGTTATCTCGCAAGCAAGTTTAGGCAGGTAGGCCTAGGTCCTATAGTTGTATTATATAGGCCTAGATCTGCACCGATTTAGTACTGGTGTAATTGGGGTGGCTGTCTCAAAAGGAAGTCTTTCCCCCACCGGCACCGCACTAAATTAATCATATTTCAAACAAATCAAGCCGTCTTTGAACGTACGGTACGGTAGCCTTTAAACAAGGCGACTCGCTCTGCGTGCCCCCGTATAGCGCGTTTACCCCACAAACCTGTTGGCCGGCGAGTGGAGCGAGCCGCCTTTATCCACTCGTTCAGGGATGTGTACTTTTGTCGTTGTTGTTGCTTTATATTCTTTGACAAATTTGCGTACAAATTTGATGCAGAAAATACACACGGCACCAAGGCAAGCCTCGTTAATTAAGTAACTATTCTTATTCTATATAGTTACTTAATATTAACGAGGCTTGCCTTGGTGCCGTGTGTATTTTCTGCATCAAATTTGTACGCAAATTTGTCAAAGAATATAAAGCAACAACGACAAAAGTACACATCCCTGAACGAGTGGATAAAGGCGGCTCGCTCCACTCGCCGGCCAACAGGTTTGTGGGGTAAACGCGCTAGAGCCTATACGGGGGCACGCAGAGCGAGTCGCCTTGTTTAAAGGCTAACGGTACGGTTGCATACGCGAGGCCAGTTGCATAACCGGTACGGTTGCATACGCGAGGCCGGTTGCATAACCGAGGCCAGTGAGGGAGACTTATTTGATTTGATATGATAATAATATTAATTTTGAATTATTTGCAATAAAATGAAAATAATATAGGTTAAAATTTGGAAATTTATAGAAATTTTATGAATATAGATTTGGCGTAAATATTCCTCGAGGAATGATAAACGCCAAATAAATTCAAATAACAACAACATACGCATCGGATTCCCCGATCCCCCCTCGCTCGGCCTCGGGCCTCACTGCACTGCACCGTCAACTCTTTGTGCTGTGCGTAGCAGAAATGTGTAGTCCCACCTACTATCTATACCGTTGGTTTTACAGAGACAAACACAAGTGTGAGTACTGGCCATGAATTACAAGAGGAAAATATCGAAAATCTAACAGTAAACATAGAAAAAAAATGAAGAAGAAGCATGCCTTTAATTAATCGTGAACATACATTTACATAATTTCTGAAAACGTGTATAATTACCTCGCCATCTTCCCAAATAGATTTGTCTTCAAGCTTTGTCGCGGCCATTGCGTGATGAAGCACAATTCAGACTGCATGCAATTTTCGCAGGAGCGGGAGCCGGGACAACTGGTAGGCAAGACATCAACTCGGCCACTGCCCAATGACAAATCGGCCTCAACTAGGTCGAATTTTGATGCAGTTGTGGTGGTGGGTTAAAAAAATAAAAATAATAATAATAATAATAAATAAAAAGATAAAAAGATAAAGATCGTAAAGCATAGATTTGATAGGAACATTACTTTCCAACCGTCTGATCTTAAGAGGGAAGTTAGAGTAGTGGGCAGGCCTGTAAAAGCAGGTTGAAGTAAGATGCAAGGTCTTAGTCTACTCAAAGTTCAATCGTGCGCGTATAATTATGGTTTTCATTTTCACAGTTCTTAATAAGCATGTCATCATAATGGAACAGCCTTTTCTCCGATATGGTAGAGAACATACAATTTGAAATGGCTTCAAATCCAATTTGATGAAATTTTGGGCCAAAAAAAAAAAGAAAAAAAAAAAGATGTTCAATTTGATCCACAAGAATCTTATCTTGTCCATGCATGTTCTACTGATGTTCCACACCACAAAAATAAAGTATTTCCAGTCTCTGGCCAGATGTCACTGGAGAGGCAATTAAGTTTTCAAACTTTTGCCTATACATTCAAGGTGTTCTGCAAGGTATATAATAAATGTTTCTCTCAAAATGGGCCTTTCGAATCACTAATTTCTTGAATTCCATTTGCTTTCATAAATATTTTTAAAAAATGATCATGATGATATCAATGACTGCGGCAATTGCTTTATGGGGAATGTACATTACAATGTCTGGTTGTTAGCTTTCACCCCATTTTCAACATTAGACTAAGTAATTATGATGCATATTTTGCTTGAGAGTCTATTATTTTGTAATTATATTTCTAATATATTTAGACATATTTAGAAAAAAATATATATATATACATAATATTATCATATTAATGTTTTTTTTTTCATTAGCATGATGTGTTTTGTAAAAAAAAAAAAATAAGGACAAAAATACAAAACAAAATCTACTATGAAAATGAAATGTAAAGGAAAGTGGTACTCATAAACCAGTTTTTCTCTTTTTTTTTGGGGGGGGGGGTATATATCTCAGCCATTTAAAACCGATTTCGTCAAATATATATTTCATTCCTCTCAGAATTGTATTTCATGTGGTTTCTGATTATCGCGCAAAAACTTAAAATCTGAATCCCCATCTCGACGAAAACTATACATATAACATCCCTCTGGAGGGAATGTGTTAATCACGTCAACTTTTGTGTTTGTCAATTTTGGAGTGACCCAGGCTTCCAATCCGTGGTCACTCAAATGTCAGTGTTGACAATTCGTGATTAGGCCTACAGAGCAGTATTTATAATGTCTCTTGATACGGATCATTTAATTTCAATTTGAGCAAAACCTATAGTTTGATAAATTGCATTCCGCCTGAAGGTTTTCACTCAAATGCGAATGACGCAACACAAAACAATGGTTACTTTTGAACCTACCTACGCAAACAATATTTTCTACACATTGATATGAAACACACACACATACACACACACACACACACAGACTCTATAATGCAAACACTTGAATTGTTTCGCAAATTACAATAGTCAATGCTGGTGTCTGCACTCTTTATATTTACGTTGAGGTTATTTCTTTATTCAGAGCGGATTATACATAGTCATTTAGAAAGAGATCTTTGCTTTGAGGCTCTGCTCATCTATTGCGAATAACCAGATAATATAAAAAAAAAAAGACACTCAACCGTTGTAGAACTTCTTCTAATTATTGCATGTGTGATGTGAAATGTTATCTTTAGTTTATCTATTTCGTTTACATCTGTAGCAAAATTATAGCCATGCTGTACCATAGGGCCTACGTCTTTCTGTTGCCTCAATGAGCTTTACACGTATGCATATTCAGCAAAATGCGCATTATTACGCCTTCTCTCTAATTCATACACAAGTATGAGTGTACACGATACGTGCATCTCTTTGCATGTACAGTTCATGTACATTACAGATGTGATTTTATTGCAATAACGCTATCGTAGGGATAAAATGATATTGAAAATAATAGTAATAGCAATGATGACGATGATGATGGTAATAATAATAATAAGAGGAAGAGGAAAAAGAAGAAGAAGGAGAAGAAGAAGAAGAAGATGATGATGATGATGATGAATGGAAAGCGTTCTAGAGTGCATGCACGAATACATGACGAAGTACCCACAGAACGGAAAGGTCTCAAAAACTTCAAAGTAAGGCCTGTATAGATAGTTACACCATGCACGTTTTTGACCATGTGGGACCATTTACCATGACAATTAAAGGATGGCTTCTCAATGATAAAACAGTCAAACACGGTGTGTTTGGGAAAGTAATGGGGGCTACACAGTGATTATTTTGTGACCCTCTTTAAAGGAAACCAAAACCCCATAGAAATGTGGAATTAGTTAAAGCAGCAACATTAGTAGAACACATCAGTAAGAATTTGAGGAAAATCGAACAATCGATGCAAAAGTATCAAATTGGTTTAAGTCTAATAAGCTTTCTCTGAATATAAAAAAATACTCATTTTATTCATTTTAAACTTCATTATCATAATACAGATACGCTGATACATATTAACATTGATGATATCCCATTAGAAAAGAACGCTTCAAAATTTTTGGGAGTATTTATAGACGAAACTTTGACTTGGAATGAGCATTTGCATCATGTTACAACGTCTTTATTTCTAAAACAACGTTTTTATTTCTAAAAATATAGGGATCATTTCCAGCTGAAGTTTTTCCTCCCTCGTTCAACTTTATTTTTAGAATATAATTCCTTAATTCTCCCATATTTAAGTTATTGTAATATTGTATGGGGAATATTGCGGCTCTACCAAAATAAATTCTATTTTCAAAACGTATTTGTACTGGATAGCATTTCCGGGCTCATATTGATTCTTTATTAATTTTTTGAACTTAAAACATTAAAGGTTTTTTATTTGAATTTCATTCAAGAAACAGTAATTATGTTTAAATATATTGATGACCAACTTTCATCATCGTTCAATGATTATTTAGGTTTAATACTTCTGTCCATTCGTACCCTACTCGTATATGTAGAAATTTCCATCTTTTGAATCCCAAATTATTAGTGACACATAAATCTATCAGACATTCGTGTCCGGACACTTGGAATAATCTCCCGGACAACATAAATTCTTGCTCAACTATTTATTCTTTGAAAGCTTCACTAAAACGGTATTTGATACATTCATATTCTCCCCACTCATTAAGATAACAAATAGGCCTACTTATGATGAATGAATATTTTTTTTTCAATCTGTATTTCCTTCCTTCAACTGCATTTTGCATTCACACCTGCAACTGCACTGCACCCACCTGATCACTTTCTTCCAAGAGAGTTGTGTCGTTGGATAGTTCTTTTATGAGGCCCCCGTCCATTTCAAGCTTAATCGCTTACCATGGCGGTCTCCTGCATTCAATTATCTCTGTTATTTACTGAAAAATACTATATATTATATTTTATGTTTTTGTGTATGTATGTATGTATACTGCTAAATGCAATCACTCATGAGTATGTGTACTGTTATCGATTTATTTCACTGCACTGGCTATTCTTTGTCTTTGTACTTTTGAAATTTGTATTCAATTCGTATCTGATTGGATGTGGAAATAAATTAAATCAAAAGTTATGAATATTTAAAGTTTTGATGTTGGAACTGCTGGATGAGGAGACTACCAGAAGTTACTGACGTATGTGGACAACAATATAAAATAAAAAAGAATCATTTTTCATGAAAATTACACGTTCTATCAACTTAATACTATATATTCTTCCTGCTTTCAGAAAGCGGTTAGTGACGTGCTCTTTCATAATGCTGGAAAAGTGAAGTTTTGTGGAATTTTTTTCATATTATTTACTTTATATTGTTGTTCAAAAAATGTTAGCGTTATCATATTTGATATAATATATGTAAGTCAATTGTATCACAAAAATCCTACCCGTTGAGGACGAGTCCCGAGTATACTCGGGCAGGTGTCTATGGGAAATGCGTGTTGTAACAAAATCAAACCGTCCTCAACGGGTTAAAAAAAGATCGCAATAAAGCCTAAACTATAAGGAGATATCTCGATTTTTATCACTAAACCGTAACTGTAGACAGTTTAGTCTAGAATTATTATAGCTATCGTTGACATTTTGTATATCTAACAATATTTTGCATTCATTATTCCAATTTACATTTTTGCATGGGTTGTTTCTACCCTTAACTCACATTTTGGAACTATTTTGAAGCACTTAAATTGGGACTTTGCTTGAACTGCAAATGGTAAATAATGTCTTTAAAGGAGCACCTAGGTGACGGCGTGGAAGCGCTATTGAAGCATCGTTCATGTTGTTAGCGGTCTTTCCGGGTGTCGAACCGTAGACTGTTGTCCTTCCTAGGAATACACGCTGCCGACTCGACCTTTTTTTTTTTTTTTTTTTTTTTTTTTTGGTGACGTCCTTATAATGTCGTAATTGATCGAGTGAATGCGTTGTAAGAATCAGATTCTTTTCAGTCGTCCATTATTGTCCTTATTGATTCTGTGTGACTCGAGACTATCAGTGAGAAATTAGTGATCTATATTGATACGTAAATATTGTGATGGAATTCACGTGGCTATGAGATTATCTCGCTATGCATTACTAGTTCTTCTTACCTTTCCGATTCCCCGTCCCCCTCCCCCGTTTACCCCCCCCCCCCCCACTATCTCACACTGTTTAGATATTCGTCCTCTATGCTTACGTCATAATTTATTCAGCATAATAGCCTATAATCGACCGACTTTACTTGAAGCCCCGAAGCCAATCGCAGCTCATCAATACTCTCATTGTGACATCACAATGACGAGGACTGATTACGGCTCGCCGATCGGTAGTTTCTTCGTCTCCACAAAGGAAGCTCCGTGGTTCTGTCAATAGACAAGGTTTAGGCTCTGCACGGTCTGGAAAGTTTTCAATCGGGTTGTTTGTTCGCTGTGTTATTAAATGTCTTTGAAATACTGTCTGGAGCCAATTTCACGAGGAGTAGACTCTTGAGAAATACGTAAACCGTCATTTTCGCAAAGTGATCAGATTTGTAAACCAACTCTCTCGAGGAACGGGTCTTAAACCCGACAGAGCATTTCTGTTGTGAAGGGGAGAGGAAATTGTTCATAACCCTTTCCCTTCAAAAGTTTGGAAAGTTGACTTGACGCTGAGATAGGGTGTTAACATCATGATTGTGGCTTTGGTTTGGTGTGTCGCCCTAATCGCGAGTAGGTCGGTAGACGCCGAACTCGGTCCCGGTGCTCCGGCGGGGAAACCAGACCCGGGAACGTTCACTCTGGGTCCGGCCCTATACATCACAGAACAGGTCCAGGTCATTTTTGACGGGCGTGATCACCACCCCGCCCACTCCCTCAGACGTTCAGTTGAGAACGACATGGACGACAATCGACATCGCCGAGTGAAGAGGTCGACATCCTTCGACGCCGACGAGATCGAGGCGATCCTAAACAAACATAATGAACTCCGAAGCCAAGTTTCCCCAGAAGCATCCAACATGAAATACATGGTAACATAATATTGTACTTATTTGTTATCTCTTTGTTTAGTTATGTGTGTTTGTTATTTATTTTTGATGTATTCATGTCTATATAATATAATTATGTATATATTATATATGTGACCCTGCACCACAAAACAAACAAAAAGTCGCCAGACGTAGATTTTTAGCTAAGGGCAGATTCTGAAAGAGCAGACTCTAAGCTTTAAAATGATATATAGCTCAATTGAAATGGACTTTCCTAACCTATCTAAATATTGGAAAGAATGCACACACTCTGGAGAATGTGAACCGAGAAAAGAGGCTCTGAAGTACAGGATCTATCTGTCTATTCAAGCGTGTAATCTTTACCAAGCCGTGCCAGCTGTTTGATGAATGGGACAAAAAACAGGTCCTGGATGTAAACCACTGGAGCAACAACAATGAAGGGATTATCAAATTAAATTGAAATTAGGCATGCTTTTTTAACACATTCTGTCCATGAATACTGCCAACTTTCAAAGCAGTAACGTTATCCCTCCAAAAGTTATCAGACCTGTAAGTGAAGAGTGTGCAAGTGGCTATCAAGAAATGAAAGTTGCCTCTAAGATATACGTACCTAATCTCACTACTCTACAAAAAAGGTGGTAGAAAAAATGCTGAAAATGCACTTTCACATACATTTTGTGATCCCAAAGTTAAGAATAATGAAGAAGAAGGGTAGTTCTTTCAGAAAATATGAAAAAAATTAATATTGAGTTTGTTGACCCGTTTCATCTTTTTTGAGTCCTCACGTAAAATCAAGGGTTGCGACTTTTTGTTCGTTTTGTGATGCACGGTCACAACCTATATAACATACTTACCTATATCTATGTTTTTTTTTGTTTTTTTTTTTTGTTGTTTTTTTTTTACTAATTCTGAGTAGTTACAGCATTTGGAATATTTCAATATCTCGTTTGATTTTGTTACGAATTGATCTCGTATTCTTGAAAGGTTCAACAACAATGAGAAAATGTTAGCACAATTATAGTAACATAAAAATGACGGAGAAGAAAAAGAAAGGGAGGGAGAAGATTTTAGAGGATGCAGATGAAAAGAAAAGAGAAAATCAATGATGTTTACCTATGCTCTTTCTTCAAGACAAGTTAAGTTCGCCTGAAGACATCCTGCTATATCCGTAATGTTACAGTAGCATAGTCCAGACGATTCTAGATTAAGATGGACAAAAGTGGGTAAACCTCTTGGGCAGGTATATTCACACGGTAGCTCGAACCCATGACGCATATGTGATCCACTTCACATCATTAGACGTTAATACTGCCAATCTCGTCAAATTAAGATTCAAAGCGACCAGAGAAAAATCATTCGACTTACGTGATCTTTTTTTTAATCGATTTTATTTGATTTTATTTCTGAATTTATTTTTCAGACATAGAAGTACAAAGTCAGTATTGAACGAACAACTAATTGAGCAGAGTATGATTTGAATCGGAAAGTTAAAACAGATAAATAATTATTCAAATAGCCAATAAGTGTTTTAACACGGTGCAAAATGAAAACAAGCAGGCGTTATTTTATACAAATATTTATGCAAACATAGGATCCCGTGTATCTGTCATTCAAAGACAAGTTAACAGAAATACAGGAGACCATCATCATAAGCAAACACTTGACGAGGACAATGGCCTCAAAAATGATTGTCTAAACAATACGACATAATAAGAATAATCTATATAATAATGATGAGGGGGAAAAAAGGGGGAGAGAAAAAAATGCAGCAGTGCATTGTGCAAAATGTGAAGTGTCTGCGTGAACATGAGCTGTGAATACTTTAAATATGTTTTACTTACACTATAAGTTTTATCCATCCGAGGTGAATTCTGCTTCAACTTAAGCAATTTTTCGGCTTGTGAAATGTCGACTTAGAAGGTATACAAGGGCAGTACTAAGAGACCAACACAAGCATAATTATATTATACTTTCACTCAGAGTGGTTTAATGTTGATTCGGATACTATACGTCGAAGAACAGATATATCTTACAGATGATTATAATGTGTCCTATACAGGTAAATGGTACATACAAGTGCAGTTTCATCATTATCATCATCATCATAATCATTATAAGACTTTGTTTCACCCGATATCCTCTATGTTGTGTATTCTAAACTTTCATGGACCTGCACATGATGTTTCTTTATAACATGTCATTTTTGTCACCTCATGATGCGCGGACATGAGGAAGAAAACAGCCATGTTGGCTGAATCATTTGCCATGTTGTAGCAGATATATGAAATGAACTGAAATCAAGAAGAGAAGTGATTCTTCAATAACTTGGTTGTACAATGTAAGAATAATAATTGTTTTTGTACCACTGACTGTTCTGATGTTGTGTATTATATTCACCATCTTATCTTAGGGCTCGCACGAGGCTAGTCGCTTCAAATCATGTTTGCTTGTACCTTTTGCTTGTTAATAGTATTCCCTCCCATTTTTAATATCCAGCTGGGCTCTCAGACATGAACACATGTGCATAAATAATAATGATGATTATCATCATCAAAGCCTTTTTTATGTTAGGAAGTCCTTTGTTTGTATACAAACCAGAAGCCTAGAAATAGGTTTATTGCATTCTCTCTCCGTCTCCCACTCTTAGCTCTCTTTCTGCCCCTTTAGTCTCTCTCTCCCCCTCTCTCTTTCCGCCTCTCTCTCTCTCTCTCTCTCTCTCTCTCTCATTCTGTCTCTCTCTCTCATATTGTTCCCATCAGTCTGTCTCTTAGGCTTGATGGGATGGAGCACGGGTGAGAATTCTGTATTCTCTTTTAATGGTAGCTGTATTAGATACATTCAATATACCATCCATCACCTCTCCATTGTCAATGCCCATATTCTAAAATGGAATAACGATTTTTGTGCGTGACGCTTGATTTGATTCATCAAAGTGATCGCACGATTCGTCAGCATTAAATGACGTGTCTGTGACTTGTATTGTCATCTCGCCGTATTTAATTCAAAGCGAGAACTATATGATTATAGAGGCAGAATGTCTGGATTATTATTTTTGCGTATTGGGGCACAAAATGATTGCAAGTTATCAGCCAGTTTGCTGTGAACATTATCACATGTTGTTACAAGGCTAAGTTTACACGTTACCTTGGCAACCACGCTCACCGGCATGTAGTCGGGCGCCCTCTTGCACGGTCTGATAGGAAAGTTATCAATAGTTAGCAAGGGAGGGGAAAAAAAAGATAGTAAGGCGGCTTAAATCCTTCTCTCCAATACTAAGTTTAAAGCAGAAATAGATAAGCATTATTTTAATAGTACGCTATAGGGAAATTCATTTTATGAGGTACAGAGCACTTTAATGATAAGGTTATGAAGATTAGATTAAATCTAATAAAGTCGGTACATTCTCATGAAAATTCGGCATGAAAAACGCCAAGGTCATGAAGCAAGCGATTTGTATCGTAGTTCATAAATATTGATGCCATAATCTTTACTTGTCTTCTTATCAGGCGGTCTCGTCACCAAAATTTCAAAAGTTAATAACTTTTGAACAGATTGTCCATGTTTGTTTGTTTTTTTCCTCAAACTTTCACTGATGTGTTCTACCTAAAATGTCGCTCATGCCACATGCATAGAATTATTTGGGGTGATCAGAAAAAGTTTTAGAAAAAAAAAACAGACACGGACAGTCCGTTCAAAATTATTAAATTTTGAAATTTTGGTGACGAGACCGCCTGATAAGAAGACTAGTACAGATTATGACATCAAAATTTGAAGAGTTTGTTCGCAAAAACCGACAAGTCCATTTTTGAAGATTTTGAAGTACGGTCTCTGTCTTATAGTACAAAATAATACCTTTTAAAAGATATATTGGCCAATACATATAGAAGTACATTTTTGAAGTTATGGTCAAAAGAAGCAAAAATGTTCTTATTATTCACTTTATTTTTCTTGACCTTTAATCGCAAATATCTCCATTTGGAAAATATGGACTTATCGGTTTTTGCGAGCAAACTCTTCATTTATGAACCACGATATAAATCGCTTGTTTCACGACGTTGGCGTCACTAAAATTTCAAAAGTTAATGACTTTTGAACGGATTGTCCGTGTTTGTTTGTTTGTTTTTTTTTTCTCAAACTGTCACTGATGCGTTCTACTTAAAATTCCATTCCACATGTATAGAATTATTTGGGGTGAATTCCCTTTATGGATTGAAGTGGGAAGACTATAGCAGAGGATGTTTAGCAGGAATAATAGATATCTAACTGTATTACAATTCAGTGACAATAACATGCAACTTTAAGAAAATAACTCATCCATGTATATGCAAATACAATTCTCTGTGAGACGAAATAATACCCATTTTTCTCAAGACGGAAAAAAAAAGGAAAGATAACACCGTTGATTGCTCAATGTTGTCCTAATTGCACGTCTGCCTTCATTCACACAGCGTTAAGCACGGGATATGATATTATTTGATTTGATTGGCAATTATTCATCGGATATAGTAGTTCAATTCATATCAATTCAGTTTCATCTTTATAGCCCATCAATCAGAAATTCTTTTTCTTCATGTCGTTGTACATAAAACACTAAAAACATGGGAGAGGAACATAATCACAAACATAAGACTATAGGTAAGTTCATCTAAATGCGGTTGATATAAAACATAATGATTTAATGCATAGTCCATACCATCAATGTTTACATATATATAGCCGGTCTTTAGAAGCTCGTTAATTTAAGGTATTAGAATTAGTGTTGATGATCAGCATCTATTACCATAGATACGAATAAGAAGATCCGTGACATCTTTTCAACTATACATCAAAATAATACGTCTTTCATTTCATTACGGACGCGATGGCCCATATTTGCTTTTTATTATCACTGTTAATACATCGTATAGAATCATTTTGACGCTGTAGAGCAACCAAGCGCTACATTCTCGCTCCTCTGGTTTTGCGTTTATGTTCTTGTCATTTCTTTTTCGCTTAGTGTCACTGTTTTTATCGCCATCATCATCATCATTTCCAACATTGTCGATCATGGCGATTAATTGTACATTCTTAACTTGCAGCTACTGTGAAGATGAAAGCTGTTTTTGGCGGTTGCTCAGCAGCAACAAAATTGCCTTGAAAATAATTGGGTAGTAGGAACGGAAAGAAAAAAAAATCGATAGAGAACAAGAGGAAGGTAAACTGCTGCAGCATAATGCTCCAGCGGTGCAGAGCCATGATTTAAACAAACACACACACACACACTCATTCACACACACATACACACACAAGCACACACGCACACACGCACAAACATCCCAGGCGATATTTCTCACTGCTCATTATAAGCTCTTTGGACACAGCTCACGGGACTAGTATTATTATAAAAATCCACGTTGCGTGCACACATTTTCCATGACGCACATAGTTTCACGGTAACGGAGCGTGCGTTGTATCAATAATGGTTTAGCCTTTCAGTGCTTAAATCCACAATCTGTCAAAAGAATATTATAGGAATCTTGGGTGAGAAAAGTCAATATTCGAAGTTGACGCTCTGTTTCAAACCAAGGATGTTGAAGAGTTGGATGTTTTGTTAGCAAAAACCGATAAGTCCATTTTTGAAGATTCTGAAGTACGGTCTCTGTCATAAAGTACAAAATAATACCTTTTAAATGATATATTGGTCACTACATATATAAAGGTAAATTTTTTGAAGTTATGGTCAAAAGAAGCAAACATTTTCTTATCATTCTCTTTATTTTTCTTGACCTTTAATCGCAAATATCTCCATTTGACAAATATGGACTTATCGGTTTTTTGCGAACAAACTCTTCAATTGGAGTTCCAACTGCCTACAATTATCAAAACAGCTGTCAGATTTCTATGGTTTCAAAAAAGAAATTCCGCAGGTGCATTTGTGCCTTTGCGATGATCGGTTTTCGATGCCGCCATCTTTCTTAGCAATCTGAAGATTCATTTTGAACTGTAACATTTTGTACAAAAGAGTAAATAATCTTAGCTTTAGGTTCTGAAATCATCTTTATTGTACCCCATGGAAAGTCGATTGTATTACTTTTCAGATTAATTCCTACAAATTTATGTGGTATAAACCTCAAGAATAGCTCTTTAGTATAGATTAATTACGTCAGATATGAGTCCAGTAAAGTCAATGTCAAGTAATACATTTTTGTATTGTTATTTCAGCAATATTTGTGCAATTTCTCCTGGCCTTTTCCATTATCTACCACTTATTTGTTTTCAATAGGGGTAGCAGAAATAATTACCATCACCAAACACATTTCGTATTATCTTCCGTATGAGAGAGGGGCTATGGGCTGGTCATTTTCAACAATGTTCAACGAGATATGAATTTGCGTTGTCTTCCTATATCTGTGGGAGAGTTCAAGTTTGGCATATCCGTTCAATGTCTTTCTATTAGTGACGCCATTGAACAAGCATTGGATCAAAGGGTATAAGACTGTGTTGACTCATCTCTTTGACCTCATTCATCGTACTTGTTTGTTGTCAAGTTTGGGCAATCAAAATCATCCAGTTTTGACTTTGGTGGCCCAACAATGATTTTGGCGCTCCTGAATATTAGGAAAATAAATAAAATACAAGCAGTAAAACATTCAAAGGATATATAATAAACGATTATGTGAAAGTTGCCAGCTGTATTATGATGAAGTGCTTCTAGAGCATATAGCGTTGTACCAAAGAGGTAAGAAATAAAAAAACATTAAGAATGAAATATTTGATAAAACATCAATGATTTTAAAACTTGATGATTATGCGAAAATTGACAGGGATAGTGAGGGACTTCAAACACCATGTAGGCCTATAGTGTGACACTGAAAAAAATACACAAGCATTGCTAGTATAAAGTCTGATATAATTATTCAATAATAAATTCGATGGGGCATAAACATGATTTCCATGACGCCATATATTCATGAAATAGTAAATTCAACGTTCCAGTATACCTGCTTCCATAACTAAATGTGGATTAAAAAAAAAAATGAAATGGCTGATTCTGAACGTAAAATAGACTGAGTTTGGCCTTGAGACTAGCTGCCATCTGGCAACCCTGCACTGTCCGGCGCTAGCTGAAATGGGTGCAGTTGTCAAGCTCTGAGCCGAAAGCTATTCTCCCATTTTCCCTGGATGAGAAAACACATAAAAACACATCGTACACCATCAAATATTTCGATCACCCGATCGGACCACCAAAACATATAAGTTCTATAAGAAAAAAAAAAAAAGTAGTCGAGTTCTATTTCTGGTTGTCCCGGGCCACCGTACCACCGCTAATGTCGAGTCTTGTCAAATCGATTCTCACACTGACAGTGAAAACACGATGGTGTGGTGAATTAGGCTCTGAACGCTCAATCTGCACATTCTCAGTTCGAATATCTACCAGGTGCGAAGATCCCTTGACAATGGATTTTTTAAAGAAGATATCATGACCCGAAAGGTTAAATAAAAATGAAAACATTGCAGGAGCCTGGATGTTGAAGGGACTTCTAGCCGTTAGGAGACAACTCTTGGTGTATGAGGCTATTGAATTTGATAAATTTGAATCATTTTAATTATTATTGAAGTCTTGCAATCGGAGCTATCAACAGAATGAAATGAGATATTATCATGTATTAAAAAAAAAACATGTTTAAAAAGACATTAAATCATTGGCAAAATTTTTCTGTCAATAAGAACTGCACAAAATTTCTTAAAAACTGAAGTGAATTTTTTCAAGTTTGACTGATTTCATAAAACAATGACGAGGTCGCAACAACTTGTGATGTTAATTATTACCTTCAGAATTACGAACCTTATTCGTTTTCAGATTAACGAACCTGGGGAATAAAGAACCTTCCGAATAACGACTTGTAATCACAATCAGTATAATGAGGGTGGATGGTGAGGTCTCTCTACATTATAGTTGAAAACTTTTGACCATTCAAAGCCATCAATAGGCGCGGTCAGACAGGCAAAAGATTGAGAAGTTTAAGATCGCGATCTTTAAGATGTCGAAGTTTTGCCAGCCTGAGTGTGACCGCAAGCTTCCTGCGAAACTTCCCGCGAAACTTCTCGATCTGTCTGTGAGCGGTGCCTCCGAAGCGCGAGGTCATTGTCATGTGCAGATGCGCGTTGTTACGTCACAATCACTAGCCATCGGACGGCGCACTCTTACTTGCGCGCGCACCAATGGCCCAAACTTCGCCATCTTAAAGGTACTAGCCCACATTTGTAAACCTGCAGCAATAGTTAGCATGGAGTTTGGGTATGATTGCAGTAACACCTGTGCAAAATTTCGTTCCAATTAGTCCATTACTTTCATAAAAAATAAATGAAAATGCACCGTATGCATGCGTATAACGCTCGCTAGCTCCGGTCCACGCACGTACTACTTGCATGCGATACATATTGTGTAAGTTACATGTACGTACTACTAGTAGTAGCTAGCCCCGGAGACCGCGCCGCAAGGCGCGGTCCTGGCGGCTACCTCGCATCTGAGCGGGAGCAAAAATCACTGCCACATTCACGGTGACTTCACAAATAAAGCACGGCTAAATTTCTATCATAAACACAGTGACAATTAATACATTACCTTTTCGACTTGGTTTTTCTCACCCATTTATCTAGAAACTGCAAAATTTTCTACATTTTTTAGGAGTAATAAGCGGCCTGCCCTAGTGCAACAGTGGAGAGACTTGCTGCTATATCAATTAGTACGCATTACGCATACTCTCAATGCACTGCACTGCATGCATGCTGTGCGCCTGTGCAAGTGATTGTGAGTTTCAGTGAGCATCGGTGATCTGAACATATTCGCATTAAAAGACAACATTTTCTGCATCATAAGCAATGAAATGCATCAAACAGTCGCCGAAATTAATCATTTAGGTTTAATCGACACATGAAAGTATTCCTAGTAGTTTTTGTTGAAAAATTAAGGAAATATAGCGCCGAAACGGCACCCGTTTTGTACAACTCCTCGATCTGAATGCGAAAACGGCACAGCCCCAACGCTGCACGTTGGGGCTGGTCGCAGTTAGTACGTAGCTATCATAGCCCGCGCTCGTCATTCGATTTTGGGTCGGGTTGACCCGGTTTGAAAATTGATTTTAAAACGATGATTTTCTCTCTTTCATCGAATGGTATAGACAAAGAGCAACAGGTGAGGTATGTTACTGTTATAACTTGTACATGAAGTCATATTGGACCTGTTTTATGCAGTTTTGATTTTCGTGGGTTTGCAAATGTGAGGTAGTACCTTTAAACTTCTCGATCTTTTGCCAGTCTGACCGCGCCTTATCAGTATTTCATGTCTGAATTTAACTAAAGTTGTTTGCCTACTCTTTATCCATTAATCGAGCTCAGTTCAGTTCCGTTTTAGTTGCGTACTAATAACGCCAACACGAAATCTCAATGTAACTTAAAGATGGCCCTTCCCTTTTGCATTCCTTCCCAAATAGCACAGAACGTGATATATTCCACCAGAATGACAAGTCTATTGTAAATTTGTAACATTTCTGTGATATTTGAAGGTTGTTAGCCGTTAAAATTCAAAATAATGCACCAAACGTATTCTGTGTACTAGGCACAGCTGCATACATTAATCCCCTGTGGTTGTAATATGATACTTATACTTCGAACAACAGATGTGCATGTTAAAGCTGTCAGAAAAGAAGAATTCACTAGCTTCTCTTACTTTGTTATCAATGGCAAATAACAACACACCACTTACATGAACGACATGTACAACTAAGTGCATCACACAGGTCTGTAAAACTAGACTAGTATTTAGATTTGTAATTTTTGCGTAGTACGCAAAAATTATTCAAATCTTAACGGTCAATTTAATTAAACAAATAAAGACCCTCTTGAGTTCAAAATTTACAGGAGGATTCCAATGGTGTTTTCTTTAATACCTAAGTGTTCTCACCAATTTTTCAAAAATTTGCATGCAAAAGGGATTGGCTGTCTTTAAGTCTTAATCAAGTGAGTACTCGATGTTGAAAAGCAAAATGATATTACAATGTAAAAACCAATTTACATAGCATGATAAGACAAAGAAAAATTAATACACTTTCTCCAAGGCATACGAGTAATGTACATTACTGTAGAAATTTTCAAAAATATGAGTCTATAACCGAACTAAATACATTCAATTTTAAAACAAAAAGGACACTCTTATCGTTAAAGCCACTGGGGATTTTTTCCTCGCCCATATTTGCATCATTATTATTCTGTATACATCATAATTATTACAGCCGATGTTCTTTGTATTGTTATTAGTATGACCGTCACCGTTATTTTCGTTATTACTAATGCATTATTGCTGTTTTATCAATTAGTGTACGTAAATGCATTACCACAGTGTATGTTTCCTTGTTATTGAAATTGTTATCATAAATTATGATACATCATTCTTTCTATATTGTAAGTTTGACTTACAGCAGAACTCTCGTCTTCCCTGTTATTGTTGTAGTTGTTTTTCACTTTCATGATAATAATAATAAGTATTTTGATTATCTAATTGTCATTATACTTACAATATAATATCATTTCGATCCCCGACTAAAGTTTGCTTACTCTTTCCCATCTTCACTGTTACTGTTATAATTGTCTTCACTTTCATGATAATTATGATAAAAACAAATGATTGTCCCTCATCGACGTGAACAAACATCGATAAGTAGTATAGCCATGATAAAAATCATGGTCGTACATACTCTGACTCAAACTAGAGGAGGATCCCCCTCTTTATTTGTTGTTAAAACAAAAGAAATAAAATGAGATGAAACCCGGAAGTAGCGCCAGAAATATTGTTTGCCCCCCCCCCCCTTTTTTTTTTCTACGGAATTCCTTGATCCCCCCCCCCCTGCAAACCAACGACTCCCTGCTTGCTAGATATGTGTCAACGAATCCGCCTGATAGCCAATAATGATTCTTATTCCTTATAGCAGCAGGTATTGTGTATTAACTTTATTCAAATTTATAATCCTTGCGTCGAGTGGGTTTTTATTTTTCATGGCTATTACTAAAACACTGGAGAAATCAGTGTTTATTTACGTCGATAAAGGGCAGTTTGTCAATCAATTGCAATAAAAAAAACTAGACACGAGATCATAAAATTGAACAAGGTATATATGATAACTATAATTATTTTTATTATACTCTACGCCGCAAAGCACTGGGATGACGATCTAGCCGCGATGGCTCAGGAGTGGTCGGAAAAGTGTTTGTGGGAACACGGTAACCCCGATAACATCTCCCCCTACTCTTCGGTGGGCCAGAACCTCTGGCTTGGCACTACCTCGTCGCCGTCGGGAGCTAGTGCAACGCAGTCCTGGTACAACGAGGTCCATGACTACGACTACGATACGAACAGCTGTGATGCTGGAAAAGTCTGTGGTCATTACACCCAGGTTGGTTGGCGTGTGGTATTATACCACAGTGCCCTCCCTTTATAACGGACACGGCTAATACAAAATTATCGTTACACGGAGTAAAAATTCAGCTCCCGAAATAATCATCTATACATCAAATCTGTATACATATTACTCTTCGGCTATAAAGAGATTTCGATATAACAAAAGAAAATGTCAGGTCCCGAGGATTTCGTTATAAAGAGAATCACCTGTACTATAGGGGCAGCGACCAGTGAAATCGCACAGTTAGTCAGAAATCGGACAAACCCATGACAAGAATTTAAGATGTTATTTCAACTAAAGTTTACGTCTGAAGCTAAGAAGAGAATATGGTGGTTCAGCCATGACTGGAATCCTTATTCATACAGGATTGCTTCTAGTTAACAATGGTCAACCAGCACCCGTCACGTTTTGTTTTTGCCCGATGTTCATGGTTAGGGGCGTAACAAACCTTCGTGAATCGTGTTGTACCCTATACGATGTAGGAAAGGCATATAGACAAATTATGGGGTCATCCCACGAGACCAACACTGACGAGTCATACGGCCCTCGAGTTCGGCATTGCAAAAAAGGTCCATGAATCATATAGCCCTCGAGTCATATTACAGCCCATGAGTTCGACACTAGGCAAAAACATCCCACAATTTCGACATTACAACATGGGGCTTAATGCGTCAGTAGGGAGCTTTCGATTGAGGACACAGTAAAATCTGTGACACAGAAAGCAACCAACCAGGGGGTGTTTCATCAACGCTAGTCAGCACCGACAGTTGTCGGCGCTGACCAATTTCGGCAAAATCCTTGGTTCTGATTGGCTGAGATGCTCTGGTCACTGACTGTTACTATGGTGATTCAAGTTGTCGGCGCCGACAAACGTTGATGAAACACCCCCTTGGAATGTCCGTGTCCATCAGTACGTTGTCCATTAAAAGCGCTTTCGAAAAATTTACGTGCGACGCGGCAGCTCAGCCGAGTGGGCCTTGTTTGCTTAGTATTAAACTCATGGGCTGTATGAATCATGGACTCTATGACTGTGGGCTGTATGATTCGTGGGTGTCAAAGTCGTGACGTGCACCCCAAATATGAATAGAAGATAAAGAGCTAAATGGGGCTGAGACAAAAACGAGAAAGAGATATAAAATATCGATGTGTCGTTTACGGAGCCGATTGTATTCACTCATGTGATGCTAAGTTAAACTAGATATTACTCATAAACCGCTCTGCCTATTTTTGGTCGTCATCGTTAACCAAAGCCCTGGCGTATGGCTACGCGGTACCATTTCGTTGATCAGAAGGTTCGTTATTCCGAAGGTTCGTTATTTCGAAGGTTCTTTATTCCGAAGGTTTGTCAATCCGAAAGTGAAATAGGGTTCGTTTTTTTTTTTCTCTCTCTGAAGGTTTGTTAATCCAAAAATGAAGAAAAGTTTAGTAAAGTTCGTAATTTCGAAGGTATCTTTTACATCACACTGTCTCTTGTCGTTTTATTAATTTTGATGATTAATGAACCTTATTTCATTTTCGGATTACAAATAATCAAACGAATCTTCGAAACAACACCATATAAAGTGTTCAGATTAACGAACCCTTTTATACATTTTTGGATTTACGAACAAGTAGCTATATTAATGTAGACGGAAATTGTGCGTTTCGGAGTAACGAACCTTCTGAGTAGCAAATGATATGAATTAATGTCTTTGGACCGAATCAAAGGCTTTGGTAATGGAGAGAAAGGCTTGAGAGGAGAATCTATGTCATTAGACTTGTCGATCAGGTTTTCCTTTGCTTTTTTTGTCTCACCGCAGGTCGTCTGGGCTAACACGGAGGCCGTAGGTTGCGGAATTCACTTGTGTTCGACCGTTTCAAACGGCTGGTCCAACGCTTATATCATCACATGCAATTACGGACCTGCGTGAGTTTTGACAAATAAAACAGGAATTAGCATTATTTATGTACGTTCCTATACTGCCAGGTACAGAAACATTAAGTGATTTTTTATCTTTCTTAATTCTATTGAAACGCTGTTGAAAAAGTGGACAAAGCTAGCGTCCCTAAACTATAAATTAACTCTCGATTGTTCAATGGTGATTGATTTGGCAGGACGAGCAAATTCATAGGTAGTTTATTGGTATTTCAATGGGAGAACTGCCATGACCCTCAAACAGCAGTCTACGCTGTGAAACAATCTAAAACAATGTTTACAAACAAGTATGGATGCTTATCCATGTGGAATACGTTTAGTAGTTGATATGGATTTCAAATAATATTATCATACCTTATATAGTAGTACGACGTTCCCTTTATCCATGATGGACCCATCTCTCCCTCTCTCTATCTCTCTCTCTCTCTTCGAAATACATCGTTTTGGAACGAATTCCCTTTCGAAGATACCTCGTTTTCAGACGCAAATTCCACCTATTAACGCTTTTATACTAATACACACAGACAGACACACACACACACACATACACACACATATTTATACACATATAATAATACATAATGTACACGTACGACTCTTATACATGTTTTTTTTTTTGTGGAACGTGGCTGTGTTGATGAAATGTGATGAAATGAATTGAGTGAACGTACCAGTATGTTATTTTGATAAGGGACACTGAACTATTAAAACATAATCAAATGATATGTGCACTAAATACTTTTCTTTTCAAATACACTACTCAGGGGGAACTACGTCGGGACCAAACCCTATCTGTCGGGCAGCCCATGCACGCAGTGCGACTCTGGTGTTGGCCAGTGTTACGAAAACCAATGCAGTAAGTATACAGATGGTCGTTTCAACTGCGTTACTTAGTGTTGGATCGGGTGTTAAAGCCGTCTAGCTATATTATACACCGGTTTGCTTCTCCGTGTGGATGTATTATTGCACACCGGTGTTATGAAATCCACTGCTGTACAGTTGGTGTAAAAATGTGATTAAGTCTTTATGATGACTGCTGATTGTATCGTGAGTCTGATGTTAATTGGTGTTAGGATGTTGTCAGTGTATTTAAAGGGATGGTATGGCATTGGTTGAAGTGACGATTCAGCTTTTAACTACTTGAGAGATACTCAGAAACCACTCCATTAAATTCAAAGAGCATGCAATCCTAAGGGGAATTTAAAGTAGATGTATGAAAATCGGTTTTGAAATGGCTGATATATCCAAAAAGAAAGGAAATCAAAGCGATTCTTATAAAACGTGGGTCCCACCTATTACTAGGATCGCTTTATTTTGGATATTTCGGTCATATCAAAAACCATTTGATTTAGATTTGAATTCCTCTAATGCTCTTTCATAATTATTTCATCAGATGTTTTTAATTATCTAAAAAGAATTATCAGCGAAAAAAGTCGGAAACCATCTCAACCGAAACTGTATCATCCCTTTAATGTGGATACTTCTTCATGATTATTGTGAGTCGGGTGTACCGGGCGGTAAACTGGCATCAGCCAAACCGGTATCGGCTAGACCAGTATCGTAATTCTTGTCATTTATCCCGTTGTTGTGAGCTAATATTGGAAAAACAAAAAATCAAGTATTATAGCAATGACAATCTGCTGTTTCACCTTCCTTATTTATCGACGTTGGTGCTGGAGGTATTACAGTATCTAATCATAATTGTTATGAAGAACGTTATAAATGTTCAAACGTTATAAAGCTATTTTTGCACCATACTTCATCAAGCTTGTTTCGCTATATATTTGGCTTGGTTTGACAGAGTTTGTAAAAGGTGAATCCACGCTTTGGGTTTAGATTTTTTTTTTGTATCCTTCACATTAAATTACTGTAGTCTTGTATTAGTTTAATAATGTTGACTTTTAGGGGGAAAGTAGTTGCTATATTATTCAACAAAAGCATGATACCACTATATTTCAATTCAATTCAATTCAAACTTTATTTCATTTTTCGAAAAGAACATAAACATTTCACTTTCATTGGTAACAGAGAATAAGGTTACATAATCAAAACAAAGTAAAATTGAAAAGAGAACATAATTGTGGAACCTTGGGGTAACAAATAATGTTGTATACATAATGAAAATTGACTGAAGTGATATAGACGATATAACATTACACAAAATATCGAAAAATGGAGGGACCCACTAAAAAGGCAATGCTTGTAGAATGTGGACCCCTCAGGTACAGAATGTCAATAGAAAATGAACTGATGCAAAAAGGGGAAAAAAGATCGGGAATAAAGTCAGATTAAAAAAAAAGGTCTGGAAACCCAATAAGAAGACAGAGTAACGGACAGACACACATACACAGGCGAATGAACATTAAACGAGACTGAGACGACAAAATTTATGAAAGGGGACTTCAATACAAGACAGAACGAGACAAGGTTGACATAATAGGAAGACAATACAGCGGACAGAAAGGAAAAACAGATCCAGCGATCCTCGACAGAACTATGTCGAAAAAATATTGGGATGCGAGGAAGGGATACATAAATATGGAAAAATAGAGAGAAATAGATGCGGAGGTACTACAAGTAGAATTGAATCTACTCAGTAAGAGTCTCAGGACAACGGGGACGAGAAAATATGTGAGAGTATATTATTGGTAATCAAAATTCTTCGGAAAAAATTAAAATGAGCCATCAGGCTGATTCACTTCTGTAGGAATATAACATTGCAATAGAAACAACTTTAATCTCCTTTTAAATGAAAATATAGAAGGTGAATTTCTTATGTCATTATTCAGAAAATTCCAATACGTTGGGCCAGTATAAATAAGTGTATTTTTCATATGTGCTAGAACAGACGAGAATTGAAATGTGTATACCATCAGAAAATATCTGATGATAATAATAAATGAATGCTTTCGAATTGAAACTGTAATATCCCATTACTTTCTTGTTATATGCACGATTTTGATTAGATCGTTTCCGATTCTGTTTTTCTGAAAGTTACATTAGTTTAAGGGTGGGGGGGGGGTGGGGGGTCATCCCACGTGACCGACATCCACAAGTCGATCATACAGCCCACCAATTCGACATTGAAAAAAAAAAAAAGGTTCATGGGTCATACGGCCCGAGAGTCATACAGCCCAAGAGTTCAACACTTTGAATAGCTGGATAGGTCAAACCAGCCCACAAGTTCGACAGAGACAACACGGGGCTTGATGCGTCGGTCTCGTGGGCCTTGTCTGCGTAGAGTCGAGATTCATGGGCTGTAGAACTTGTGGGCTGTATGACGCATGGGCTGGTAACTCGTGGACTGTAGAACTCGTGGGTTGTAGAACTCGAGGGCTTTGTGACTCGTGGGCTGTATAACTCCTGGACTTTATAACTCGTTGGCTGTATGATTCGCGGGCTGTACGACTCGTGGGTGTGCACCCAACTAGGTCATTGTGTGAAATGAAAATGCGTACTTGTGCAAGAAATGCATGAAAGTACTTTAAAATTAAACCATTAGCATTTTATCATTTTGGTTCGTCTCTGATAATAGTTCAAGGTTACTCGTGAAGCGTTCCCCGTGAGTCGCATACTTCACCAGGAATATACACTCCTCCACATGCATACTCATGTTACATAATACATGAAAGTCCAATGACATGGAAGACGTGGATTATGTATACAATGTGTGAGTGTGTGCGTGTGTGTCTGTGTGTATGTTGTGTGTGTGTGATTGAATATTGAAGAAATATACGTTCGATACCTATGGCAATTGTAACTCACGAAATTAAATCATTTCCTTCCTTTGCAGGACTGTGTTCAGAACACAACGAAGAGTGTGGTGAGTTGCAATTTAACATATTTTTCTTTTCATATCAATCTCTTAATTCTGCTTAAATCACATTCAGAGTACATTTAAAGTGCAATTTCTAGAGGAAGAGTATTCCACAAAGAAGTGCATCAAGTGCAAGTGCTCTTCAATGTAGGATGGCATTTTTAGTTACAAACTTGTACCCAGCATTTCCAAAGTTGGTCAATTAAGGACAAACAAATTTGGTATTTGTGAAGGCTTTAATCTACTTCCCGCATCTCCAGGACTAACTTTGCATGAACACCGCTTTATATAGATTTTATATTAACAACAACAAAAAAATAAAATAAACTCACGCAACAGAAATTAATGACAATCACAAATAGATGATACCTTATGCAAACTGAAATTCCATTCGATTTGGTTCGTTCCAACCTTCATGCCCATTGGTTACAGTTTCGCATATTCATCTTGGAATGTTGCAGCTGATCTAATAGTGGATTTGTTTATTT
This sequence comes from Diadema setosum, assembly GCF_964275005.1. Classification (NCBI taxonomy): domain Eukaryota; kingdom Metazoa; phylum Echinodermata; class Echinoidea; order Diadematoida; family Diadematidae; genus Diadema; species Diadema setosum. The sequence continues at coordinate 1,401,182 of NC_092687.1, forward strand.
TCTGTTTGTTTTCACTGCTCGGTCACTGCTTGGCGAATGGGGCGAAAAATCACCTCATTTCATGGACCTATGGTTGTTTTATCATTGACGAGAGAAAATGCATTTTTTTTTTAAAGCGCAATCAACGCTGCGGCTGCTGTAACGTTTCGATAGCCTGTCAACCGAGAAACATCGCTGTAGCTGAAAAATATCATAGTTTTGAGGTGCGTCATCGTCGCACGATTTATTCACTCTCAAGAATTCACTTTAAAAAGACATGAGGATTTGTAGAAAGCAGGGAACTAAGTAAATTTATGTAAGATGAATGCTGCCAAGGTTTTTCAAAAGCACCTAACTATGGTCGGCAATCATGAACAACAAGTGTTCAAAGACACATTACATTATATTTGACCGAGAGCGAGATTGGGCTATCTGACAACAACACATCTAGTGGCGTCATGAGGCAATAGAAATGAATATTTACTTTATCTTACTATTCATGGTAACTTCGGAGGAAAGGGAAAAAAGAAACATCAACCTTATCACTTGTCTGTCCTTACATAGTTTGACAATGAAGTTGTAATAAAGAAATCAAGACACAAAATAAAAACAAATGAAGATAAACAGCATACTGGAAGGTGGAACGCGATCTTATTTGACACCTATATTTATTTATAATCTACTTTATCCAACACTCATTTTCTTTCAGCCTTCTCTGATTGTAAGTCATTCAGTCAGTTTGAACAAGTTGAACATTTTAGATGTAAGCATTTTTTTCTTTTGTGTTTTATTTGGAAATCAAACAAGACCATGCTATTATGAATATAACTATCAAAATTATCAAAAGTAAAATCAATTTGTAAATTATCATAAATAAATAAAGCAATCGATACAAATAAAACAAGATAGCTAAAAAGAAGGAAATGCAGTAAAGACTTATTTCGAAACTTGTCCAGAGACTAGAGAAACAAATGTAATCATTAGGTGATATACAATTCAGCTTTCATACTTTGGAACATCATCAATACGTCGGCTGAGAATAACAAGGGCGCAAAGTTCCCACAAAAGTCATAGTGTTCGAGGCACATTAACGCTCTTATCATTCTTCATTCTCAACCAACGAATACACGATTATGACAAGGAATTTTGCTAATTATACTCAAGCAACACATCAAAGGAAACTCTCCTGAAGTACTCGGCTCAAAGAAACATGTTAGGCTCTGTTGCCTCTGGGAAGAGGAGTAAAGGAAGACTGACACCTCATCTTATGATCTGTCATGCAAGAAAACAATACATTGTTCCTTTTCGATTTTTATGCCTCGTCATCCGTGCAGACACAGTGTGGCGTAAAGGCTGACTGATTTGCTCTATTGTGACTTTTTCTTCGCTATTGAATATTAGAGATGAAATGTGAAAAGAAAACAAACAATTTGGTCTAATTTGATCTGAGGCTTTCATAATGACTTTCATAATCCGTGCTCCTCTCCCCCACCCCTCTCTCTATCTTCATATCGATCCATGTCACATACACCGAAACCCATATCACAAAAGGTAGATAACAATATCGCCATGGCCTATACAATCTTGTTTCTCGAACAAATATCTTCTATATCTATATTATCTCTCTTTCATTTCTATTTCAATAAGATATTTTTGTCTTTTGCTCCACTGATTCATTCTCTCCCCCCTCTCTCTCTCTCTCTCTCTCTTCTATAAAATTCCAGATCACAAAATTTCAGTATTGATCGCCATGGTGTGCCGTCTCCTTTCTCATACACACGCACGCACACACACACACACGCAAACAAGAATAACTCTCTTTCTCGCGTTATCTTTAAGTTCAAGAACAATGTTATTTCCATTTGACAAGAACAAAATATAATCTCACTTTTTTTAATGACCAAACTAATGTAAAAAAAAGAAAATGTTGATTGAACACGGCAAACAACAATAATTGACACATTTTATTAGGACCACTTTTCAAAATTCTTGTTCATATATGTCAGCAATTACGAAACCGATTCTAAATAAAATGAATAAACTTTCAATTTCCCTTAGAATGATATGCTCTTTGATATTTCATCAAATGTTGTATAATTATATCTCACAAAAAGTTTAAATCGGAGTTACCATCTCAACCGAAACTATTTAATCCCTTAAATTAATCTCAATTCCCTTCCTCGCGTTCTTCCTCTTTTGTATTCACCGTTTGTTTAACCTTTTGTGTGCTTTGAGTGATGATTGCATAGAAAGTCTCATAGCATTGTACACACTGTCCAAAGTCCCTAGCACTGGCAGGGTTTATCGAATTCGTACCTGAGCAATGTTATGGAAGTAAGACTGCTAGCACTGTTTATGTCGTCGTTGTGGCAACGCAAAATGACCATTTCGAAACGTGACAACAAAAAAAGAAGACAGACAGAACAAAGAAGACAGACAGAACAAAGGGAAACCCTGATCTTTACCCTCTTTAAAATTAGTTATGCGAATGACAATTTGCTTTTCAGTGAATCTGTATGGGATAAACTTGGATTAAACAAACAATAACGCTTATTCTTAGATCATGATCAAGGCTTAAACATGTTTGTAAGACCAACGCAGGGATTGGGCAAACATTCTGATCCGGGTTGCTACTGGTATTTGCAACAGGGTTTGTAGTGATACAAGGTCATTTTAGGTTTATTTGTTGTAATGCATAGTTGCAAGAATACAACGATGATATATTGTAAGATATTTGTAGCACGTGAATGTCTTTTAGTTTCTAACAAACCAAAGTGTGCTTCGACAGAACAAAGGGGGAAAGGAACAGGAAATAACATTGAATATGATGACTTCATGTGAGGTTCAGAAAGAAAGAAAATACAAGAGACGGAAAAAAGCTACCTAATTATCAATTTAGTGAAATTTGTTTTCATTTCACTCCTTTTAGTCTGAAAGTCCAGGAATCATGTACTTTCTGTTGTTGTTCTTGTTGCAGTTGTTGTTGTTGTTTTTGTTGTTGTTTTGGTTGTTTGTTGTTGTGGTTGTTATTTGTTGTTGTTGTTGTTGTTGTTAATCCACTTTTCTATGTGTAATGATAAATCAATCATGAAATATGTATTATCATGTGTGGGAGACAGATATTTACTCTAAAACCATTGCTTTTGTAAAGCCTTCTCTATCGATTTTCATCATTTTCGTATTTTTGCAAACGTTCTTTAATTGTGACCCTGCACCACAAAACCAACAAAAAGTCGCCAGACATGGATTTTCAGTTAAGGGCAGATTCTTAAAGAGCACACTCTAAGCTTTAAAATGATGTATAACTCATTTCAAATGGACTCCCCATACCTATCTAAATACTGGAAAGAAAGCACAAATGCTGGAAAAGTGTGAACTGAGAAAAAAGGCTTTGAAGTACGGGGTCTATTCAAGCGATTAATCTTTACCTGTCCGTGCTAGCCGTGCAATCAAATGGACAAAACACAAGAAGTAAACCACCGGAGCAACAACAATGAAGGGATTATCAAATTAAACTGAAATTGAGCATGTTCTATGAACACATCTGTCCATGATTAACGCAAACTTTCAAAGCAGTAGAGTTATCCTTTCAAAAATTATTAGACATGAAAGTGAGGAGTGTGTAAAAGATTTCAAGAAATGAAAAGGGGACTCTGAGACATACCTGATTATGCTTTTCTCCACAAAAAAGGGTTGTAGAAAAAGTGCTGAAAACGCACTTTTCTATTCATGTTATGATCCCAAACTAAAGAATAATGTAGAAGGATAATTCTTTCAGAAAACATGAAAAACTTAAGATTGACTCGATTGACCCATATCACTTTTTTTTTCGAGTTCTCATGTAAAATCAAGGAGTGCGACTTTTTGTTCGTTTTGTGATGCACAATCACAATTGTACATTGTAATGTTGGTGTTTATTCGTGCACTGATTTTCAGTATACAATATCTTTGTATATCTTTGTGTTTCCGTTGGAAATGTGAAATAAGATAAAGATATGGATATCGTTCTAATTCAGCATTGTACCTATTATCAAGTCTGTCACCAAAAGTGAAATACGCGATGTAGTGTATCGGGCCGTGTAACTGCGTTGTCAAAACTAATGTGGAAATAACCAAAATTTACACGAATACCATCACACTGATTGTTGTACCTTGTTGTCATCATTGTAATTGTTCATATAATTAATTATATTACCAAGGCCCACATTTATTTCATTTCGATCATTAACATTTTCAAAATGATCATATTATCTAATGCTGACTGGACGACTATGATAGGCATGTAACTGTTGATAATTTACGCTGTCATTTTTTTTTTTCAATCTTTGGAGTCGCCTATGCGACAATTGTATACGACAGAATTTGTTTTAGTTGCTTTGTGAAGTTACAGAAGTCGACTTCATTATTATGAGAGTGATCAGGAAATGGCCGTAGATGGCACTCGAACAGTTCCTTTTGTGCTATTTGATAGATTGATTTGATTTGATTTGATTTGATTTGCTTTGATTTGTAGGCATTAATTAATATCTCAGAGAATTGATCGATAATCAATATGTACTATTTAGAAAATCACAGTTATTCTTGTATATCATTATTTTATTATTTGTTGTTATTGTTTATGTGTAATATCATAATTTCAGTTTGCAGAGCGTCTTGCCAGAATTGCGGAACGGCGACGTCCGATTGTACCTGTGAATGTCAAGATGGGTTCTATGGATCGGACTGCGCAAGTTAGTGAAAACTTCCTTCTTTCATTTCATGTTGGGAAAACCGCTTATTTCTTTCTTTTTTTTTAATTATTTTTTAGATTCAAAGAGAAAACATAAAAACGCATTAGCTACTAGAAGGGACAAAGTCTAGATTTTAGAATTGATGTCTCGTAAGTATCACGACGTGCTAGTCACATAAAACACGTCCAAAAAAAAAAAAAAATCAGACGTACTAGAAGCCTGATGATATGCAAAAATATAACATTACAATACATACTCATGTATTTATAATTATGTTTATAACAAAGTACAAGATTTCTTTCAGTTAGCAGCATCAGTAAATACCACCAGAACGTGCATCCTTTCAGTAATGATAATATTGTATGTTAATGGGTGGGGGGGGGGGTTCTCAGAAAAAAAAAATATACATATAAAAAATTAATTATAAAACAAATTATACATGTGTGTAAAATACGGTCTAAAATTCTCTGGACTTAATACAGACAACATTTGGGCATCTGAGGTGAAAATAAACTCTGGGCCAGACAAGGAGTACTATTTATAACCACATCAGTGACAGGTTGATCAAAATATGATAAAAATAGATGAAGTCATGAATTGTAAAGTTTCGCCAATCTAACAAAACAGGTGGTGTACTGTCAACATGCAAATGAGTGAAACGTTGTTGTCGCCGGCTCACAAGTGGTCATATTGTCTGTGCCCAGAATTTTGAAATGTCGATTTTTCTCCATCCATTTTGTTCTGGTTTTTTTTTTTTTTCTTTTTTGAGGGAGAGGGGAAGCAGTATCAAATATAGTTAAAACCCAGTCTCAAATTCTAATATTACTGTACCTGAATTTGAAGTTATTCAACAGTAAATATCATTATGCTCACACATTTATTGATCGGTCAGTGAAAACAGGCCTGGTGATAATTAACAATCGCCTTTATCACCTTACTCATCTTCGCTGATCGAGAACTGTTTTGAAAAAAAAAAGACAGAAAAAAGAAAAGCTTCCCTAATTTGAATTTGATTTTGATCACATTTCAATTGTTGCTCTCCTAGACTATTCTTCTTCTTTTTGTAAGGATAACTTGTTATTGGTCAGGAGTTCGGCTTTTGAGTTATTAGTCCTCAATAAATATTTCCTTATTAAGCCCAAGAACAAAAAATATAGAAACTATTCGGTGACTGCAACCCATCGTTTGTTTGTTTTTGTTTTTTGTTTTGCTTTGTTTTGTTGTCTAGCGACGTAAAATATTCATTTTTGGTTCAAGGAGCACCAAAATGTTCATCCCACTGACGTAATTTTACGCGCCGTTACGTGTCCTTTCCAACACGTGCTTTATTTTTATGCAGCCGTCTGCGAAGACACCCACGAGAACTGCGGGGCAAATCCCGGGTGGCCGACGTCTTGGTGTACGTCTGATTACCAGTTCGTCCTCAACAACTGTCCGCTTATGTGCAGCTTGTGCGGTGAGTATTCAAAATGCACTGACAATAATACAGCTACATGTAACATCGTTTTGTCGTTGATGTTGTTGGGGTGTTTTTTTTGTTTTTTTGTTTTTTTTTTGGGGGGGGTTCAAATTACTATCTTCCTGTTACTATGGTACTCCATCAAGTCTTTGGCAAGTGTTTCTGCAGCAATTGTCATCTTTCTCCCTAACAAATGCCATCTTTGAGTATCGCTGGCTGTATTTTTTTTTTTTTTTTTTGGGGGGGGGGAGGGGTGATAACTCTCCTTTTCGACGAAAAACTAAGAGTATAAAAAAAAAACCATCAGATATTGATGGAGTGAGGAAACAGTAAGAAATAATACAATAATGGAGAAAGTCTTTGGAAATGTATCCTTTATTCATTTTTTTTCTGAGTGCAGATTTTTGTATCTACAGGAAACCCAAGCTGCAAAATACATACATACAACATATATGTATATAACATGCCGAAATAAAATGTTGGCGAATACAGCATGATGAACTTGATTACAGTTTTATTTTTGATAATTATATGTATATATATATATATATATATATATATATATATACTGAAAGAAATTAGACTGAGGCGGACGTTGCATTCGATCTTGAGTCTCCCTTTCATTCAGTCATAATATATAATGGAATATCATATATTACCAATCTTCTGAATTATTTCCTTTATATACACAAATCAATCATTCAATTCAATACAAAAATCCAATCTAGCCTCATCTCATCATCAAAATAACATCTTATATCCAAAAAATATATATGAATACATTCTTATATCAAGCTGCTGACATATAATAAACATAATTATTTTCTCATAATTCTATTAAAAGCATAATAATTACAAACAAAATCATACACATATATTTTGTTCATATGTCTACTTGCATTGGGTATAAATACACACGTACACACACACCCACATACATACACACACAAACATATACATATTCACATACACACACACCCACACACACACACGCACACACACACACACTCACACACACACACACAAAACTCCGGTATATGTATATTATATACCGGTATATATATAAACCCCTCAAAAAAAGTCCTGCAATTCCAATTTGATGTATCATAATATTTCTCTTACTAAAAGCTACATCATTTCATTCAAACATGTCGTCATAAGAATGCGTGATTAATTTTCTTTACAACGACAACTCACTTGTTTGCATTATGCATATCTGGAATGCACATTACGACTTAGTATGAGGAAATGTCAAATGTGAAATGTTGCAAAATAGAGTAAATTTGTTATGTCAAACAGTATAATTCCCATTTGTTTTGTCATTTCAGGGAAGGAATGTGCTTGAAAAGAATGCATTGTGAGATTATCATCAGATCCCCGGCTTCATTCATGAATCAAAAACTGCAGTAGTATATGCAGATTAAAATCAAACATAAAGGTTGACCAAACAGTCATCTAATGTCTAGGAAATGGGAGTTTTTGAAAGTGCTGTCATTTCAGCATTGCTTATTCCAGTGGCCTTTTTTCATCAAAACTGTACATTATCAATAGCAGAATTGTTGCGACTTTTCACTTTTGATCTGTCCCCATGCTCGGCTGTTTTGCACATTCCAGGAACACCCAATCATATCAAGAGAGGTGTCGTTTTAAAGATAATTAATCAGGCTTTCTTAAGATGTCGTATTTGATGAAGATAATGCGGATACAAGAGAAATATGCTATATCAAACTTTAAGTGCAGAACTGATTTTGAGGAGTTTATATATATATATATATATATATAATATGTATATATCTATGTATATTTATATATATATATAATCAGAGAGAAGGGGGAGATAGAGAGTAATATCTATCAAATTTTTACAAAGTGATCGTCTCATAGCAAATAATGACGCTCTTGGAAATAACAGATTATTTTTGCTGCAGACATTCTTTGTGACTGAGGATCTCTTGAAAATTTTCGAGTCCGAATCTCAAAAGATAATATGGGGGGGGGGGGGGCTATGCTCAATACTGGGTCAATACATCGTTTTATTGCAGTGTATGATCACGTTCTTATCGTTTATTTCTGCTTTGAACGGTTAAATCCGTGTCTCTGTGTCTTTCTATATTGCAGTAAAAATTGCATCAACGTGTAAATCACGATACGCAGTTTCATTGTGCATTCTTGTGCGAGTTTCTTTCCAAAAGGCACTCCGGAAAGAGAATTATGCACTTTCTGAATTGAGGTGAAAAGTCGGACATTTACCACTTGTTTTCATTCTATTTTATCTCTGCAGCGGCTGGAGATCCTAACTTCGTGTGCGGTAAGGACAGAGCGCTGTTTTATTAACCTTTTTTTGTGTGTGTTTTATCACATATTTATGTAGACGAAATGGAATAAAATAATGTGTGACATAAAACCTATACACCTCGGATAAAGGAATTATTTTTCTGTGATCCTTTATAACTGCTGATAGATTTTGTAATTTTTTTCATCGTTGACCACTGAGTAGTTTGTAATGTCAATGTAAATGATAAAAAGGTACAGGTATCTTCTGAAAAAAAAATCGTATAACAAAAATTATGCATGTTTTCTCCGCGATTGATAATGAATGAATGAATTAATTAATTAATTAATGGATGGATGAATGAATGAATTAATGAATTAATGAATGGATGAATGAATGAATGAATGAATGAATGAATGAATGAATGAATGAATGAATAAAAGAAGGAACGAACATAATATTTGCTCACTATGAAAGCCCTATATATTATCCTAGATTGGTCATTTTGAAACCTTCGTTTCGATTTTTGGTTTTGTTTTCTCAGAGCCTTCAGCCTCAACGCCACCACCATCCACCCCAACTCAGAGAGCCGTGACGGCCGGGCCAGTCTCGGCGCCGGTTTCGACGCCCGTTTCGACGCCCGTTTCGACGCCCGTTTCGACGCCAGTTTCGACGCCAGTTTCGACGCCAGTTTCGACGCCGAGATTGTCCACACGTCGCCAGATGACCACCGCGTCCTGTGACATCACGTGCGATAATGGCGGCACGCGCATCACCGACCCGTGCGAATGCGACTGCACCAGCGACTACCAAGGAGACAACTGTGAAGGTATTACAGACTGACAGACTCTAGATCCGAAATAACTGGCATTAGCCTCAGAATACCCATGCTTGTTTATTTCAGATCCAGAGTCGCTTAATTGTGCGACCGAAAGTCATATAGGCCTATTGTGCGATGGTCTCAAGCCGACGCGACGGCGCGTTGTTAAGTATAGGTAGGGTACGCAGGTTGCAGGTTGATGCACCTGCTTGTAATAGCGTATAGTTTTTGAAGATTATATCATGTATCATACAATGTTATGTGCGAGTTGGATTCATTTTCGTTTTCATCATCATCATATCACTGTCATTGCAACCATATTATTGTCACTACTATCATTATTTCTCCATGTCACAGAAAGCAAAGCTGAAGTTGTCTACGGCGTGAAGGTTCTAATGTATACATCAATCTCAAGGGTACGTACCTTGCACTGCAAGAAAGACTCGGCACGCCTGTGTATACTGTTTCATTTTTGCCCTCACCCCTTTGCAACCATGCAGTGTCACATAAGCTATAAGAAGGGATGGAGGTGCATTCCGTACTGCCAACACATATATTTTTGCATATTATCGATTGTCCTATTCAGTATAAACTCTATTCATAACTCTTTGTGTATGTGTGTGTGCTAAAATGTACTATCATTATCTTTATCGTTAAAGGGTGGGTGTATTTTTGTTAGAATGGGGCTTTAAGTTTCAAACTTTCTGTGAGATAATGAGGAACCTGTTTTGAATAACTACGAGGAATTCAAAGTTTATTGGATAAAAATTGGTTTTGAAGTAACTGAGATATCAAAAAAAAAAAGGATCGAATAAAAGGTGAGACCCAACTGCTATAAAGACCGCTTTGCTTTACTTTGTTTTGCTTTGTTGGTTTTTTTTTATATATCTCAGCCATTTCAAAACCGATTTTCATCAAATAACCTTGTTATTCCTCTTAGAATTGTGAAATTCCACGTATTGGTGGTTTTTAATGATCTCGCAAAAAAACAAGTTAAAACCACAATCCCCATCTCAACCAAAGCTATACCATCCCTTTTAATCATTATCATACACGTATTTTTTTTTTTTTTTGATCTTCACTTCCTCTTTTCAGTGGACGGAGTTTCGTGATCTTCTGATTAGAGTGGTAGCTCGAATCGTCACCTACTGGTGTAACGAAAATTTTGCCTATTGTTGTCCGAATCTTGGAACGAAGACAGGGTAAGTATAGTTGCCAGTTTGGAATAAGATCGAGTTTGCTGATTTGTTTGTTTGTTTTTGTTTGTTTGTATTCTGATCTTTTGTTAAAAGTGTTCCTCTCTACACGAATTCGTTCACAATGATCATTGATGATATCGCAGAATAGCACAGTAAATGTTATAGAACAACATTCAGTAAGCAGGTGATTCTTGAATCTTGAAGAATCTTCCATGATTTTTCAAGTATTTAATTAAGGTGTTCCTATGGGGACATCCCATGAGACCGACAGCCAAGAGTCATACAGTCCACGAGTTCGACATTGAAAAGAGCTCTATGAGTCATACAGCCCGTGCGTCGATACAGTCCAAGAAGTCGACACTAGGCAAATAAGACCCACCAGTTTGATACTAGGTAAAAAACGACTCTCACGGGGCTCCTTTGGTCTTACTATTACGTGTCGAACTCATGAGCTTTTTGCTTAGGTGTCGAATTCGTGACCATTGTTTGCCAGTTGTCGGACTCATGGGCTGTAATGACTCCTGGACTGTGTGGTTGATAAGTGTTGATCTCGTGACGTGGATCCGACCATTGTTCGGATGCAGTTGCTGTTGTAAAGAGGAAAGGGGTACGTCTGATATTGCAGAGCGCAGTTATCTGATAAAAGAAATAAGCTTGTTGTTCGGTTTTCATGTTGTACAATAATAATTGATTATAATTTCGCTAACTTGTGGTGATACTAATAATGGTACAATAATCGAGACTTCAAGCAGCATGCGTTGTTTCACCGTAACGTAGTTTAGGTGTTAGAACTTGCTGGTCACAATATATCTTTTAGAAGCCATTAACAAAATCGTTGTGCTTCCTGCATGTATAGATATGTGCTGTTTGATTTCTTAGTGTATGTAGGGTCTAGTATGCAACTTTATCCCAACATTAGGCAAGACATCAAACATGTTTATTTATTCAGTCGAAACCTTTGATATAATTGTGTTTGCAGGGGCGGATCCAGGGGGTTGCAGCAGGTCCCCTCCCCCACTGTCTGTATTTGAATATTTCCAAAATTAGAGTTATAAAATCATTATAAATGTATACCAAAAGTACGCGTGAGGTCGCACGATGCCCAAAGAAATCTCCCTACCATGGGAGGGAGACACAGCCTCCCCCTCCCCTTTACGAAATTCCTGTATCACCCCTGTATTTGGCTGGACAATTAGCCTCAGTAGGGATGTAAATGAACATTATGTGGAACTTGTTAATCGTGAAATGTGTGGCGTACGCAGTTCATGTGGCTGATCTGTCTGCAGTGATATCTTGGCAATAAATCTCTTTTATTTCTGTATGACCGTCTCTAAGATTGGATTATAATTGGGCATGTTTTTGTTTTTTTTAATTTACCGTTATCACTCCTTGTTCTGTCACCACGCAACGATTTTGCTTTTTTTGTTCGTACTCATTCTGACAAGTTTTCCTGTTCTCTTTTATAAACGCTGACACTGAAAAGAAACGGGGACCTGAGTTACGTGGATTCATCTCACGTGGCCGTTGCCATGGGATACCCGCAGGATGCAAGCACCGCCTCCCAAGATGCCTTTTTCGTCATGTTGCTTGTGACCCCGCCCTCTACGACCGACCTTTGCTCTTCCGGTTCGGAGTACAACAATATCGCGAAACGGAGGAAACGATCAGGCGATATCCAGACATATCACTATAGCAACCATCGAGCTACGCGAGCATCAGAAGAAGGTGTCTTTTTATACCTTGAATTCAAAATAAAATAACCAAAATGTGTGTTTGTGTGTGTATGTGCGTGTGCATTTGAATATAGACTATTCATGAGTATGACAGGTTTGAACATTCCTTTATTTTAAACTTCTGTGCCCTGTTGCATAAAACCCTTACCGCTGGACTTACCGCTCCTTTCTAGCGGTAAGTCTTCAAATTAGCGGTAAAGCTTATAATCCTTGATGCTGATTGGCTGTGACGCCTAATTTTGACGGTAGTTACCATTGAAATTCAACGGTAAGTTTTATGCAACGGGCCACAGATAATTTTAATACTGTGAATAATCCTGTTAATTTTGACTTCATGCTGATAAACGATATTTTCTAAAGGGCCACCTGGACATCTTTAATAGTCAACCTAGGTCACTTGTGACCTAATGCGATGCAAGAAGAAAAACTATCGCGTTCTTGGTGGCGAAAAAAAAAAAGCCAGTTAAAATATCGCAATGACCAACAAATAATGAAGGTTGAGACAAATACTGAAACAACTCAGGTTATCATTTAAGCTAGTCAGCACACTCTAAAGAGCAGAATATACGGTCTGTGTCTGTTCATATATTCGTCAAACACACATTTACAGACGCACTACTATTCCAAAGCGTCTTATTGGAATATTGTTCTCCAGGTTATCTCGACCAGGACGCCCTCTACCAGGCAATTTCTGAAAACGTGGACGAAATCGAGGACGAGCTGAATGTGACGGTGGGCGAGGTCAGCAAAGGAGAGTTGATCGAGGAAAGCCTCTCCAGTACGGGGTTGGCCCCCTGGGTCGTCGCCATCATCGTCATCGTGGTCATTCTCGTCCTCGTCATATTAGTCATTGGAATAGTCTTCATCATGTTGAAAGGGTAGGCAATAGTGCTGAGTTCGCTTTCATACTAGTATCTAAAGTTTGTTGTTCCAGTTTGATATAATCAACCTTGGTAATAGTCTTGAATTAACCTTTACCAAAATAATGTGATTTCGCTTTTCGTGAAAGGGAATTGTTATATCAAGCTCGTAAATAATGTTCTAACATTCCACATTATTGTATCATTTCTTCATTACCAAAAATATTGGGGGATATGAAACACATGGTTTATCATTGCATAAGAAATTCTTTTATTTGTCTGAAGGCAGCAGAAGTAGTAGTGGTGGTACTAGCAGTGACTAGTGATAGCAGTAGGGGAAGTCGAAGTCGAAGAAGAAGTAGATGGAAGTATAATCATAGAAATCGTAGCATTATCAATTACAGTTAAGAATCTGTAAAATCATTTTGACATTTGACATAAGGTCCTACTCTCATTTGATACATACATAATGCTATATCATTCTATATTATGTTATATTGTATTACATCACACTATATTACATTATATAGTTTTATATCATCTATGTATACATTATAGTTAAATTGTGATTGTTTGGCATTTCAGGAAAAAGGGAAAGGTCCAGCCGGAAGAAAAAGGCCGTGATGCAGGTGAGTAAATTATTTGGTATTTCTAAATCAATGTTTAATTTTGCCGAGAGCTCTTACAATGTTTCCCTTATAGGTTTTCAATATAGAACATAGAGAGGAAGACCTGTTTACATGTTGAAAAAAAAAGAAAGCAAAATAAATGTTATGTGATGATTTAGAAATTACTTTCTTTTCATGTAACGAGTGCGGTACCTTTTAAAAGGTATCATTTCTTCTCCATTTGATGATACCATTCATAAAAAGTTGAAAATGGTAATTGCCTGTTTTTGCATTCAAAATTTCATATACGTATACGTGATTATAAATATTTGAATTTATCTCATATTACAAAGAACTTGGCAACTGACTTGTAATTGTCGCGCTAAACTCTGGGAAGGCTTTGGGAAGTGGGGGCATGAATGAACAAAAAAAGAAAAAGAGAGAGTTAAAGGGATGGTATAGTTTTGATTGAGACCTAACTTCAGGTTTGGTGAGATAATGAGAAACCTCTTGATAAAATGTGAAACAGCATGTGATTCCATGAGGAATTCAACGTTTATTTGATGAAAATTTGTTTTGAAATGGCTGAGATATCCAAAACAGAGCGATTATAATAAAATGTGGGACCCACCTTTTATTACGATTACTTTGTTTTACTATGTTTTTGGATGTTTCAGCCATTCCAAACCCGATTTTCATTAAACAAACTTTGAATTCCTCTTAAAATGATATGTTCTGTACTATTTTCTTGGTATCTCACAACAAAAGTTTAAAGCCTAATTCTCATCTCCACCAATACTGTACCATCCCTTTAATATTAATTGTTCGGTTAAAAAAAAAAAAAAAAAAAAAAACACGTAATATTGCTTGTGAAGGGAATCGATATAACTGTCAGTGCACGCACTGAATGCTGATTAAATAGCAATGTTAAAAATTTTGCCCAATAATACTTTTGTACAATTATGTGATAATTAATGACATCTTTAGGTAATAATGACGATATTTGAATAATCTCTGATTTAGTGAACACCTTTAGCATGATAGATGGATAAATCTTCTCTAATTATTTCGAATGATTGTGGGTTTTTTTTTTTATTCTCACGTTGAATAGTACAAATTTTCAACTTCTTGTTTTCGATTTTTAAATCGTTTTATTTCTATACACAGGCACACGGTCTCAGCCAAATAAGTAGTAATGGTTACTTGTTTACTTTCAAAGCTTTTTCTTTCTTACACATGTAGCCTAGCGTCATAAAACTAACAAATCCTGCCGAATAAAAATTTCCTCTTTTTTTTTTTTTTTTTTTTTTGGTTAAGGTCAGATTCTTAGCTTTTAAAATATCAGGGCTCTGTAACGCACAACAATCGGCTATTAATAATTTTAATAATCGCATAATTAATATGTGACATTCTTGGAAGATGAAGAATAACAAGACAAAAAGGGCGAAGAATTTTTTAATGCACTTTTTATATTTTCGGATCATCTGCCTGATCTGAATGGCAAGGGCAAATCTGCCAAAAAACTAATATAATGTATATATATATATATATATATATGTATATATATATATATATATATATATATATATATCAACCAACAGCAGCTTTTCAAGCACATGTCTAATGAATATCAACCCATATCACATGTCATCGGGTTTGTCAAGAAGTTTCACTAATGGCCATTTTTCACATGAAATCGATTGTATATCCTGTATAACAAGCAGGGTTAAAACTTCCTACTCCTCCAAACAATTTTCCATATAACATGTATATTCACCTGCTTGATAACGTTGCCTACATAAAAATTTATAAGGAACTCTAAAATCAGAAAAATTGTTTACTTGTAAAATACTGTTTTATTATCAATCAATAGTATTAGTTGCTAACACTTCTAAACTTAATATTCTATAATACGAAACTGTTTATTAGAAATAACAAACCAAGATACGAAACTCTTATTGAGAAACTAAAAGTTACATGATTGTAATTGTAATTTTCATCACGAAAACAAGAAAATCATTATCGGACAGATCAATCAGAATAAATTCAAATCGTGTACACAAATAACCATTGTGTCTGGACTAAGATACAAAATTTGAATATTCTTTTTTTATATAATTATATTCCTTGAAATCAGTTTGCTGTTGTCGTCAAAAGCTTCCGGAATTGTCCGGTTTCTTTCCTTTCTTTCTCACCATGCATGCATAACTATTCATACGAGTTATGAAATCTGGTTCATTTTCTTTTGGTTCGTTTGTGTTATCCTACATCATGTTTCATTATCATATAATTTTTCATGTTAGCTAAAAAAAGTTAGTAAGAGTAGCAAACTTTGAATGATATGTATATGATTATATATATTTATGTTGTAGCGGGTCATATATATATATATATATATATATATACATACATATTGTTGGCTAATTGCTGCTGCATCCCTTTCATTACCATTTGTGAAAAGTATCATAGATGAAGAAAACATGGGAAAGCCTTTTTTTCTGTCTTTCTTTTTGTAATGTTTTGCTCTGCTTCTCATTTCGTTGTCTTTTTATTTTATTTGCGTTTTCCCATTTAGCTGTAAATGCTGCTTTTTTGCCGCATTTACATGTGAAGAATTTCTTTACGATTATTTGCCATTATTCCTAGAATATTACATACATATTCTCTGTAATAAGCAATAAATTATGACTTTAAACACGCATTAATATACTGGGACGTTGTTGACAGTCATATCTGCATGGAATACTACATTGAATTCATCTTAAAAATATAGATATAGTTCTTCACAGGGATTTATCCTTAGTGAGGACACCTTCATTATATTGATATTTGACGCAGTGTCCAATTCCAACGACTAAAATGTACATCTTATTCTCTGCCTGCAGCGCACTGTAGAATTTTAGGCGCAAGACGTGTATGTGTGGCCATGGTTTATATCTCTTTGTGTCTTGTTTGCGAAGTAGGTTACATGTATATCTGTTGCTTGGACGGTACTGCAGCTCACTATTTTTTTTTAAGTCATCTTGCAGAATTTTGCCTTCCCCTTGCGCAGTTAAAAAAAAAAGGCCTTATAAGTAAAGAAATAGATGGATGTTATTTTGTTCATGTCGCTGAAACAGATATGTTGTGAACCATGAAATAATTCTATAAAATGTCACTAGGGATAATTCGTATGATTACTATCTAAATCTTTCTCATATCGCTTTTTAAGTCCGTAAAACCAACAACGTCATACATAATGGTACTAAACAAGGTGTCTTTCAATTTAAATAGACTTTGCTGCCAGTACATTGCACAAGGTATACTAAAGGCTAAATTTACCATTTGCAGATGATTAAAAAAAAAAAAAAAAAAACCCTCAGTGTTAGTGCTTCAAAATAGTTAAAATGTGAGCTAGGGATAGAAACAGCCAATGTAAAAATTTGAAGCAGTATAATCGATGGTAAGTATTGTTAAATATACATGTACAAAATGTGAACAATAGATGTAATAAAGCTGTTTCCAGACTAAATCGTCTACAGATATAGTTTAATGAGAAAAATAGTGATATCTCCTTATATTTTAGTCTTTATTGCAAAAATATTATAGGGTAGGATGATTTGTGATAAAACTGACCCACACATGTGCACCAAAAGTAATATCTTGAACATCTCTTTTAAAATCAAAGGTTAACAGGACCTTTAAAGCAACCATGCTTTAAAAAAAAAAAAAAAAAAAAAAAAAAAAAAAAACATAATGCGCATTAGTCAGTGGTTCATGATTGTCTCT
Source organism: Diadema setosum (assembly GCF_964275005.1). Classification (NCBI taxonomy): domain Eukaryota; kingdom Metazoa; phylum Echinodermata; class Echinoidea; order Diadematoida; family Diadematidae; genus Diadema; species Diadema setosum. The sequence goes on from NC_092687.1 coordinate 1,418,610, forward strand.
TCTGGTATCCATCGCAGAGATCGGATCGAAGCAAGGTAAAAAAGACTCTTGGACCGACCCAACGCAGTCAAAGACCCCAACTAAGGTATCCAAAAACTCCGAGTCGGCTGACGCGGGAAAACGTGGGAAGAGTCCGCGGCCAGTCACGGCAAAAGTGAAGCCGGCCGACCGAAATCCACGGGCAGGAGTTCGCCTCCAACCGCTGAAATTGACTAATGACAAGCCCTCATCCAAGGGGAAACAATCAACCAATGAGAAGAAAGCTACGGGAAAATCGGGCGCTAGGAAAAGCAAACAACCAATAAGAAGGGACCACAAAAAATGAAGGGCTAAACAAACGCCAAACCGTTCTAGATTGCGTAGGATAGAATGCTATAAGATTTGATATTCTTCATCATGAGATAGCTACAAGCGAGTAACTGCGAAGAATAATGCTATTTTTATTTTATAGAAGTTAATATAATTGTCATAAGTTACTATGAATATTTGCAAACACTGTATGCTTTGAGAATACATGGGAATATGGATATTTGGATATTTAAGTGTAGAATAAGACGTGCGTTCATTATGAAATGAAAGAAGTTCATTATATCAAATGATAAATAGACCAAAAAAATAAATGACACTCACCATGACACATCCATGAAGACAAGCATTAATTGCAACGCATTACTTGTACACACACACACAGTATTCACAAAAATATGCAAACATTAACATATTCCACATTGAATTACTATACATTTATAATCACGCAGACACGAACAGGTACTCATATACCCAAGCATTCACGCACATTAATGTTGTCTGAAATAGTTGCAAAATGCTTGTCTTGATATAATCTATTATCTATTTGTTTCATGTACATTATATTGTTCCAATGTTTCAATGACAGATTTTGCCAGCATTTCTTATTCATTTTCATCTGAAGCAGGCAGCAAAAGAATTGAATACCTGAATGTAAGTAAGACTCGAGTCCATTCGAGAAAATATTGAGAAATTGAAAGGCATAACAATTGATATCCTGATATTCTCAAATTCTCAGTTGTGGGAATGTAATTTATAAGTACAATCAGCAACGCAAATGGTCAATTGAATAATTATCTTTATTTGCCTCACTTTGAAAGGTGTCTCCGAAAATGTTATCCAATAGCAGTGACTCGAGCCATTCTTACATTTAGCTACTCAATTGAAAGTGCAAAATAGTCGCAGGAATATAATGGTATTTATTACTTGACTTCATTCTGTGTTCTTTAGTGTAGTCAGCTCATTGGAAGAATATACATTGCTGTGATCTATTGGGTATTCTTATACTATGCCAATTAGTGATGTTGTTGCATACGTGTTTTGATTAAATAACTTATTTTAAGACGATTTACTTCTTTTTTTTTACCAATTACCGAAGACAGATCTTTTGACTACCATCTCACGCGGCAATGTCTATCACCATTCTTATGTCCGCGATTATTTTCAATCTTACCACTGCAGTGATGTATATAGTTTGCAATCTCATATCTTCGTCTTTGGTTTCTATTAAGCAATTTTAATATTTGGCAAATTTAATCAGCTCAGTTTTTAACATGTAAATATCTTCTTTTTTTTAAAGGGATGGCATGTGATTTTTAGGTGATTTTGTGGTCATTTTGACTCTCTGTGCGTGTGAACAAGATATGTCATAAAGTCTAGCAATTGTCCGAATATTTCACGTTTGTTTTACGATGTCATTCTTCCGTGTATACTGTTCAGAGTTGCTCAAATCGCATCGTCCAAAATCCTAGGTTGGGACATTAATCATTCAGAGTTCTTACTCAATCAGTATATATTGCAAAAGCTTCATTCAAATCGTTAAAGTGCCATATTAGATTCAGACAGAACGAGTCTAAAGCAAGGAATTCAAAAAATGTACATGGCAGTTTTTTGCTTTTTGTTTGTTTGTTTGTTGCAGAATAGGAATAGGCCTACAGACAACTCTCTATTTATGACGAAATGTGTTTTCCGAGATGTGGATTTATGTGAAAATTACAAGGACACTTGGGAGCCAGCAGAACGTTAAGACATTATTTTGTTATTTAAAGAGAAAAATACATGAGGCCTATATAGACTTCGTTATTCGCGTGCTAGCACAGTATTACCATAAACATCATATACGCAATGAGTTTCAACAGAATGAGATCGATTAAGTTTATGTCGGAGTGAAGAGGTGAAAGTATATTTTGCGTTGAACAATTAGCTGTGATCCATGACAAAGTAGAGCGAGCGGCAAAAGGAATTTTGAATATCCTCCCTCTTGGTAATCTTTAAAAACAAAGAAACAAATCCTGTAAGTCAGTACCATAATGTACTCGACATGGTACCTTCATTTCATAACAAGTCTATTTTCATTCTTAAAGACCTCTTCATTTTCTGAATGATAGTAATTGAAATCATCCTTTATTTATGATTACAAATTAGTTGAATCAAGTAACTGGAAATAAACTCACTGTTTGCGACGTTTCTTCGGGCGAATGAAGCTCCCGATGATGGAATGGCCCTTAAATAGTGTGAGATTGTGCAAAGCGCACTGGACCTTGTCCAGCGCGCGAAAACGGCTTGGGATTTTGCGAACGTCCCGGTCCCACGCGTGCGATAAATTGAAGCGGAGACCTCCTCTCTTGTTAAGTGTAGGTCTCTCCACACGTTCCCAGATTACTTCCTTGACGCCCCTCTCAAACCACCTGGATTCCCTATCCAGAATAATCACTTCATTGGTGTTAAAAGAGTGTTGGCTGGCGTTGATGTGTGTGTATACTGCTGAATCCGGAATGCTTTCTGAGTTGCTGGGTCTTCTGTGTTGATCCATGCGAGCTTTTAGTGATTGTTGGGTCTCCCCTATGTAGAAGTCATGGCAATCCTCCTGGGAACATCGGATGCCATAGACTACGTTTCTCTGTTTTTCTTTGGCGACTCGATCCTTGACGTGAACTAATCTCTGCCTTAATGTGTTGTGGGGCTTGAAAGCAGTAGTCATGCCCTATTTCTGAAACAGCCTTTTGATCTTGTCCGACAGATCATACACCGTGGGTTCTCCGTGTGTTCTTGCTTGGTTGTTTCGGGGTGTCGGCTTTAGAGAAGGCCTAGTCTGGGTATCCACATCCAGCTAAGGCGTTTTTATGTTGGTCTTTTCTTTTTCAACCTCAGGTGGACTGTGAACTATAGTGTCTGCTCTGTGGAAGAGGGTCCTGATGACTGCAGTTTGTGAACCAAGGGGTGATGTGACTGGAAATTAAGATATTGGTCCGTATGGGTCGGTTTTCTGTACACTAAAGTGGAGAGGGTACCATCTGAATCGACGTGAACCTCAACATCTAGGAATGTCAGATGTCCATCCTTGCATGTTTCTTGTGTAAAGGAAATGTGGGTGTCCAAGGAGTTGATGTGACCGAAGAAAGACGCACTCTCTTCTTCATGGAGGATGACAAAAGTGTCATCCACGTAACGGAGCCAGATACGTGATTTGTGTCCAGAGTAGGTACTCAGGGCTGTGGTCTCAAATTCTTGCATGCAGATGTTAGCTACTATGGGAGAAACTGGTGAACACATAGCACAACCATGTTGTTGTATGTAGTGCTTGCCGTTGAAGGAGAAATAGGTTGTACTTAAACAAACTCCTTACGCTTCAACAATCTGATCTATGGAAAGTGAAGTACGATCCTTCCAGCTGTTATCCCGACTAAGACATGCCTTAACCACATTTACTGCTTCTGATGAGGGAATCGATGCAAATAGAGCACTAACATCATATGATACTACGGTTTCGTCGTCCGCTAGTTTGAGGTGTGAAATCTTCTCAACGAAATATTGGCTGTTTTTCACGTGGTGAGGCGACTTTCCTACTAAGGGACTTAGAATGTTGGCCACCTGTTTGGCAAGGCTGTAAGTCACAGAGCCAATGCAGCTTACAATGGGTCTCACTGGAATGGAATCAGGTTTATGTACCTTTGGCAAGCCATAAAATCCTGGTACTGTAGGTTCTGTAGGTGGAGTCAAGAACTGTTTTTGTCCATCGCTGAAACCACCTTCCTTGTGGATCTTGTTAATGACACCAGTTACTGTCTTCCTATATCCATTGGTAGGGTTGTAACCTATGCTGTTATGTCTTCTTATCGTCCAACAAATCTAGACATTTGTCAATGTACTTGTCCTTGTCAAGTACAACTACACACTTCCCTTTGTCTGCTACACACCTCCCTTTGTCCTGTACACCCACGGTGTACAGGGACGGAAAGTCACCATCACTATCCCGTACGTGTATGATCTGTCGGACAAGATCAAAAGGCTGTTTCAGAAACAGGGCATCACTACCGCGACTACTGCTTTCAAGCCCCACAACACATTAAGGCAGAGATTAGTTCACGTCAAGGATCGAGTCGCCAAAGAAAAACAGAGAAACGTAGTCTATGGGCCATTCCATCATCTACGGCCATTCTAGGGCCATTTCATCATCGGGAGCTTCGTTCGTCCGAAGAAGCCAAATTGATAATTGGCGAAACGTCGCAAACAGTGAGTTTATTTCCAGTTACTTGATTTGTGATCTTGTACTTCGACTGGATGAATGAGAAGAATTTACATCAGTCTATCCTTTATTTATATGTCTAATGATAGTTCTTTAAGAGCATTATGCACAAATGCAGGACTGAATAAGAAGTCTTTTTAATATGCATTTATACATGAATAAACATAATGGTTATTTAAAGAAACATTAGATACGTGTTAGAAAATAATGAAGGGACGTACGAAAGACAGACTTTAGGCCCTATGGTAATTAAAAAGTCAAATTTAAAGGGGTTGTATAGTTTTGGTTGAGACCTAATTTCAGGTTTCCAACATTTTTTGGTGAGATAATGAGGAACCTCTTATGAAATATGAAAGAGCATGTAATTCTATAAGGAATTCAACGTTTATTTGATGAAAATTGGTTTTGATTTGGCTGAGATATCCAAAAAAGAGCGATTCTAATAAAGTGTGGGACCCACACTTTATTACGATCGCTTTATTTTACTTTGTTTTTGGATGTTTCAGTCATTCCAGACCCGATTTTCATCAGATAAACATGAATTCCTCTTAAAATGGTATGCTCTGTACTATAACATAAGTATTTTCTTGGTATCTCGCAAAAAGTTTAAAGCCCAATTCTCATCTCCACCAATACTGTACCAGCCCTTTAAATAATGTTTAAATACGCTTACGGGAACAATTATTGTAGCAAAATCTATAAAGAAAGTATACATTGTAATATTTATACAGTACCAATCATTCTCGCGACTTGCAATTCTTTAGCGAGTTAAGATGGCACCAGTATAAAACCGTACTGGGGAGGGGAAAATGTCTTGTAAATACATGGGTTGCGTTCGTGCTTTAATCAGGTGACGACTATTGTGGCGTTGACTGATTCAGTCGCTTAGAGACACTCTCAAACTTAGTTGTGTCGTAAGTCTATTAGGAAGTGGCGAACTTCCGGTGACTGAGCACTATGATGATTTGCTAATCCTCCCAAAAAATGCAAACAAGAGAATATACACTGACAATGATGCTGGAACAAAATGAACAATTTGCTGAATCTCTTATCGTAAAACTACAGCCTATGCGAATTACTGAGTATGATATATCTATTCACTAGCAACATTTCGCATATCTGATGTGAATTATTTAGCCTTCATTCGCATGTAGTATATTTGTTTCATAGCGTCATAATTATTCAAACGGTATGAGATTCTGTATCATACATTAACACATTATGGATGAGGTCGCTTTAGTTGTATCACACGGAACACGTTACCTTTGTTACGCTGCCCTCAGTCTAGGTTTGAACTGACGATTCCCCTAACTTGGATTCTGCTGTCTGCTCTGTAAAGCTGAACATCGGTTTCTTTTCCCGCCGTCCGCATCTAAACAGATCTTTAAGAGCGACGCGAAACGCGGAGTGACGAACTGTGTATATAAACGGATTGACGCACGAGTTGCAAAAGCCAAGCAGAGTCAAAAGACGGTGTAGGGGTGTGTCGAGTTGTGAGAAAGGGATCAAACCAAGGTTAAGTCCAAAGAAAAAGGCGTGGTTTGGACCCCAGCACATGACGTAGATAACAATGACTATGAGCATCATTTTCAGGATGCGGTCTCTCGCGGCGAGATGAGAAGATGACGGCCGGGCTCCGGACGAGCTGGCCTCGCTGCTAAAGCGTTTGGACTGTCGGTAGAGTGAAGCAGCGATGAGAGACTGGGACACGAGCATGGCCACGGCTGGAAACAGGAAACGGTAGACGAACACGTAGACGCCGTAGGCGAGCTGGGTTTCCGGTGAAAAGTAGCTGTAAACACAGGAGTGGGAAGGCGGGTGGTAGTAAATGATGAACATGCTTTCGAAGAGAGCGATAGCCAGGATGATTGACCAGATGACCACGATACACGTGTTCACTCTCCACCTGGTGACCCAGCGGGAGAACTGGAGGGGGAAGACGATGGCGATGTATCGGTCCAGCGAAATGGCGACCAGGATGTAGCTCGAAGCCGTGATAGCCGTCCACTTGAATACGCTGCCAAACATGAGTTTGCAATACACCACACCCAGCCAGGTGTCGGGAACGAAACTCGCCTCGGGCCACGGGAGAATGAGGAAAGACGTCAGAGCGTCAGCGGCGGCAAGCGCGCCGATGAGCACGTCGGTGGAGCGACGCACGTTTCCGCCCCGAAAAAGCACCACGATTACGAGCATGTTTCCTATGATTCCGACACTGGCGCAAAAGATCCCCACAATGATCGACCATGACCACGACGTACCAAACCATCGCCAAGTATCGACATCATCTCTCCAGCCATCTCCAATCCCTGACATCAAAGAAAACGTTGAGGTTGTGTCCGCCGTGTTTACCCACCCGGTCCTCTGGCTGCTAAACTCCAAACGACCAGTGCCTGGAGATCGCGCCAGCCATACGGTAGAATCCTCCTTGCTGTTTTCAGTCGTAGACTCCAGTCCAGTCGCACTGGTGATATTGCTTCGGACGGATACCAACAACAACAACAACAGCATGCTGAAGAGTTCTTTCTCCATGTCACGTCCTTCAGATATAAAACAACAACAAAAAAAAGACTCAAATTGAAGTATTGGCAAGCAACGATGGGAAAGGCCTCCAGCGGGTAAACCTCCGGTTCCATAGTTGTTTGTATGTGTATGTGTGTGTGTGTGTCTATTTTAGTTTATACTATATATCTTTTTTGTATTCTGTGTTCACGGTTCTCATTTCTTCATATCACTTCACAAAGACACTTTGTCTTTTGCGCTACAAAAAAAAACTGATTATTAGTAGTCATGGTAGTGTAATAAGGTTCATTTCAAAGGACGCAAAATCCATTTTAATTGAAATCAATATCTCTTCGTAACAAGGTTGTGAGTTTACTCACGTTTCTGATTAGCCATAGAGCTCAATGTCAGCCTTTCAACAAGAGTGGAAAAATGGCAAATTTATAATTTCTTTTGTACAGAGAGGTTTTGACCTATTTCTTAAGAAATAACTGCAATTCCAGTATATCTTTGAATGCCATTTTGATGATGTGTGATAACATCTCTTCAATCTAATAATAAAACAGAAAAAGATAATCGGCGTGTAGAGGAGAACTGAAAGTGGTGAATTAATAAAAAAAAAAAAAAAAGATATAAAAAAAGTTCTCTAAACAGCCAGAAGTTGATATAGAGCATTTTGGAATTAAGCTGCTCAATTATTTTCAGCCAAAGAGGGAAGGGTGATTATTTACATGTACTTCAGTATCATTAGGGATACACATGCATATCCTTAACTCAATTCAATTCGATTGAATTGAATTGAATTAGGGATATGCTTGTTTATGTTTAAACTGAGTTGTTGGTTGAAGAATTTCCGATTTTGATTTTTTGAAGCGGCTATTGCCAAAGATTACATTTCTTTACACTCATACTGCTCCACAGACTTGATAAATCGTGATTACTACATGAAAATTGGAACATTGTTGTGCACACAGCTGAGTTGAAATAAGCTCTGAACACGAGTCGAAAGCCACCACTGCGTCAAACCGATAAGGATGGATTAGCGAAAAGACAAAACAAAAAGACAATAATACAAGTAACAGTATCGGTAGAATAGATGAAGTAGCTTTTGGCGTAGTAAGTTCTCTTTCGTACATATCGTGCAGAATAGTAAATAAACGAGAAAGAAAGTTGTTTTGTGAAAGGAAATTAATTGTAAGTTTCTGCAAGAACAGTGATAACGAAAAGACCGTCTTTTATCATGTAAAGTGTCATTACTGGTAATTCGATCCTATCCTTACTTTTCACCCTTTTTACCCTTTTGTGTCAGTGATTTAGGACAGTGAGTATACAGCGCCATGGGGTTATCTGCGCCCAATGGAATTAAAAACACACGTAGATGGGGCTGGTACACAATTTTTGAATTTTCATATACATACAGAAATTCAATGTAGACCTTCGAAAGAATTATTTTTCTTGCGTTCAAATGACTTGGCCATATATGTTGGAACGGAATTGCAAATATCAAAATATAGGCCTGATTAATTTTGGAGAAGTGGGACAATTATAATAAGCTGTTGTTATGTTCAAAAAAAAGAGAGAGATCGAAGGCTTAAAAGAAAATAAATTTTGAAAAGCAGAGAGGATTTTCTGCAGTTAATAAAGGGTGTGTACAGTTCTGGTCGAGGTGAGGATTTAGCTTTTAACGTTTTGCGAGATATTCAGAAACCACTCTATGAGATGTCAAAGAGCATGCAGTTCTAAGGGGTATCAAAAGTTAATTCGATGAAAATCGGTTTTGAAATGGCCGAGATATCCAAAAAAAGGTGAAACAAAGAGATCCTAATAAAGTTGTGGCATGTCGCCTTTTATTATTAGCAGTTTTTTTGGATATCTCAGCCATTTGAAAACCAATTTTCATCAAATAAACGTTGAATCCTTCTTAAAATAACATGCTCTTTCATATTTCATAAGAGGCTTTTCATTATCTCACTTAGGAATGTTCAAAACATGAATTCCCACCTCAACCAGTACTGTACAGTCCCTTTAAATACGACATAATTGATTGTATTAGCATCAAAGAAAGCGAAAGGAAGATTGAGGGATGAGAAATGAAAATACTTATTTTCCTATTTATGACATGTACTTGATTAGCTGTAATATTTTCATATTATCATCTTCCACAGTAATACATTGATAGCTCACATTCATTGGTATCTGTTTGATAGTTATATGTTACGTAAAGCACAGAAATCGGTACAATTAAACGGACATAGTTGTGCAAAAACAATTCACAAGGAATTACTTACTTGACATGCCTGAGAACTACTCACTTCGTAGCAGGTAAGGCGAGCCAGTAATGTTGACAGTAAGTGACAGAATGAAATATGAGAAAGCTCCTTATAAATGTTTGTTATTCTTTCTTTCAAATGATTTACTCCACTCTCAGGCTGGAGAAAAAGAAAGAACAACAACAAAGATATAATCACAGAAAGACGAGAAGGTTAAACGCCATACGAAGAGTATTTCTATCTCTTTCTCTATCTCTCTCTTCTTAATTCTCTCTCCCTTTTCCCACTGGTGACCTTGCTCCTCTCTTTGTAAAACGGAGATGATAATATTCCTTTTCGTCTTGTCTTTGAAGATTCAATATGACATACTTTATAGATGCCTAGCGCAAATTTCTATCGCCAAATTCGTAGATTCCTAGACAACAGAGTTTCTGAATACACAGATTTCGTGCATCTTTGTTATTTTCAGTTCCCTACCTTTATTGCGACTTATTTGTCATTCTTCACTTCTCGAGTCACTTTACTTTTCTTTCACTTTTTCACTTTTATATCACCTGCGAAACTGAGAGAGAATAAAAGAAAACGGTCGGCATTATTCGTATATATTGACCGTGAGTTGGTATTCGCATCTTCATCTATTCATTGAAATGTCTGAATGGATGAGGAATATCTGGAGAACACTATTGTTATCGTTTGTGCATAACGGACAATATGTCTCGTTGCGCCAAGGGAGTTCAAAATTCTATTGCAAACACTTTGAGCCCTTTAATACTCCACGAGCTTTTTAATTGAAGCGTGAAAGCTTCTTCCAATGAGAGGGAAACTAGCGTGTTTTACCTCCCATGCATTATCAGGGTCCTCTAGGGAAGAATGTGGGGCTGAGTTTCTAGTCATTTTTCTCTCTCTTCAGAATTTTTCAAGAGAAAATGTCTGTCAAAGAAAGTTCCTCCTTTGACATGCTTTTATTTGGGTACACGCACACCCACCGCACACACACACACACATAAAGTTCTCTCTCCCTCACGTTATTTCTTTTATCTTTCTTGGCATGCATTTCTTTAGGAATATGTATCAATATTATATTAAAGAATATTTTTTTATATATCAAGATAATTATGATCATTAGATACATATAAATATGTATATTATACTATATATTCTATACATATAAAGCTTAACAGAAAGACATAGATACACTAAACTCATGAATGTTTTCTATTGTAATTTACCAGATTGGGAAGCCATTGCTCTTTCTATTTTCTTCTAATGTGCCATCCTTTCTTTTTCCGCTCTCATTTGGAAAGCAGCAAAATTTTAATTGAAATCACCATGTCAGGCATGCATGTATGAGATGTATGTTTGTATGTACATGACTATAATTGTGTATTATATAATGATAACAAAAATCTATGTGGATATAAGACATGTATAATATGTATACATATATTAATATATACATATATATATATATATATATATATTATATATATATATATATATATATCATATAGATACATATTTATATGTTACACATACACACACTCACATACATACACAGAGTGACATTCATGAGAACTGCAGGTGATTACTTTTTGTGTGTGTTCGTGTGTTTGTGTGTAAATATATACATTTTAGTATATTAGAGGCCTGGGGAAGCACTTATTCGTCTTTATTATAGATGAAGACTAGTGTATAGAATAGATACATCTTTTAACGGAGCTGGACTTTGGGGGCGTATATTTTGCTTGACACACTATTCAACATGAACGGGTAGGTCTTCACTCAAGCCGACAAAACGATATACATGCATAGCATGAAATAAGCGAACATTTTAAACAGTTTCTTCTTTTTTTTTTTCCTTTTATTTCATAGACGTATTCATTCAACTGTCACGTGGGCAAGATCTGTGTAATGAATCATTCTAATTTACACATGAACATGATATTGTGTGAGCAAGCAGATTCTTTGATGTAGATAGTAAGACATTCAACAATCGCTTGGTGTTAAAGATCTGTAATACTTCTTGAGAATTTGTTGTGGAATAATAACATCCTAGCGGTCATGCATGCTTCGTATCGCCTCGCTCCCTAGGGAAGGTCCATTCTTTCCGATTTTGATCCCAATAGAAACCCAAGTGATGTGTCTGTGAGCGCGTATGTGCATTGTGATTCCTGGACTATTTCGTTTTAAAGAAAAAAAGTAACAAACTGCTAACGGTAAACTGCTACAGCATGACTCTGTTATAGGTAAGATTAGTGATTATTGATGGAATCATTATCCATAAGAATTTGGGGAGGTGGTCTTCGTTCCAGACGCTGGAGTACCCTGCAGGAATGAGACGAAAGAACGGATGAGTAAATATAATTCATAAAGTGCATGCTCTACCAAACAGAAATGCTTAATTTTCTTCAGCAATGTCATAGATAGGCACATGTGTATAATAATCAAAGGTATAAGAAATCATTGACTGTGTTGAAATTTACGACTTAATTTTAATCGATAGCCTATGGAGAAGTCTCAGTTTTGAAGCTGCGAGTTCGATATATTTCATTCTTTTATTTTCTTCTTTAATAACGTTGTCACCTTTTCCATCTTGCCGTCGATTAGGCTCTTAATATTTAAATATTCTTGGGATAGTAATTAACTTTTCTTTCACGTTAACCTCAATTTTTTTTTCCACTACAAGACATTGTTGACTCGTTTCTTCTTTCTTTTATTATAATGAAGGATGAAATATAGGATGTAATTTCGGGACAGATTTCGGTGTTAGTTTGTTTGTTTGTTTTTTATCAAATTTGTCTCGTCATATATTACTTTATTTATTTATTCGTTCTTTGCTGTTTTTCTTGTTTTGTTAGTCTGCTTCCTTGCTTGCTTTTTAAATCATGGATTTTTATTTTATTGAGTTGAGGGTTATTACCCAGTTGCAAGGCTTGGTAGGAGTAGAAAAGCAGCCTGGAAAAAGAAGACGAAGGGCGAGTAGAAGAAGACCGTGGCCGAGTAGACATACTGAGACATGAGGGGCGTGATGATATAGGCCGCACTGTTCATACAGCCAGCCGTGGCAAGCATCAGACCTAAAAACGGATGATAATCATCGAGTGTTATCAAGTACTTCCGGGTCAGTAGAGTACTGATGTGGAGAGAGAGAGACTTTATAATAAGTATTTAGTTGATTGCATTTTGACTGTTCCCGGAAACGGAAGTTAAAATTATTTCATGATACAAGGATGTATTATATATAGTAAGTGATTATTAACTGTTATATGTGACAGATTTTGTTGAGTATTTCTGCTCATATCATATATTATGTGATATATTATGATACGATTATTGCTACAATTCATTTCCCCTTTTTGTTCCAATTTCCTTGAAAAGACTAAAAGTTTACAAGACGTGATTATACATTGTAATAGCTTGCCATAGTATTTACAAAGTGAGAGGTTTCGGCCATTCAGACCCTCACACTCAACCACCCATCTAAATGATAATGACCCTTTATGGCTCGCTTAAAGGGATCGTACAGTTTTGGTTGAGACCTAATTTCAGGTTTCTAACATTTTTGGTGAGATAATGAGAAACCTCTTATGAATAATATGAAAGAGCATGTAATTCTATGAGGAATCCAACATTTATTTGATGAAACTTGGTCTTGAAATGGCTGAGATATCAAAAAAAAAAAAAGAGCGATTCTAAGAAAGTGTGGGACCCACACTTTATTACGATCGCTTTGTTTTACTTTGTTTTTGTAATTCCGGATCCCGATTTTCATCGATTAAACCTTGAATTCTTCTTAAGATGGTATGCTCTGTACTATATCTTAAGTGTTTTCATGGTATCTGGCAAAGAGCTAACAGCCCAATTCTCATCTCCACCAATACTGTACCATCCCTTTAAGGTGCAGTATAAGGCCTACATACTTGTAAAAGCGAACTGTATCATCTTCCGACAACACAGTGTATACGAATGAGCAAACAAAATTATGCAAAACTGTGAACATCAAAAGCGGTATATCTTTAAAATGCACCCTGTAAGATTGAACTACGTACAAATATGAAAATATCGTAGACTCACAGAACACGTGCTTATAAAAAACCCACTCCGGAAGCGAAGAAACTTACCGCGTTGGTTGGGCTCCGCCAGTTTCGATAGCTGGGATCTTACCAACGGGAAGCATAAAGCACAGAGGACTGCGACGGTCACACCTATACAGAATTTCCAAACATAATCACTTCAGACCGATAATAGTTTATCATTAAAAAGACAAAGGACTATCAATCATTAGGAGTCATATTTCGTCGGTTTTGTTGTTTTTTATTTGTTTCCGTTTTGTTGTTTGTTTATCTTTTTTTTCTTTTTTTTTCTTTTTTTTTGCTTCTGTGCGTCCAAGAGTTGACTGACCATGATGGCATTTTTCATAAAGGGGCAATGCACCTTAGTCTTTAGAATTTAAAGAGGTAGTGCGCAAATTTTTCCCATAAAACTTGCTTTTGCCTTTTGTATCACCCTAAATCAAAACTGTCATCGACAGTAAACACATGATGGGAAGAGAATAATTTACTCAATAATGATTGAGATTGTCTATCCTTTAAGTCAAAGTTCACGGACGTCAAAGGATTCTCTTGGGTCTTTGGATTTGACTGAGACTAGGTTGGCTGTGTATTGAAGGGCGGCTAGAGTGAAATCTCAAGAGATCATATTCAACAAGTTATAATATATATAAATATATGTATGTGTATTTATATATCGTTATATAAATGAAGAATATGAAATGAAGAGCCTGCTTCCAAAAGACGCTAAATCCATTATATTTCAACGGATTTAGCGTCTTCTGATTGAAAGCTTTTTATATCGTATTACATCAATTTTTTATATTTTTATTTTATCTTTTATTATATTTTATACATTACAAATTGTGAATATAACATAATCATAAATTTTATTGACATTATTTGATATTCGACAAGGATCTCCAAGGAACTTCTTTACCCCGAATGTTGCCTGTGTACTGTATATCTTACCTACAAAAAGACCAGCCTGACTTCGGGCAAACCCGATGATGACGTATACCAGTAGAGTGTTCCAGATGCTCAGCTGCAGGACCCAGTTCTTACTGAGAAGTCGCGGCAGGATCGTACCACCAACAATCATTCCTATTGGGAAGCGATTAGACGGATATATATTATATTTCAAGATACATATGTGTATAATGTTCATATATTTCAAATATATAAACATATGATTTCATATATACACTTTTAACGAGCATTTGACAATAACAGTATTCACTCATAACGACACAATTTACACGATTAATCAGTTTGATCTAAACACAGTCATTATAGGTTTACGATCTATAAAAGATTATACGTTTTTGTTGATAGGCCTACTATCATTACGTGTTTCCCTTGCCTTTCCGCATTCACTGAATCTCAAACAAATTCATTTTTATGTTTTCTTTTTCTGGAAAATTTGTTTGGGATCCTTGCTCTTGCGAACATGAAATCGTGTTCAATCTATAATGCTTTCCCCGTTTCTGTCGGGGACAAGGTAAAGCAGGAGTCTATCAATAATCTTATTGGCAGGCAGCATACATCTCTCTGTGACATTCAGAAAAATGATAAAAATCTACATGGGAGTGACTTTGATTTGCTAAAATCATGTTTCAACTTGTAATCTATCTCTCTCTGTCTTACCAAGTGCGCTGACGATGTACAAGGTAACTTGAAGAACAGACACTTGAAGAGGCGTGAAACAGTAGGGCGCCCCCATGCTGTAGATGACGACAAGGTTCGAGAGACTCGCTGATGAGATCGTGACGCACGCCATCACAGCCATGTAGAGAACCAGCTTGTATCTGCGCCTGTTTATGTTCACCTTGGCAGTCGAGACATAAAGTTATGTTTACTGGTTATTTGGTTCATCTTTGCTTTACATTTCCATGTTTAGCAGGTGACCGTCATATTCATACTATCGCTTCCTTGTAATGAAACCTCAATATATAAGATGCTAAGTCTTCACAATGGAGCATAATTGCCAAAGATTATCCACTTTTCAAACTTATTTTTATTTTTATTTTTCATTTTTCCCCATTCATTTTCTTTAATACCAAATATGTAATGTTAGTTTTCTGTGCTTTATTTCTCAACAGATGCGATGACTACAGCTAGGTTCGCAGAGAGGGTTGGAGTACCAAGATCTATCACCCTTGACTGAGGGACATGTCATTAGGTGATCCGAGAATCCTCTCGGATCACCTTCTGTATCTGTACGGATTCTTTGTTGGTTCTTCTTCTTCTTCTTCTTCTTCTTTATTTCTGGACAAAATTTGTGTAGAGGTTAGCTCAGAAAGTCCTCTTCCTATCAATTTCAAAATTATACCATATATGTATCATGTCCCAAAGACGACAGATCTAATGTATAATAGTGATCAGTCGACCGTGACGTCACTGTGACGTCATTATATGAAAACACATTCTCAATCATATCTCACTAATGGAATAGAGTTTTTCAATGAAATTTACGTCACATATATTTCAAGTTATGCGCATTCTACTCATATTCTCAAAATTCATATTTTCTCTTAAAACGTGCGCGTACGCGCGCGTTGAAATATTTGTATGCTCAAATCGAGCTCAAATTTTTTTGCACACGTTTCAGACCATTTGCAGCATTTTTTGAAAAATTGAAAAAATTGGACGGACGCGTACGCGCGCGCACATATACGCACGTACAGCTCATATGCAACAGAAATTTCCCGATTTTTTACATTTATCGGATGTCTGAAAAGTCAAGGAACATTTCTAGCAAGTTTCAAGTCAATCCGACTCAATATGACGTCATACGGGACTGTCAAAGTTGAAATTCCGCGCGTGCGTCAATGGCGATATACAGTACAACAATGCCCAAAAACCGCCAATTTTAAATCCGATTTTACTCGTCAGGATGGACGGTGACCCCCCCCCCCCCCATTTTCTTTACATATTCTGAAAGCTGATGAGTTGTACATGTCAGTTTATGGGTTGGCGATACTGAAAAAGTGATTAAAAGATATCAAATTTCTTAATAAAATAAAAAAAGTAAATTTTCAAAATGACGTCATCAATTTTCAAGTTTACTTGGGCGTATCTCACTTATCCTCTGCCAATTTTCACTCAGATTTCAGTATGTTGTAGCTTATTAAATGTTCTTTCATTAATGTAATAACAACATTTTGATTGGATGGCGGCATCACCTCGTAAAAATGGATTAAAAGTAATCTTGTCAAATTTGACCAGTTTACGTGTTATCTCTATGGGAGAGCAGTTTTTCTGGCAGTGAAAATTGACATGACTATCTTTTTCGAGCATTGGCTCACTTATGCTTCGGTGAATTTTTTCCAGATTTTAGTATGTTGTAGCTGAGACTTTGGGCTATCGTAAGTGTGCCCTCCATTTTTTCATACGAGGCCGGCATCACGTCGAAAAACTTGGTTGAAAATGGCACGTGGCTTCGATGCAGCGTCATTTTGCTTAATACACAGGGCCTATGGAGCATGAAATAGGTCATTGCATAGCGCATCCGACTCGTAATCCTAAGGTCCCTGGTTCGAGCCTCACCCTTGCCAATATTTTTTTATTTTTTTTTTCCAAACTCTTTTTTCTTCTTTTTCTTTATTTAGTCTTAATCTCCCTTCCTAACTTTATCTTTTTCTGATTTTTTAATGCTTCTCCTTCAAATTTCTATAAAATAACATAATTTTTTCTTTATTTTTCTTTCTTTCTACTACATTCTGTGCAATAGATGAAGAACAACAATGGTTATCAATCCCATATTTTGCACATGTTTAGTTCATGTCACGTACATTATTTCATAAAATAACAACTTCTTGATCGGACACCATCTTGGGTATGTAAATTAGGGTCAAAGGTCATAAATGTTTCATCCTGTATCTTGGTGAATACATGTCCTATCTTTACCATATTTTGCACACGTAAAGACCATGTTACAAGGATCATTTCACAAAATAACCACTTTTTGCTCAGATGCCATCTTGGCTGTGCAAAGTGGGGTCAAAGGTCATATGTACTTCTTCCTGTATCTTCGTTATGACGTGTTATCTGTATGGGAGGGAATTTTTCTAGATGTGAAAATTGACATGATTGTCTTTATCGACGACTAGCTCACTTACCCTTCGGTGAATTTCTTCCAGATTTTAGTATGTTGTAGCCAATTTAATACTCTTTAAGTTTTGTTCATCAAAATTTTAATCGGATGATGTCTTCACCTCGTGAAAATGGATATAATGTAACCTTGTCAAATTTAACCAGTTTACGTGTTATCTCTATGGGAGGGAATTTTTCTGGAAATGAAAATTGACATGACGGTCTTTATCGAGCACTAGCTCACTTACTCCTCGGTGAATTTCTCCCAGATTTTAATATGTTGTAGCTGAGACTTTGGGCTATCGTCAAGATTCGCTCCATCTTTTCATACGACGCCGAGATCACGTCAAAAAACTTGGTTGAAATCAAACTTATCTTCGATGTATTGAGATATTTCTTTCTTTCTGCAACTTTCTTTGCAATAACTCTAGAAAAACAGCCCCTATCACCCCCATATTTTGCACATGTTTAGTTTATGTCACGTACATTATTTCATAAAATAACAACTACTTGATCAGACACCATCTTGGGTATGTAAATTAGGGTCAAAGGTCATAAATGTTTCAACCTGTATCTTGGTGAATACATGTCCTATCTTTCCAATATTTTGCACACGCAAAGACCATGTTACAAGAATCATTTCACAAAATAACCACTTTTTGCTCAGATGCCATCTTGGCTGTGCAAAGTTGGGTCAATGGTCAAATGTACTTCATTCTGTATCTTCGTTATAGTTTATACCAGGGAGGTACCTCCCTGGTTTATACCGAATTTGGTACCAAAGATGGTAGACCTGACTCTCTTTTGTAAATGAGAATCCAAATATCACACGGCCAATGTCTCTAAACACAGATGAAACCTATATGGTCATGCCTATTGCGATCAGGACTCGAATCATTGATTAAAAAAAAAAAAAAATCGGATCACCTAATTTGTCAGTCTTGACAAATTCCGAGTCTAGTTTCGCATTGCAACTGTAAACGTTTGGCTCGACACTTACCCGAAACATACTGACAACACCAGAAATGAGCGATCTGCCCGTGGCCGTCCGTCTGTCTACAGTCTCGATAAGTGCCCGGGGGAAGATGATGTAGACCAGAGATGCACTAGAAGTGGCGAATGCCAGAATCAAGGGCGTAAGGAAGACCTTATAGTGCCCACTGCCTTCGCCGCCGCCGCTGCCATACTGCAACAAGAGTCCGAGCGAAATCTGCCCGAGTGCGCTGCCGACAAACGCGACCGTCTCTCTAGCACTACTACGCGAAAAGTGCGCGACTTTACTGACGTCACATCCGTAATGTACGCTGCCGCCGTTGACAATGTGAGGGCGGTAGACCCGCAGAAGCCCGATATGAAGTCACCGGCTATGAATACATACAGAGGAAGCTGGAATCGGACGATGGCGAAGTACACGATGGACTGGCACCAGAATCCAAGGACGGGAACGAAGAGGGCGGGCTTTCTTCCTGCTCGGTCTCCCATGAAACCGAACCAAAGTGCTGTGAATAAGTCTAGCGAAAAGAAACAAAACAAAACAAAACAAAACAAAAAAGCGTAGTGGATGATTTCTTTTCTTCGCGCATTTTCCTAACTAATCTGACGTAATTCTTTTGTACACAGCTGAATATGACGTTTTAACCCCTCTACCCAGCCTTTATCAAAAACGATGTCATTACTTCATCTTGTTAGGGAAATCACCTTATTTTTTCATCAGAGTGAATTACAAAGGACAGATTCTATGAACACATTCAATACTCTTCATGCGTGCATAATGAAATGCGTTGTAATGTCATCATCATCAAAATGAAAATGTTCTGGATAAAATTTCCTCAGCAATTCTGTTAGAAGTGATATCAGTATTGCTGCAAAGAGCGCCCCCTTTGTTAAACTAATTCAATTCAGTTCAATTCGATTCAAACTTTATTTTCACTTTTTTTTTTCAAAAGAAGTAAAGGAATAATGTAGGCCTACTTACTCGGAATGAACATTGCTAAGCCTAGGTACAGCAACCAGAGTGACGTCACAGACTGTACTTCTTCGTTTACATTTGCAGAGCTCCCGTTCAGATTCCCATCCGCGTCGCAAGTGGATTGGGAAGCGTTGAGGTTCAGAGAAAAGTTGTTGTCTGCTGCGACACGCGCGTGAATGTACTCTGCTTCCAATGTGACCAAAAGTCTGTACGAAAAGCATGCGAGTGTCACAGGCTGCTCTATTGTCATAAAACGCGATTTCACCCTCTCCAGTCCGCATTTGGCAACAGCTTCTCCGCTGTCTTCGGAGTTGTTTATGAGGCGTTCAGTCGGTGTGGACGAGTTGTCAGGGAGTAATTCTGAGAGTTGTGAACAGCGCCACCAACCGTTTTTCTGACATGTACATCGCTGTCGTGATTGGCCATAGCGCTTGAAAACTACAACAGGAGTGCCAGGAAGAGACTGAAGCAAAGAAAAAGTACTAGTCGTCAGAAACTGTCAAAGGATAAATTGCTTTCAGTTAATACTCACAATCAAACCCCTCTTCAAAACAGGCAAACAAACAATTATTGTGTTCGTCATTGTGTCAATGATGTGTGTGATTAATTGTCATATCACTCTTACATTATTCTTAAACTTTACTAGACCAAATTGATATTCACATTATACGCCCTAATTTTGCTGAAAGCACACTTTCCTTTGATTTCTAAATTGCAATGAGATATAATGATACACTGAGGAAAAATAAGAAGGAAAATTTTCATTCTCTATCGGTTGTATTTTTCAAACGATCCAAAAGGGCGGGTTACGCCATTTCCTGACCCACTTTATCTGACACACTCTTTCTGACACACTTTTTTTGCCACTCAATTTGTACACGGGGCAGTTTTCATGAGACGGCCTCTGTTATTGGCTACTGTGCTAATGAACATTCAAGACTATGGTATGGCTTGTCGAACGTCGCGCTCAAGGCCGGCCGGCCAATAAGAGGCGGCCAGGAGCTGATGAGCTGGAGGCGCGCGGCAATTTCTAACCTCATCCACGTGCAGGCCTTGCTACTACGTGCGCTTCCAGTACTTTTTTTTTTCAGCTGCTTAACCCATCCACGTAACGGGCCTCTGTGTAATCTGTAATTTCGTGCCTGCCTAGTAAGTCGGCAGTGAACTTGGGCGCGATCTTCCCTACGGCGTGATCTATACGCGAAGGGTATTCAGCATACGTCATTGAAAAACTGCCTGTGTCATTCCCACTAAACAGGAGGGATGATGCATGTACACTTGTGGGAATGTGCATTTAGTTGACTCAGTACAGCACTATTCATGTGAATTTTATAAAAAGAAATAATAAACTGTGAAGGAATTATGAAAAAAAAATATGTTTCTGTGTATTTTATTCATAAATCCTCTTCATTTCAACCCATCTGTAATTACATATACCCACTTATAATTCGACGTGTCCATAACATCCTGGAGCCGCCTCCCAACCCCCCCCCCCCCCCAGATAGCTCTCGAACATTCCATTCAATGACGGGGGTTTTATTTTGAAATGTTATCATATAACTCTCGTGTAAGCAAATTCTTGCCATAGCTAATCTATTTTAGAATAAAATCGTAATCTATCTATGCTTAGATAACTTAATTCAAATTGGCAGAGACATAGAAAAATATTTGTTTTACAATCGTGATACGTTCAACTACTCTTTTACCCTGTGCTGAAATCCGCATGTCTGCTCCACACATGTTATCGCTATCGCTCAAACTTCGATCGCGGTGCCGGTGGCTTGTGTGTGTTAACAACATGTGTTACGTGTGCATATGGAGGAAGCATGGGGCTGAAAAAACAGCACCACGTGGTGAGGTAAAAAACAAATCGGACGTAAGAAGTCGTACATTCAAGAGCTAAACAGACAAATAGCGAAATCAAAGTCCACTGAAAAGGTCTTGACACTGTAATGTATGTTCCAAATTCATGTCTGGCTTAGTTTCGAGAGAATTTTCTACACTTGTGAAGGTTTTCTTTGCAAGAATCAGGAGTGAGATCGGTGAAGTAGCTAAACGTGTACTCTATGTGACTGTTGCATGCATGTATATGCGTGCACGTGGCTGCTGGGAGAGTGCGGCAAGCAAGAACGCTAGGAATGCACCACCAGCAGGTACGGTGGGAGGCTAATTCTTGGAGCAAAATTAGACTTCATTGTTCAGCCCGTCTAGTATTTATATATTCATAATACATGTAATTCTAATTCTTCATGAAATCACGATAAAAATACTTCATATATTCATAATGCATTTTAGAAGCGTAATATGAAATATTTTGACTTTTTTTGGCAATCCAAAGAAAAAATATGTTGAATAAAAAATTAATAACAAATAATAGTTCTTGACTCAAGTCTAAACTTCGTGCGTCTTCTTGCAGTCACCCCGCAGTTGCCCATGGATACGACGCATAAATAATCAGCTGTTTGCCGAGTCATTCCTACCCTACTGCCTCTGTTCAAATTGAGATCGATTGTGATTTTGTCGGTGGCATTTAGTTTCACGACCTAATCCAATAAAACTAGACAAATTTAAACATCAAATGTTGTGACAGTTTTTGTCAGAATTCCCTATCAATATCACTTGTTGCCACGATAGTTTTCAGATTTCACTAGCTTCATTATCGAAGCTGTTCTGAGGCTGTTGGACATTTGAAAGAACTGCTTTGTAAGAAATCCCCTTTTATTTATTATTTATTTTCACACACAAGAATTATGATGACTTACATAATCTGTTAAAACTATTCTAATGTCATAATATTTCATGATGGTATGTGTTCTGTCTTTACATGGCAAGATGGGATTTTTTTTTTCTTCCATCCAGGGTCAAAGAAGGAAGTGACAGGAAGGAAACCAAAACGATAGGGAGGAAATGAAAAGGATAGAATGAAACACCTGCTCAGCGGGCTCTTTTTTATTGATATTTACAATGGTGAATGCAGTACATCAGAATTTAAGTACAGTTCTAAATAATTTATTATTTGAAAAATGAGCAAAGAAAATGGGATATCATCGAGTTCTAAATGAAAACTAAATTAGCATCGCCATTTAGATCTAATATTTACTAAGGCATAGCCCTGATGCAACCTTTTAGTTGAGTTTCTTTAGAGAAACGAATTTTTGGAGCACTAACCCAAGTAAACAAACAAAAGGTTTTAAAAAAATGATGAAATGCAGGTCTCTAGTCTAGACCACTCCTGTGCATGAGCGAGCAACAGCCCCCGTGGACAGTGTCACTCTCGTCCTTGGCCTAGGCTAGGCTACTCGTGTCGTTCTCGCCATCAACGTCATGGTCACACGAAATAAATTGCATCATCAAAAGGGTTCGTATATAATCACCAGAATCATTATGCTCATCATCACTATCATCTCAACCACAGCAAAACCCTGAATATCATTCCCACCATAGTCACTCCCAGCTCACAAAAACACATCAGCAAACGTACAGACATCGCAGACTTTGTAGCTAACTACGTTAGACTTTAGATCAATGTTAGTTGTACACAAAATGAAACGGAGGTGGAAAACTAGTAATGAATACACGGAGATCTCAACGATGGCATTTTACCGTAGAAAAAATACACTGAATATCCTGCACCGCAAAAATTTTGAGGTAAAAAACTACGTTGAGGAAAACTAGGGTGAAAACCCGCTGCTTGGAAGACGAACGATGAAGACACTGTACGGTAAAAATGCACACGCAAACAAACGAGTGGGTACCATACAAAGTATGAATGTTCTCGACACACGTAGATAATCTACATCGTGTTCAATCAAAAGACTCAACAAACACTCGAACAAAAACTCACCTCTAAATTGTTGCAAACGAGATAATCACTTCAAAAAATGGGGGGGGGAACACTTGTGGTAGTACGATTGTACTCTAAGAATAACAGAGATAAGATGATACGAAAGCAAAAGAGAGAAAAAGAGAGAAAAATGGACAAGAAACCTGCAGAAGTTATGCCACACTCACTGGCACCAAAACGCAATTCGACACACACAGGTAATCAGATATCGTCATGGACCCCCTTGAGGAGATCGATATCACGATACCACGCGTAAGTCAATAGCTAAAAGCCAATCACAGACACAGCATCAGACGAGTGACTCATTATGAAAAAAAAAATCGTAAGGCTGTTGAATATTCATTAGCACAGTAGCCAATAACAGAGGCCGTCTCATGAAAACTGCCCCGTGTACAAAATGAATGGCAAAAAAAGTGTGTCAGAAAGAGTGTGTCAGATGAAGTGGGTCAGGAAATGGCGTAACCCCAAAAGGGCTTAGGATTGAAGAGGGGGCAATTGCATGGACCAACGCTTACGCATCTACCTAGTTCCGAACGTCCGAATAAAGCCGATTTTATGTATAATGTATGACGAAAATGGTCGACATTATGTAAATCTCAGCTCGTCTCTTGATTTAACCGTTATCCGCAGCTAGTTCCGCTGTGATTCTTTGAAGATAAACTTTACTTGTTGATGGCTAGCAGCTGAATTTGCCTGAACTACTTGATGGTATTAACGATCTGTGTAAAGTAACTAGACGGCGATCTACGTACTATTCAACAGCACCCTCTTGTAAAGCGTGTCGGTGTACCTTTAAGTAACTGCGGAAGTTGTTGACTTTCCTGCCTGCGAGATACGTGGCATTGAAATTCAAGCATAATCACAGAACAAGAAAACGAAACCTTTAGAGGAAGCTCTGCTTCTGTTTGGGTATAGGCAATGAATAAATCGAAACCCTTCGTATATTGTATCCTTCTTTTATTGAATACTCATCATGCGCGAAAAGCAATGTTAAATGTGCTGCTAATTAATCAAATTCGTTTAAGTTCTACGTTACTTCAAGAGAGAGCATAGCGTTGTCTGTGCTTCCATGCTTACTTTGAAAACACATGGAAATTGATGGTTAAGGATTTGGCTTCAGTTCAGTTATTTCAAAGGTCGGGTCATTCACAAGGTTTGTTGTTCCGAAGATTCATTATTAGGGAGACTCGTTACTCGGATGGTTTGTTATTAGGGAGCTTCAGATTTTAGACGCGCGGACGTTCAAAGGAAAAAAAAATGTTCTGAGCGTGCGCAGTAGCGCGTGTAAAGTCAATCTATTTTTAGCTTGCGTCGCCTGAGTTTTTCACTACGCGTACTCCGCTATTTTCACGTCCGCACAGTTTGCGACGCAGAGAGCTTCTTCATGCACTGATCATAATGGTGGCGCGATTTTATTTTTTTATACGTTGCGTCCCAGCGTAATCTAAAGCTACTTTTCCACACGACGCAGGGAGAGGAGAACGTCCAGCGCAAGCGTCGGCTCAAACGTCCGCGCGTCAAAATCTATACAAAGCTCCCTATTTTGTGAGGTTCATGAATCCGGAAATTAAAAATATCAATAAGGTCCGTTATTGCAACATTTGCCAATCCCACAATGCAAAATGGTTCGTGATTTTCAAGTTTCCTTCTTCTGAAACTTAAGTTATTCGGTTGGGAAATGAGATTCGTTATTTCGAAGGTTCGCTGATCCAAAAATGAAATTCGGTTTGTTATTGAAAGTTCACGAAAAATAAAGTTCGCTAATATAAAGGTTCGTTCATCCGAGAGTGAATAAGCTTTGCCATTGCGAAGGCTTGTTTGAACTCACGCTTTTTTCACTTTCTGATTATAAAACCTTATTTCATCTTCGGACTATCGAACCTTCGGAGTAACTATAGCCTTATTTGATTGTAACGAACGTTATTTCAATTTCGGATTGACGAACCTTCGGATAAATGCCACGAATGTTCGTAATAACGAACCCGTTTATTTTCGGGTTTACGAAGATCTATGTAATAATAATTATACGAAATTTGTGAGTTTGGGAACAACAAACCTTCGGGAGGTATTGTTATAACATAAGTTCTCTTCTTAATGGTGTGTGGCACGTGGGCGAATATTGAGAGATTTTTTTATTAAAGGTGAAATGTGAAGAGTTCGACCACGGAGAGTAAATATTTCTTTTGCTTGCGTTGGTGACCCGCATTTCGTTCCAATAGATTTTTTTTTCTTTATCATTGGTGCTAGAAAATGACTTCATTCTATCGAGAATGTCGTTGTCCATGATCAACACTGACAGTCATGTGAAAGCATCCATAGCATTATTTGGCATTGAATCGTATTGATATTGCTAAATACCACTTTTGCTGTCAGGTGGATGTGATGGCAAGCAGCGTTTAGAAGGATATTTGAATGATCATTACATCAAAGATGCTTTAATATCTCAGTGAATTTTAAAACTAACTTGCCCTGTTGGTACAAATGACTTTTTTTTACTCATGCACGAAGTGGAACTCCGAACTTGCTTATTCCGGGGAGTGGGGTTAAATCTCTACGTCTTTTGATTGGTCCAACATTATTTTACTCTGTTCAATACATCCAGCCTTAACATGATATAAGGAAAGGCAATGTCATTATGTTCGTTTCAATTTAAACAGGCCTACCAGTATATTGTCTTCATTGATATTTCGGTTTTGGAAAGGTTTGTTTTTTTTTTCTCTCTTGTTTTGTCTGCGTATCCGCGTGGCGAGAGATAAAGATAAGTGTATAAAGAAGGTACTCAGCTTGCCTGTATGCATTCATGTGGCTGCATCAACAATGTACAGTGAATGTACTTGTATGATTTGAATATGTACGTATGTCACACAACGGTGTGTGTGCAATATGAACGTATCTTGTTACAGGCAGAGACGAACATTCACACACACACGACACACACATTTAGGGCTACATTTGCATATATACACATATAAATGACCTTCAAATCATGAAATGATGCATTCACACATAATGATATATATTAATATATATTTACTACAGGGAAGAGAGTGTGAGTGTACAGAACCAGTGGAAATAAACTACATGTACTTTGAACTAGCTACGTCCGTGAATGCCCTATCTTCCCCGTACTGTGTGTATACATATATATATATATATATATATATATATATATATATATATATATATGTAATTATATATATATATATATATATATATATAAAATATATAATTATATATATATATATATATATATATATATGAGGCAAGATGTATTGGAATTTTATTTGATTCTTGAGGCACAGCTCCTGAATAAAATCATGTGACGTAATTTTGGTACAAGTGTATAATACACCAATGATCCTGTCTTGTCTCTTTGTCAAAGGAGATGGCATGGTTTTTGTTTTTGTTTTTAAGAAAGTCCATTTGATTATTACCTGCATGTCAAAATGTGGAGCCTAATGAACTAAGATCTGTCGATGTAGCATCTCAAAATAGATACGTTCAGGTAATCACACTTTAGATACGGAAGTGGGATCGGCTTGGAACAGTGAGTTTTAGTGAATGATTTCAGGTGATGAGGTTGCGAGGCGCACACAAGACACAAACAAATCATGCGATATGTAAGTGATGATTCCTGGATGGTGCAGCTTTTATGACAGGGAGTAGATGAGCTACAACGTGGAAATAAATTTCTTTAGTTCACAATCAGAGTTTGATTTTACCTTTAATTGTGCATAAGCTTTCGTGTTCTGTTTTCTGCATTAATCATCAGACTGGCGTTGAATCGCCGTAGATGGGGTGTTCGCAGCCTTGCAGTGTGAGACAATGGGAATGTACGGTGATGATAATTTGTATTATCCCATGTGGCGATTCACCTCGCCCCAACTGGATGTCAGTGACCTCCCTGATCCAGTATGTAAATCTGTTGCTATCTATTCTGTGGACAAGATCTTGCTCTCCCTCTAGTAAAACGTGTGGTTTTTCCTGTATAGCCTGATCAGTGATGGGCGATTTGTTCAGTGTCGTCCTCGCCTCTTTCTTGGCCCTGGTGAAATGGATTCCTTAAATGGACTCCGTCTCTAATAGTTAGTGTTCACACTTCCTTACTCCAAACTTTCTGTGTGAATCCCAGACGTAAACCTTGTCACAGCCCCAGCAAGATTTTTTATTTATTTATTTATCTATTTCAATATTCTTTTAGCAGTGTAGCCCTTTCAGTTGGTTAACTGTTCTACCAAGGGGCCCTGCTCACATTATGTACAGATAAAAATGTCATGAACATCAAAACAGAGTAAAAACAATGAAATAACTTATACTACAAATCAACCACAACACCAAAACAAATATACAAACAAACTCAAATATTAATACGATTACAGCTTAATAACAGCTTGATAGGGCAATCAGAAAAGTATTGCCACTTCACCTACCCCCCCCCCCCCCCCCTCTACAATTGTTATCATACAGTATCATCAAATTTCGGTCTTCATTATCATTTCTCAATACCAAAAAAAAAAAATAAATAAATAATGAACTTAGTGATATATAACACAAAATAACATAAACACACAAATCTCAGTTGATTTTAATGCATTGTCCATATGCATGCTTTCATAACCTATCGATCATGCTGAGTACCCTGCATATCATTGATACACTACAGTGGAGTTCTGAGTTGATCTGTTTTCCTACGCGTGTACCAACATCCCTCTTTAGTTCCGAGAGAGGGCGCATGGTTGTGACCACATTGTACACTGAAGATTCTCCGCTGTGCTTCGGATCCTACCCTTGATGTATGCAATGGTGACCATGCTTTTCCTGCTGGTGTTTTGGATCTGGCTCTTGTTTGGTCTTGGGGTTCTCAGACAGCCGTTTATCAATAATTTGTCTGAACAATGACCCGGGTAACTGCATCTTCTTAACCCTATAAAGCCCAAGGGGGGGGGGGGGCACATTGTGCCCCCCTACCAGATTTTCATTTGCCACTCCTTCGCCCTTAATCCGATTTCAACCAAATTTGGTGACTTTTCCTTAAATCTTATTGCAAACATTTTGATATATAATTTAGCTATATTTCATGTTGCTGGTTGCCAAGGCAACCATAAACTGACAACCATGTCAGTCAGATTTTGCATTTTTTTCTGTTCCCATTTCATTTAACAGCATTACAATGTATAAAATGGGTGTTTCTAGGCTGAAATTAGAGTGTTGAAGGAGCAAAATTTGAAGTAATTATGGTCCTGGAAAGTTTTCTTATTATTTCCTTTGTTTTTATATGACAAAGGCATAAAACAATAGATATACTAGAGATAATTGAAAACAATAATATTTTCTAAAGATTGCCCTTCTAATTTTGTGTTATTTTGATTTCTTCACCTAGGTTATGCCTCTAGTACCATTAGTTTATCATATCATCAATTTGCAATCTCAAAATTCCACTATTATGCAAATATGAAACGTCATAACTATACATGTACCCATCCCAAACATTTCATCTCAGGTTTCATAATGTATTATTATGTTGACATGAATAGCGCCCCCATGTGGTGACCTTGAGAAATTTTAACCATAACAAATAATGAGATTCCACCGTCATATCATTTGTGACAAATATGAAAATGATTGGTCTATAACAAGATATATGGGGATAAAGAAATTATACAGAAAAATCATGTTTTTAGCATATTTCCTACGTATTTCTTTATATTTTGGTAAATAGTGCCCTCCATGGGTGACCTTGAGAAAATTCAAATAGATGGTTGTGTAGAGAATGAGTTACTCTACCCATGTGCCAAATATGACGATGATACATCAAATGATAAAAAAAAAAGTTATATAGGGGGCTTATTGTGCCCCCCCCCCCCCCCCCTTAGGCCTGCGAGGGGTCAAAATAGCTTGGGCTTAATAGGGTTAAGGATGTTCCGTGATATTTGCTCCTGCGATAATATTGCTCCCATAGCAGACCTGCACGCTAAGCTAAACATATTAAATTCTGCCTACAAACATTACCGTAACCCTAAACCTAGTCATCACATCACACTAAACCTAAAGCCATATCACAACCCTAACCCTAAACCTATTAAAGTCCTTGGAGAAAATAAGACAGGAGCAACTGCCACAGGTCGTGGAGCAAATGCTGTGTCATCTCTTGGGGAGGACTTGTTGTATTTTTCTTCGGTCTCGATCCACATCCTCAGAGTCTTTGATGGGGATTCCATGGATGGACGGTTATAAAAAGTTATAGGGTTCGATATTCTTGATCATGAGATAGTTACGAGTGAGTGACTACGAAGAAGAATTGTATTATTTATTTTATGTTAGTTGTTTTATTTATCATATTTGTATGAAAACTTGCAAACACATGCTTTGATAATACTTGTGAATATGGATACATGGATCATTCAGTGTACAATAAGACGTGCATTTTTTTATATGTATATAAATATGAATTGAAAGAAATACAATGTATATGAAATGATGAATAAAGAAGTAAACAAACAAGTAAACCACATTTGCCATGACACATCCATGAACACAAGCATGGAATGAAAAACATCACTTGTACACACACAGATCTATATTCACATATGCCAACATTAACACATTCTGCTTTGAATTCCTATACATTTATCATCACGCAGACATGAACAGGTATTCATTTACCCAAGCATTCACACACATGAAACATTAATGTTGTCTGAAATAGTTGCAAAATGCTTGTCTTGCTATAATTTATTATCTATTTGTTTCATGTACATTACATTGTTCCAATATTTTAATGGCAGATTTTGCCAGCATTTCTTATTCATTTTTATCTGAAGCAAGCAGCAAAAGAATTGAATACCTGAATGTAAGAAAGACCCGAGTCCATTCGAGAAAAATATTGAGAAAATTGAAAAACACAACAATTGACATCTTAATATTCTCAGTTTCAAGTACAAAGTAAAATGCAAACAGTCAATCAAATAATTATCTTTATTTACCCTACTTTGCAAGGTGTCTCCGAAGAATGATACCCAATAGCGTGGACTCGGGCCGTTCTTTAATACAGTCAGCTAGTCACTTAAGTACAATAGTGCAAAATAGCCGCTGGGAAACATGGTATTCATGCATTACTTCGCTACATTTTGCGTTATATAGTGTAGTCAGCTCATGGAAGAACAGACATTGCTATGATCTGTCAGGTATTCTTATACTCTGTCCAGTTATGTTACTTCGTGCGTTTTTGATTAAATAACTATTTTTTTTAGACAGTTAACATTAATTTTCTTCACCAATCACCGAAAACAGATCTTTCGACTATCATCTCATGGGGCAATGACTATCATCATTCTTATGTCCGCGATTATTTTCATTCTTACCACTGAAGTGATGTATAAAGTTTGCAATCTCATATCTTCGACTTTGGTTTTAATTAAGCATATATTTGAAGGGTTTGTTTGCAAAAACCGATAAGTCCATTTTTGAAGATTTTGAAGTACGATTTCTGTCATAAAGTACAAAATAATACCTTTTAAATGATATATTGGTCACTACATATAAAGGTATATTCTTTAAGTTATGGTCAAAAGAAGCACAAATTTTCTTATTATTCTCTTTATTTTTCTTGACCTTTAATCGCAAATATCTCCATTTGGCAAATATGGACTTATCGGTTTTTGCAAACAAACTCTTCATTTGGCAAATTCAATCAGCTCAGTTTTTTTCCAAGTAAAGATCTTCATATTTGTGAAATTGATGTGTGATTCTTGGGGTGATTTTGTGGTCTTTTCGACTCTCTCTGCGTGTGAACAAGATATGCCATAAAGTATAGTAATTGCCCAAATATTTCATGTTTGTTTTCACAATGTCATTCTTCCGTGTTATAATGTTCAGAGCTGATCAAATCGCATCGTCCGAAATCCTAGGTCGTGACATGCTAGAATTCATTCAGAGTTCTTACTCAATCAGCAGATATTGTAGAAGCTTCATTCAAATCGTTAAAGAGTCAGGTTAGATTCAGACAGAACGAGTCTAAAGCAAGGAAATCACAAATGTACGTGACAGTTTGTTTGTTTGTTTGTTTGTTTGTTTGCTTGTTTAGATTAGATTAGAAATAGGCCTACAGACCACTCTCTATTTATGACGAAATGTGTTTTCCGAGATGTGGATTTATGTGAAAATTACCAGGACACTTAGAAAGACACATTAGGCCTACCTACACACTTGGTTGTTTGCGTGCATGCGCATTATTACCATAAACATCATTGCCTAAACGCAATGAGTTACAACAAAAAGAGATCGATAATTCATTATTAAAGTTCATATCGGAGTGAAGAGGTGAAAATGTATTATTTTCGATGAGATCAAAAAACGATTCCTAGCATGGGTATGTAGAGTTACATCAATGTAACACGGTAAACATATATATATATATATATATATATATATATATATATATATATATATATTTATATATAATTATATGGTTATATAACAGATATCGTAGTAATTACGTTCAAAATGGACAAAATAGCACGAGAGCTAAAAGGAATTTTGAATTTCCTCCCTCTTTGAAGTCTTTAAAAAAATCCTGCAAAAATCACAAACTCGAAATGGTACCTTTATATCATATACAAGTCTATTTTCATTCTTAAATAACTTTTCATTCTCTGAATGATAGTATTTGGATTCATCCTTTATTTATATGTCTAATGATAGTACTTTAAGAGCATTATGTTGAAAAGCAAGCCTTAATAAGAGGTCCTTTTAGAGGGAAGGTCTGGTGATGGTATAGTATTGGTTGAGATGAGGATTCAGCTTTTAACTTTTTGTGAAATACTAAAAAACCACTTTGTAATATGTTATTAAAGAGCATGCAATTCCGTGGGGAATTCAAAGTTTATTTTGAAATGGCTGAGATGTCCAAAAATAAAGTCAAACAAAGCACTCCTAATAAAAGGTGGGTCTCACTTTTTGTTATGAGCGCTTTGTTTTGGATATCTCGGCCATCAAAACCAATTTTATGTAGATAAACTTTGAATTCCTCTTAGAATTATTAGAATTCAAAGCACGTTCTAAATATCTAAAAAAGAAAATATCATTAAAAAAAAATTTAAACCTGAAGCTCCATCTCAACCGAAACTATACCATCCCTTTTATATGTACACTCTTCTTCATAAGTCATACATGAATAAAATTCATGGTTATTTAAAGAAACATTAGATACGTGTTAGAGAATGACAAAGGGACACACAGGCAGAGTGCAGCAAATAGAAAGTCGAGTTTTCTGTGTATAGAACATAGGCTTTCGGTAACAATTACTGTAGCAAAAAAAAAAATTATGAGAAAAGTATCTTGGCCTAGTATCAATCATTTTGCATTCGACCTGCAATCTTTAGTTTATGGCACCAGGACAAAACCGTACTGGGGAGGGTAAAAAATGTATATATATATATATATATATATATATATATATATATATATGAAGAGTTTGTTTGCAAAAACCGATAAGTCCATTTTTGACGATTTTGAAGTACGGTCTCTGTCATAGAGTACAAAATGATACCTTTTAAATGATATATTGGTCACTACATATAAAGGTACATTTTTTAAGTTATGGTCAAAAGAAGCAAAAATTTTCTTATTGTTTACTTTATTTTTCTTGACCTTTAATGGCAAATATCTCCATTTGACAAATATGGACTTATCAGTTTTTGCAAACAAACTCTTCATATATATATATACATATATATATATATATATATATATATATATATATATATAGTGAGAACTTTGAGCAAAGAAAATGGGTTTTCATCGGGATTCGAACCCGAGACCTCCGGATTTATACTAGACCGGTACTCTAACGACTGAGCTATTGAAAACCCTAGATCGGTGTTCGTCCCAAATCCTCCTGTTTCTATATATATATATATATATATATATATATATATATATATATATCTTGCAAGTAAATGGGTTGCGTTCGTGTTTCAATCATCATGCAATTCAACATAAGATAAAAGTGACGACTATTGTGACGTTGACTGATCACGTCTAGAAAGTGACGAACTTTCGCTGACAGAGTAGTGTAATTCAAATTTTGCAAATTCGCGAAAATACAAACAAAAGAATACTAACAGTGATGATATGAACACAATATCGCCATCTTAATGAACATTCTGCTGAATCTTTTATCATAAAACTACTCCCTAAAAGCAAGAGAAACACTGAGTATGATAAGCTTTTCACCAGCAACATTTCACGTAATTATATAATATTGGATGGCCTTGAGACTAATACAAGGGAATATTGGACGAGCTATGCACAAATATTGGACGAGTCGAAGACGAGTCCACTATTTCCTTGTATTAACAGAAAATAGGACATCCAATATTATCATTATTATCCTACAGAGGATTTTAGCAAAGAATGTTTTCACTTAGGCCTACCCTTTCTGTCTCCGAGTGCTGTATGGTCTCCTACTGTACTTGATCCTGACATGGGGTATGGTACATGTACACTCTTCAGTGCAAGTTAATCCACTTTCAGTCCCTGATAAAACAGTGATCTATGCATCCAAGGTAGCCGTCATGTTACTGTTAGCCCGAGATCTATCTAATTTAGACCAAAATTAGATGTACATGTATTTGTATCCGAGATCTGAGAGACAATTCACGTCACATCTACCGTAGATCGTGAAAGATCAAATTATTAGTACTGTAGTCCTACTTTACTTAGTACTAGTACTATATTAACACATAATGTACTGTAACCTGCATGCAAATGCAAGCGGCAGCGGCCGGCTACATGTATATCGCGCGCGGGCTATCTAGCGCTGAGCTGATCGATCGTCATACCGTCGCCTGCATGCAAAAAAAAAAAAAAAAAAAAAAAAAATGCAACTTGTTTTCATCAAACCTGAACTTGATTTCCTGTTATGAAAGTGACATTTTGAAAAATTGTACGGAAAACAATTTCAACTAATTGGTATATGAAATTTGTTTGCATAAACACAGAATATTAGAAGAAACGATATTTTAGTTAATTCGTGATTGACCAATTAGAGACGTTTTTACTTCATATTTCAGGTCATCTCGTATAAAATATATCTCAACCAATCACGGTGCACTTTATATTTAAAAAAAAAAAAAAAACTTTGGGCAACCCCCTCTTGCCGTTCAATATTTTAAATATTGGTCGCCTCGGCAAAAAATATTGTTCAACAAACAAACAAAGTGGGTCGGAGGTTATGAGGTGCGTCTACAAAATAACACTTGTATTTGGGCTCTAAAAATCCTCTGTATGGATAATAATGTGTCATATTATTAAGCCTTTATTCACATCCAGTATTTTTTTCCATAGCGTCATATTCTAACGATATGAGATTTTGTATACATTAACACATCAAGGATGGCGCTGCTTAGATCTTTCACACGGAACACATTATCTTTGTTACGCTGCCCTCAATCTAGGCTTGGACTGACGATTCACCTAACTTGGATTCTGCAGTCTGCTCGGTAAAGCTAAACAACGCTTTCGTTTCCCGCTGACCGCTAAACAGATCTTGAAGAGCGACGCGAAACGCGGAGTGACGAACTGTGTATATAAACGGGTTGACGCACGAGTTGCAAAAGCCAAGTAGAGTAAAAAGACGGACCAGGTATAGGGGTGTGTCGGTTTCGGAGAAGGAGATCAGACCGAGGTTAAGTCCAAAGAAAAAGGCGTGGTTTGGACCCCAGCACATGACGTAGATAACAATGACGATGAACATCATCTTCAGGATGCGGTCTCTCGCGGCGAGATGAGAAGATGACGGCCGGGCTCCGGACGAGCTGTCCTCGCCGCTGAAACGCTTGGACTGTCGGTAGAGTGACCCAGCGATGAGGGACTGGGACACGAGCATGGCCACTGCTGGAAACAGGAAACGGTAGACGAACACGTAGACGCCGTAGGCGAGCTGGGTCTCTGGTGAAAAGTAGCTGTAAACGCAGGCGTGGGAGGACGCGCGGTAGTAAATTATGAACATGCTTTCGCAGAGAGCGATAGCCAGGATGATTGACCAGATGACCACGATACACGTGTTCACTCTCCACCTGGTGACCCAGCGGGAGAACTGGAGCGGGAAGACGATGGCGATGTATCGGTCCAGCGAAATGGCGACCAGGATGTAGCTCGAAGCCGTGATAGCTGTCCACTTGAACACGCCGCCAAACATGAGTTTGCAGTACACCACACCCAGCCAGGTGTCGGGAACAAAACTCGCCTCGGGCCACGGGAGGATGAGGAAAGACGTCAGGGCGTCAGCCGCGGCAAGCGCGCCGATGAGCACGTCGGTGGTGCGACGCACGTTTCCGCCCCGAAAAAGCACCACGATTACGAGCATGTTTCCTACGATTCCGACACCGGCGCAAAAGATCCCCACAATGGTCGACCATGACCACGGCGTACCAAACCATCGCCAAGTGTCGACATCATCTCTCGAGCCATCTTCAATCCCTGACCTCCGAGAATACGTTGAGGATGTATCCGTGGTGTTTACCCGCCCGGTCCTGTGGCTGCTAAACTCCAGTAAGCGACCAGTGCCTGGAGATCGCGCCAGCCATGTTACAGTAGATTCCTCCATGATGTTTTCAGTCGTAGACTCCAGTCCAGTCGCACTGGTGATATTGCTTCGGACGGATACCAACAACAACAGCATGCTGAAGATTTCTTTCTCCATGTCACGTCCTTCAGATATAAAGCCAAATAAAAAAAAAAGAAGAAGACTCAAATTGAAGTATCGGAAAGCAACGTTGGGGAAGGCATTAAGCGGGTAAACCTCCAGTTCCACAGTTGTTTGTGTGTGTATTTGTGTGTGTTTATTTTAGTATATTTCTTTTCCTGTATTCTGTATTCATGACTTTCATTTCTTCATATCACTTCCCGAACACACTTTGTCTTTTGCGCTATACACAACCTGATTGTAAGTAGCATAATGAGGTTAATTTCAAAAGACGCGAAATCCATTTTTAATCAAAATCAATATCTCTTCATAACAAGATTGTGAGTGTACTCAGGATTCTGATTAGCCATAGAGCTCATTGTCAGCCTTTCAACAAAAGTGAAAAAAAAATGGTAAATTGATAATTTCTTTTGTATCTATTGTTTCTATTGTATTTCTGAAGAAATAACTGCAATTCAAGTATATCTTTTAATGCCATTTTAATGATGTGTGATGACATTTCTTCAATCTAAAAAAAAGTAAAAAAAATAATGATAATAAATCGACGTGTGGACAAGAACTGAAACTGGTGAATTAGAAAAAAAAAAAGAAGAAGAAACTATTTACTCTAAACAACCAGACGCTCATTTAGCTCATTTTGGAATTAAGCTGATCAATTATTTTCAGTTTAAAGTCTTAAAATCGGCAGCCAGAGAGGGAAGGATGATTATACACTTTGGTATCATTAGGCCTGTGCTTGCTCGTATTTAAACTGAATTGTTGGTTGAAGATTTCCGATTTGTTTTTTTGAAGCGGTTATTACCACATGATTTCATCTCTTTACATCCATACTGCTCCACGGACAGACAAATAATGATAAATACATGAACGTTTGAATATTGTTCTGCACAAGCTCTCAACACGAGTCGAATGCTACTACTGTATAAAACTGATAAGGACGGATAAGTAAAAAAAAAACAAAACAAAAAAAAAAAACAATGACAGAAGTAACATAGTATCGGTAGAACGGATAAAGTAGCTTTTCGCGTGGTAAATTTCATTTCGTACATTGTACAAAATAGTATATAAACGAGAAAAAAAATGTTTTAAGTTTTTTGAGAAAGCAAATTAATCGTAAATTACTGCAAGAAGAGTGACAAAGAGAAAACGGTCTTTTAAAGTGTTATCAACAAGTCAAAGTGTTGGCAGTAGTCATTTCACGAATAACCCCAGTACATGCAGGCCTAATTCGATTCTCAGAGACTCCAACCCCAAGCACCTTCTGATCTGGAGATTCTCCCGCCCGAAACCCCTAGCAAACGGGAGACTCCAAGTTGATGTGTGCGAAGAGCGAAGTTCCTAGGGTTCTGATGTTCTCTGGTGCTATTATAAGGCTTATTTTTTTCAACATACGATAGCAATAAGTAAGAAATCCTTTCCACCGGGAGACACAGAGCCAGGCGGGAGAAATCAAATCTCAAGCGGGAGAACGGGAGATTTTGCAAAAATGGGCTTTCGGCAGAAGATCTCCCATCGAAAACGGGAGAGTTGGAGTCTGTTCTACTCTAACTTTGCATCATTTTAAGTCTTTCTGTGCCAGGAAATTACAGGACAGTGTGTACATCACTATGGGCTTTTCTGTGTCTAACTTAAAGCACACACATGTTTACTGATGGTGGGCAATAGGCTGGTATAAAAATTTATTAATATTCATAAACATATTGAAATTCAATGCAGACCTTGGAAAGAATTATTTTTCTTGCGTTCAGCTGACTTGTCATATATGTGGCAACGGAATTGCAAATATCAAAATGTAGGCCTAAGTTGGAGAAGAACTTAAACAAAAATCTTAAGCTTGAAAACATGATTTACATGCATTTAAATACGACCTAATGATTGTACCAGCATAGAAGAACATGGAGGCGAAATGGAGATTAAGGAATGAAAAACAAAAGGGCTTAGTATACTACCTGTGATATTTACTCAATTAGCTGTAATAGTTTAACGTATTAGCTTCCACATTGGTACATTAATAGTCCACATTCGTTAGCAGCGTCTGTCAAATAGTCATATTGTATGTATAGAACAGTAATCTGTACAATTAAACTGACATAGTTGTGCAAAAAACACTTCACAAGAAATTACTCACTT
The DNA here is from genome assembly GCF_964275005.1 of Diadema setosum. NCBI lineage: Eukaryota > Metazoa > Echinodermata > Echinoidea > Diadematoida > Diadematidae > Diadema > Diadema setosum. Next base: position 1,456,727 of record NC_092687.1, read on the forward strand.
GAATACTATACTCCTCACGTCGTAATACGAACCAGTGGACAGTAAGTGACAAGATGAAAAATGAGAAAGCTCCTCTTATAAATGTTTGTTAGTCTTTCTTTGAAAGGCTTTACTCCACTCGCAAGCTGGATTAAAAAAACAACAACAAGGATATCATTACAGAAAGACGAGACCTGCGGTAAAACGCCATTCAAGGTGGAGTATTTCATTTTTTTCTCTCTCTCTCTTCTTAATTCTCTTTCCCTTTTCCCACTGGTGACCCTGCTCATCTCTTTATCAAACAGAGATTATAACATTCCTTTTCGTCTTGTCTTACAATATTCAATATGAAATACAATATCGATCCTCAGCGCAAATGCCTATCATCAAATTCGTAGATTCATATACAACAGAGAGTTTCTGAATACATTGATTTCGAACATCTTTGCTACTTTCAGTTGACAACCTTTATTGCGAGTCATTCTTCATTATTCACTTCTAGACTCACTTTACTGTTCTTCCACTATATCAACTGAGAATCTGAGAGAGAACTAAAAAAGAGCGGTCGGCATTCTTCATAATATTGACTGTGCATGAGTTGATGGTATTCGCATCTTCTTCTATTCATTGTAATGTTTGAATGGATGAGAAATGCCATGAGAATAATCAATATTGATATCGTTTCCGCATAAAGGACAGCACTTCTCGGTAGGCCAAGGCAGCTCATAATTCTATTGCAAACATTTTGAGACCTTTAATACTCCCCGAGCTTTTCAATTGTGGGTGAAAGCTCCTTCCAATGAGCAGGAAATGACAGCGTGTTTTCCCTCCATGATGCTATCAGGGTCCTCTTGGAAAGAATGTGGGGATGAAATTCTGGTTATTTTTCTCTCGCAGGAACAGAATCTTTCAAGAGAAAGTGTTATTTGTCAAAGAAAGTTCCTCCTTTGACATGCTTTTATTCAGGTACACGCAAACACACACACACTCACGTACACACACACACACACACACACACACACACACACACACACACACAAAGTTCTGAGACTCTCCCTCACATAATTTCTTTCATCTTTCTTTGTATGCCTTTCTTTAGGAATATGTATCCATATTATATGAACGATTATTTGTATATATTATGATATAACCATTAGATACATAGATATTCGTATATATACTATATCTTTACAAATATATCCATATTATATACACTATACATATGTTTATACAATATATTATATATATATATATATATATATATATATATATATATATATATACATATATTATACATATACATATATACACTCAGCAAAAAAAGTAAGTTCCCCCTAACATTTTTGGATATATCACAAAAAGTATTTTACGGATTTTCATAATTCAAACGGGAATGGATAGGGAATTTTATTACTCATAACATGAATAGCATATCCTTGCCACCAGATATTATTATTGGTGTAAAAAAAAACACATTTTATGTTAAAATGCATGATGGAAAAAGTTGCACTTTAGGCTATATGAAGCATATTGTATATATTTCCTATATAAGTTAGCAAATGACCTTTTTAAATTGTGTAATTCTCAGGAATTTCTTCAGGTACAATTTGCTTCCCTATTAAACAGATGTTATGCATACTTTTAAACAATAGCCTTTTCAATAATTTATGAAAATGTTGGGAGAAGCCATGTGATTTGTACAAATTGTAATTCCAACTTGGGTTGATCAATGTGCCTATGGCCATTTTGCATCATGCGCTCAAGTTGTAATTCAGTTTGTTGAGGGGAATGGCATCGAACGAATGAAGTGGACTGCAAGATCCCCTGACTGTAATCCAGTAGAGAATCTTTGGGATATCATTAAGCGGAAAGCGAGCAAGAAGGTGAAAAATGACACTTCGCTACAATAATTTCAGCGCATCTTGCAGAGAGCATGGGCCAACATTGAGTAGCGCCAAGTACAAACTTTAGTTAACAGTATGAGGAAGAGATGCCGGCTGATCATTGAAGCGGATGATGGACATATCAATTATCAAAATACGTGGCTGTATGCTCATGAAAAGAAAGAGATAGAAAAATATGCAATAAACCATACTTAAAAGTTCAGAATTATGATTGATTGTTTGATTATTTGTGTAAAAGTCACTGCAAATCACTAAAGTGCAACTTTTGTTTCCATGCATTTTGACATAAAATGCATTTTTTAACACTAATAATAATATCTTATGGCAATGATTTGCCACTCATGTTATGAGTAATAAAATTCCTTATCCATTTCGGTTTGAATTAAGAAAATCGGTAAAATACTTTTTGAGATATATCCAAAAATGTTAGGGGGAACTTACTTTTTTTGCTGAGTGTATATCCATATGATAGCTGGGCAGATTGATATATAAATATACTTATCTCATCACACAGTTCTACTGTACCTTACCAGAAGCCATTGCTCTTTCTATTTTTTTTTCCGATGTTCCATTCTTTCTTTTTAACTGCAACCACTTTATTCCTTTCATATTTCGCTCTCTTTTGGAAAGCAGAATTATGTGTATTGAAATCACCATGTCAGGCATGCGTGTATGAGATGTATGCGTGTATGTAAGATCTTAATATGTATTTCGGGCCACCAAAATGGCAAATTCAAAGATTCAGTTGCACAAACGGGACACTAGAGAAAAATGCTGGTGTCCTATTATATTCGTAATAATACAGTTGTACATATATATACATATATATATATATATATATATATATATATATATATATATATATATATAGATCATATTACATACACACAGAGTGAAATTTATGAGAATTGCAGATGATTATTTATTTGTGTATGTTCGTGTGTTTGTATGTAAATATCTATAAGAAGAGTTTATTCGCAAAATCGATAAGTCCATATTTGCCAAATGGAGATATTTGCGATTAAAGGTAAAGAAAAATGAAGAGAATAAGAAAATGTTTGCTTCTTTTGACCATAACTTCAAAAATGTACCTTTAAATATGTAGTGGCCAATATATCATTTAAAAGTTATTATTTTGTACTTTATGACAGAGGCTAACAAACACTTCATATACATTAAGTTTACTACAGGGGAAGCGCTTATTCGTATTTATTATAGATGAAGACTAGGGTATAAAATAAATTCCTCTTAGGGGCTGGACTTTTTTTGGGGAAAAAACGTATATTTTGCTTCACACACTGTTTAACATAAACGGGGTAGGTCTTCATTCATTATAAGCTGACAAAACTATAAACTTGTATCGCATTAAATAAGTGAAGTTCGTAAAGCACTTTCAGCAGTTTCTTTTTCCTTTATTATGATCATAGACGAATTCATTCAGATGTCACGTGGGCAATTGCTGTGTCCTAAATCATTGTAATTATTTTACACATGAACATGATCATTCCGTGAGCAAGCAGATTTTTTGATGTAGATAGTAAGACATTCAACAATTACTGTAAATTTAGTTAGTGTTAAAGATATGTAATACTTCTTGAGAATTTGTTTTGGAAATAAGTTGGAATAGAAAGGATATTTATGACATGCTTTTTTTTTTTATTCCCCCGTTCCTTTATAATATTCTGAATTTTATCTTTTTTTTCATTTCGATATTCCGTATCCTCTAAAAGTTCATCCTCCCTTTTGTTGTTATCATCTCATATATTGACATTAGACAGCTTATTTACAGAAGATTCCGGGGTCACATTTGTGGTTGCCAACAGTTATCACAACAGAAAAAGAAAAAAATATATATGTATGTATTATGAAACATTTTTACATCCCCCCCCCCCCCCATTCATACGTATTCAGCACACGAAACAGAGATATTTTGGCAGAACACTCTTTTTTATGGACATCAGATAATCGTTTGACCCGTCTCTTCCAAAAGACACGGAAGATGATGAAAGTATATAAGTTTTTACCCCTGTATTATATCATTTCCGTAACTTTTATCAAGATTTGTGAAATGTCTTTCGACGTTTTCTCTGCACATTTATCACGCTGACGTCATGAATTGAAGTCGTGTTCTCGCCAAGAGAGGGCGGTACAGGGAATTTAGTAGCCAAAAGTGTTGCAAAATCAAAAGTTTTGAAAAGAGTGTGCTATGTTCTACGTACCGTCATGACAATAATAATAATAATAGTAACTATTATTATTATTATTATTATTATTATTATTATTATTATTATTATTATCATCATCATTATTATCATTATCATTATTATTATCATTATAACAATAATAAGGTCTTCTATTCTAGTTCGGTGGTCGAGAGGGACATTGTGGGTAAAATATCTGGCCAAAGACGTAAGCACTAGGCGGGATTCGAACGCGGTCCTCCCGTCCGATCGGGAGTCGGGAGTTTTATCCACGGTGCCACAGCGCCCCCACCGTCGTTCATGCTGATTACCTACAGCCTTGGTACTTTTGAATTTCGTAATTGGAGAGTCAAGTTCTCGTGAAAAAAAAAAGAAAAGAAAAGAGGAAAAATTAATTTGGCACTTTCATTCACATTTTTTTTTAATTCAAGGACGAATTACATCGCCGAAATTCAAGTCTTTATACAGAACATATGCAAAAAACTTCATAGAGAGAAGGGAGGATACCGTCTCCCGACCTCCTTCCCTCCCTTCACCCAACCCCACCCCCCCCCCCATCCCCCAGCCAAATTCATCCGTGCCGTCATGCCTGCTTCTCCCATACCCTATGCAGCACCATATCGCCTCGCTCCCTCGAAAGGGTCCATTCTTTCCCATTTTGACCCCAATAGAAACTCAAGTGACGGGTCTGTGAGCGCGTAGGTGCATTGTGAATGTGTGTGTGCATAGTTTTGTATTATGTCTATGTATAATAGTTTATACACACTCGCATGTTTCTAGACTATTTCGTAAAAACACAACTAAGTGGCTACTAACTGCTAACATTAAACTGCTACAGTATGACTTTGTTATTAACATTAAACTGCTACAGTATGACTTTGTTATGGGTCTAGGACTTGTCCCCCGGAGGACAACTCCCCCGGGGACTACTCCCACCTGACAACTCCCCCGGAGGATGTCTCCCCCGGAGGACTACTCCCCCGGAGGACCACTCCCCCGGGGGACCACTCCCCCGGGGGACCACTCCCCCGGGGGACCACTCCCCCGGGGGACCACTCCCCCGGGGGACCACTCCCCCGGGGGACCACTCCCCCGGGGGACCACTCCCCCGGAGGACCACTCCCCCGCGGCCCGGAGGACAACTCCCCCGGAGGACAACTGCCCCGGGGACGTCTCCTGGGGGACAATCCCATACTGAACAGAGATTTTGTGTGTGTGTGTGTGTGTGTGTGTGTGTGTGTGTGTGTGTGTGTCCTAGAAATTAGAATTAAATTCATCTGTGTAAAAACAGTATTCTTTTTAAATAAAATTCAAATTAAAGTTGGCGTTACCTAAGACACGTCCATCTTTATAACAAAGTTCTTGAAATCTCAGCACAAAGTTTTTACCATTGTACACGCTACATGTAATGTCGAAAAAAGTAGAAACGCAGGTCCATTTTATCACTGAAAATTGGTCAAGAGATTAACACATTGACGGATACACGCTTTTGAGGGGAGAGTTCATTCCTTAGCATGTACCTGTTATTCTTCATTATTTTATAATATTTTAAGAAGTCCATTCTTTGATGATTTTCTTTTTCTTTTTGCAATTCATGATTATGATAAGGAATATGTGAAATGAAAGAAAGATATCATTCAGAGGGGTGAAGGCTCAAGTTTTTGAGTTTGACTTGCCATATCTTATATCTTACATTCAACTTTACTACATGTGTAATCATAGCAACACATCTTATAAACACAAACATTACTGATACTTGTAAAGTGAGTAACACTTCACTTCAATATTGAGATATCACGGCTTTGTATGACACATTACAACGCACTCTTATAACGACGTAAGTTCAATCTCGCTCTTCACACTTGGAGGAATACTTGTGATTGTTTTGTAAACTGTACTTTTGTTCACTTTTAGAAATGTGTTATTTTTGTCTTTGAAGAAACGTTAATCATTGTTTCTCTTATAATAATCGACAAAGCTGTTACTTTTGATAAGTTAGATGAAACACTTTTATTGCACTCAAAATGTAACTAACTCTACTCTCCAGAAGAATGGTTCAACATCTAAACATTATCACAATCCCGTGATCATTGTCATTTCATTTCCCGTCAAATTCCGGTATCTATCCTATAAAATAGATAAGTTTTTACACTGGTCCATATTTTTGACCTGATCTTGTGATACGATATTATGTTGAGTCATCTAGCTTTGTTGCATTAAGGATTGTTTTCCGCTGTACCTCTTCTGATGTCAATTCTGTTTTGACAGGAGCATTTTTCCTTCACATTCCACTATGCAACTTCTTGGAAACTTTGTCTTTGACACAACAACGCTTTTCGCTTCGATCAAAGTAATTTTACTGCACTTTTGTTTCTTGGTCAGGTTTGTTTGCACATTCTTTATTGCTTTTGGTTTCAGCAGCTGACTAGCTGTTGGCAGGGTGGTCCTTGTCCTCCTCTGCATCAACAATTGTGCAGGACTAGCATCTAGCCCATCGATCGGTGTGTTCCGATAGTCAAGAAATGCCAAACCTGGATCTGTTCCATCTCTCATTGCCTTTTTCATTAGACATTGCGATTTGTACTGTCTTTTCAACTTTCCCATTGCTATGTAGAAAGTGATGAAGACGTGACATGCTTGAATTGGTACTGACAAGCAAACTCTTTGAACTGGTCACTTGTAAACTGTGTACCATTATCTGATACCACAATCTCCGGTATACCATTACGTGCAAAAGTGTTGTTTGCATACTAACTTCAATTACTCTTACGCTAGACATTTTTTTTTTCCATGTTCAAACGTTATCAAATAAAACTGTGTGAAACAAAACTCAATTTTCAATTAATTGAAACTCGAATCATCCCATCTTTGTGGTTGAGAGATTTGTGTTGGTCGTGCGGGTGTGCTTTCCCAGGGCTGTTGGAAGATATTACCTTTTTACACGTTCAAGTCTTTTCAGGCACAGAATATTCATATTTTTTTTCTGTCAATTATTTCTCCGACATTAAGAATTGTAATGATGTTCAGATAAATTCACAGTCAACATAACAAACGAAAATTGCACAATAAAGTATTACTGACAGTGACATATAGGATAGTAACTATCATAAGAATCTAAGACGAAAATCATAACCCCATTAAAAGGGTATTTCTAACAACATAATATTCCTTTGTAGAGGGAGACAAACTGAAGAAACTCAAAAATTTGAGCCTTCACCCCTCTGAATAATATCTTTCTTTCATTTCACATATTCCTTATCATAATCATGAATTGCAAAAAGAAAAGGAAAATCATCAAAGAATGGACTTCTTAAAATATTATAAAATAATGAAGAATAACAGGTACATGGTAAGGAATGAACTCTCCCCTCAAAAGCGTGTTTCCGTCAATGTGTTTTAATCTCTTGACCAACTTTCAGTGATAAAATGGACCTGCGTTTCTACTTTTTTCGACATTACATGTAGCGTGTACAAAAGTAAAAACTTTGTGCTGAGATTTCAAAAATTTTGTTACAAAGATGGACGTGTCTTAGGTAACGTTAACTTTAATTTATATTCTGTATAAAAAGAATACTGTTTTTTACACAGATGAATTCAATTTTAATTTCTAGGACACGAATAAGAAACATCTCTGTTCAGTTATGGGATTGTCCCCCAGGAGACGTCCCCGGGGCAGTTGTCAGGTAGGAGTTGTCCTCCGGGGGAGTTGTCCTCGGGGGGAGCTGTCAGGTGGGAGTAGTCCCCGGGGGACTAGTCCTCCGGGGGAGTTGTCCTGATACGCTTTGTTATATATGTAAGATTAATGATTATTGATGGAATCATTATCCACAAGAATTTGGGAAGCTGGTCTCCTTTCCAGACGCTGGAGTACCCTGCAAGAATGAGACGAGAGAATGGACGAGTGGATATTCATAAAGTGCATGCTCTAGTAAACAGAAATGTTTCATTTTCAATGACACAGATAGACACATAGGTATAATCAAGATAAAATCAAAGGTATATTAAGAAACCACTGACTGTGTTGAAATATCCGACAAAATTTTAAACGAAAGCCAATGGAGACGTCTCAGTTTTGAAGCTGCGAGTTCGCTATGTTTTTTTTTTTATTCTATTGTCTTCTTTGATAACGTTGCCACCTTTGCCATCTTGCCGTCGACTTCTTTACGAGTTTTTGTTCTATCATGATATTTCACGAGCGTGAAGAACGGTAACAACATCGTCTTCTTTAGACGTCCATTCTTTAAGGGAAAAAAAGAAAAAGTGTGTTTCATCAAATTTTTGCGGAACTCTAAAGTAGCCAAGAGTGTGCTAACCATTCATCTAGGTTCTTAACATTTTAATATTCTTGGCATAGTTAATCAATTTTTCTTTTACGTTAACCTCTGTTTTTTTTTTTTTTCAACTACATGACATTGTTACACGTTACTCCTTTCTTTTATTATAATGAAGGATGAAATACAAAATGTAATTTCGGGACAGGTTTTGTGATTCTTTGTTTGTTTCTTTTTTTCTGAATTAATCCATAAACTTAATTATTTATTTGTTTATTTATTAATATATTTATAAAGTTAGTTAGTTTGTTAGTTAGTTAGTTAGTCAGTTAGTTGGTTAGTTAGTAAGTTACTCGGTTAGTTCTTGCTAGTCTGCATGCTTGCTTGCTTTTTATATCTATCATTTTTTGTTTCATGGAGTTGAAGGTTATTACCCCGTTGCCAGGCTTGGTAGGAGTAGAAAAGCAGCCTGGAAAAAGAAGACAAAGGGCGAGTAGAAGAAGACCGTGGCCGAATAGACATACTGAGACATGAGGGGCGTGATGATATAGGCCGCACTGTTCATGCATCCAGCCGTGGCAAGCATCAGACCTGAAAACGGAGTTTATGATCATCGAGTGTTAGCAAGCATTTCCGGTGCAGTAGAGTACTGATGTGGAGAGGGAGAGTTTACGATGAATATCTTACTAATCAGTGCATTTCGACTTCTTTCGCTGCCTGCCGCTGTCTTCCTGGAGCGAGAGTTGAAATTATTTCATGATAATCACTAATGATGTATTACAGTCACGTAAGTGATTATTAACTGTTATATGTGACAGATTCTGTTTTAGTGATGCATTATGATACGATTATTGCTATAATTCATTTCTCCATTTTGTTCTATTTTCCTTGAAAAGACTAAAAAAAAATACAAGATGTGATTATACATTGTAATAGCTTGCCATAGTATTTACAAAGTGATTTGAGGTTTCGGCCATTCACACCCTCACACTCAACCACCCAGATAAATGATAATGATCCTTTATAGCTCGCTTAATGTGCAGTATACATTGTAGATACTTGAAGAAAGCGAATTGTGGCATCTCCCGACAGCACAATGCATACGAATGAGGAAACAAAATTATGTAATACTATGAACATCAAAAGTGGTATAGCTTCAAAATGTACCCTGTAATGGTAAGAATGAATTACGTAACAATATGAAAATATTGTAGACTCACAGAACACCTGCTTATAAAAACCCACTCCGGAAGCGAAGAAACTTACCTCGTTCGTTGGGTTCCGCCAGTTTCGATAGCTGGGATCTTACCAGCGGGAAACATAAAGCGCATAGGACAGCGACGGCAACACCTATATAGAGAATTTCAATGCATAATCACCTCAGAGCTATCACGGTTTAGTATAGACAATACAAAGGACTCTCACTCATTTATCAGGAGTCATATATTTCGTCGCATTTGTTATTTTCTATTTGTTTGTTTGTTGTTTGTTTATTTATTTGTTTATTTTTGCTTCTGTGGGTCAAAAGAACTGATTGATCATAATGGCATTTTTCTAGAAAGCTGCACTGCACCACAATTTTTTGTTCTGTAGAGAGTGCGCATATTTCTCTTACCATAAGACTTGTTTTCGCCTTTTGTTTCAGCCTAGATGAAACTATTATCTATAGGAAAAACATGCTGAAAGAGATCTTTTGATTTCTAATTATTTTCGTGTTTCAACATTTTCTCATTACACTCAGCCTCACCTAAGTCGGCCTCGCACAAGTCGAAAAATTGGCTAAGTCGAAGAAAAATTCACTCCCTGATGGCTATAAGATTGTCTATCCTTTAAGTCAATGTTGACGTACGTCAAAGGGTTCTCTCGGGTCTTTGGATTTGACTTAGACAAGGTTGGCTGTTTTTTGAAGGGCAGCTAGGTTGAAATCTCGAGTTGAACAATAATGGTCTCCGCCTGGAATTTAACCCGAATTCTTTGACATGGAACGCCAACGAATTTAGCGAGATTTTTTAGCGGTTCAGACAGGTCCTATAGCTCGATCACCCAGCGGAAAATTTTTCTACCCTATGTGGGTGTTCCTTTTTCGGGCAGAGAGTTACGAAGAATATCCAGCCGCGTGATTCAGCTGGATCTACTGATAAGACTCATAATCCATATACTTATATATATATATATATATATATATATATATATATATATATATATGTATATATATATAGATATAGATTATATGCATACATAAGCCTTATACTTTATCATATTATATTATATTATATTATATTATATTATATTATATTATATTATATTATATTATATCATATCATATTATATACTACGAACTCTGTATGTAACATAGATATAACTTTTATTGATATTATATATGATGAATTTTATATGAATGTTTCTTGCTATGAATTATGATAAAAAGGGTCCCAGTGAACTTCTTTATTCGGAATGTCCACCGTGTACTGTATATCTTACCTATAAACAGACCAGCCTGGCTTCGGGCAAACCCAATGATGACGTATACTAGCAGAGTGTTCCAGATGCTGAGCTGCAGAACCCAGTTCTCACTCAGGAGCCGCGGCAGGATCGCACCCCCAACAATCATCCCTATTATCAAGCGATTAGAATGATATACAATGTACATTATATTTCAAGATACATACGCAGGGGCGGCGCAGCCGTGGGGGCCGTGGGGGTTCGGGCCCCCACACTTTTTGTGCACCATACAAAGGAATACATAAGGTGGGACGGGGAGAGATGAGCTGAGGACCGTTTTTTTTTTTTTTTTTTTTTTTTTTTTTTGCTTGCTTGTTAGCTCATGACACCCGGAAGTGGGCCAACATACTTTTGAAAACACTGCGCTTGCCCTGATATGTGTGTAATGTTTATATATTTCAAATATATAAACATATATGACTACATATATGTATATATATATATATATGATTACATATATGTATATATAGAGCGAGAGAGAGAGAGAGAGTGAGAGGAGAGGTATTTGGAGCAGCATGAAGACGAACAACTTAATTAAGATGGGATATTAACGTAAGCGTAGCTATTACTATGAGTTATGTGGTGACACAATTTACTCAGAAACGAATACACTTTTAACGAGCATTTGACAAAAATAGTATCCACTCATAATGACGCAATTTACGCGATTAATCAGTTTTATGTAAACACAGTCATTTTGGGTTTACTATCTATAAAAGATTATAAGTTTTTATTGATAGGCCTACTATTATTACGTGTTTCACTTGCCTTTCCGCATTCACTGAATCTCAAACACATTCATTTTTATGTTTTCTTTTTTTCTGGGAAATTTCTTTGGGAGCCTTGCTCTTGCGAACATGAAATCGTGTTCAATCTATTGTGCTTTCCCCGTTTCTGTCGGAGACAAGGTAAAGCAGGAGTCTCTCAATAGATCTTTTCAAGTTATTGGTAGGCAATATACTTCTTTCTGTCGTTGTCTGTGACATTCAGAGAAATGATAAAAATCTACATGGGAGTAACTTTGACTTGCTAAAATCATGTTTCAACTTCTAATTTATCTCTTTCTGTCTTACCAAGTGCGCTGACGATGTACAAGGTAACTTGAAGAACAGACACTTGAAGAGGCGTGAAACAGTAGGGCGCCCCCATGCTGTAGATGACGATAAGGTTCGAGAGACTCGCTGATGAGATCGTGACGCACACCATCACGGCCATGTAGAGAACCAGCTTGTATCTTCGCATGTTGATGTTCACCTTGGCGGTCAAGACATAAAGTTATATTGACTGATTATTTGGTTCATGTTTACTCCACATTTCCATGTTCGGCAGATGACTGTCATAAAATCGGCATACTAACGCTTCCTTGCATGGAAAAGTCTCATTAACATAACATACTGAGTCATCACAATGAAGCATAACTTTGCCTACAAATTGCCAACGTCATTATCCAGTGACAGCCTACAAAAGTTGTTTATGCTTAGACAGGATATCAATTTCTTAGGAACTTTGTTTTCTTTTTACCTATTTATTTCCTTTACTACCAACAATCATTCCGTGCAGTATTGCTCAGTAGGTGCGCTGACTAGGGTTGAAGGGATTGTATAGTTTTGGTTCAGACCTAATTTCAGGTTTCTAACGTTTTTGGTGAGATAATGAGAAACCTCTTATGAAATATGAAAGAGCATGTAATTCCATGAGGATTCCAACGTTTATTTGAGGAAAATTGGTTTTGAAATGGCTGAGATATATTCCAAAACAGAGCGATTCTAATGAAGTATGGGACCCACCTTTTACTCCGATAGCTTTGTTTTACTGTGTTTTTGAGTGTTTCAGTCATTCCAAACCAGAATTTCATCAAATAAACTTTGAATTCCTCTTAAGATGGTATGCTCTGTACTATTTAAGAGTGTTTTCTTGGTATCTCGCAAAAAAAGCTAAAAGCCCAATTCTCATCTCCACCAATACTGTACCATTCCTTTGAAGTTTACAAAGAGGATTTTAATGTACCAAGACATTATGTTCAACTGTATATATTTTGTTTCGCAGTGGAACCGTTACCGGCTCGATACTTACCCGGAACATATTGACAACACCAGCAAAGAGCGATCTGCCCGTGGCCGTCCGTCTGTCCACAGTCTCGATAAGTACCCGTGGGAAAATGATATAGACCAGTGATGCACTAGACGTGGCGAATGCCAGAATTAAGGGCGTGAGGAAGACGTTATATTGCCCGCCGCCTTCGCCGCCGCCAAACTGCAACAAGAGTCCAAGCGAAATCTGCCCCAGCGCGCTGCCGACAAATGCGACCGTCTCTAGCACCACTACGCGAAAAGTGCGCGACTTTACTGACGTCACATCCGTAATGTACGCTGCCGCTGTTGACAATATGAGGGCGGTAGACCCGCAGAAGCCCGATATGAAGTCGCCGGCGATGAATACGTACAGAGGGAGCTGGAATCGGACGACGGCGAAGTACACAATGGACTGGCATAAGAATCCAAGGACGGGAACGAAGAGGGCGGGCTTTCTTCCTGCTCGGTCTCCCAGGAAACCGAACCAAAGTGCTGTGAATAAATCTGGCGAAAAAAAAAGGAAAGAAAAAAAAAAAGGAAATCAAAAAGCGTGGTGAATGATTTTTTTTTTCTTCGCGCATTTCCCTAACTTATCGGACATAATCCTTATGTCAATGTGTTTCCAGAGAGCTAAATAACATTATGACGTTTTGACCTCTCTACCCATCCTATAACAAAAACTATGTTACGTAAATCTTGTTAGGAAAATCATCTTATTTTTATCATAGTCATTGTGAGCTACGAAGGAGAGATTCAAAGCACACATTAATATCCCTCATGCGTGCATAATGAAATGTGTTGTAATGTCCTCACCATCAAAACAAAAGTGTTCTTTATAAAATTTCCTCGGCGTTACAGTTAGTAGTGATGTTACTATTGCTGCAAAACGCCCCTTTGTTATACCGATTCAATTCAGTCCACTTTAATTCAAACTTTATTTTCACACATTTTTTTTTCTCAAAAGAAAGTACAAATGGAGGATTATGCTTGATGGAGGCTATACTTACTCGGAATGAACATTGCTAAGCCTAGGTACAGCAACCAGAGTGACGTCACAGACTGGACTTCTTCGTTTACATTCGCAGAGCTCCCGTTCAGATTCCCATTCGCATCGCAAGTGGATTGGGAAACGTTGAGGTTCAGCGAAAAGTTGTAGTCTGCTGCGATACGCGCGTGAATATACTCTGCTTCCAGCGTGACCAACAGTCTGTATGAAAAACACGCGAGTGTCACAGGCAGTTCTATTGTCATAAAACGTGATTTCGCCCTCTCCAGCTCACATTTGGCAATAGCTTCTCCGCTGTCTTCGGAGTTGTTTATGAGGCGTTCAGTCGGTGTGGACGAGTTGTCAGGGAGTAATTCTGAAGAATTGTGAACAGCGCCACCAACCGTTTTTCTGACATGCACATCGCTGTCGTGATTGGCCATGGCGCGTGGAAACTATTGCAGCTGGACGATGAAGAGACTGCATGGAAGAAAGAAAAGGTGCTAGTCGTTAGAAAACTCTCAAAGCGCAAAGAGGAGATCTGTGCAATTAACTGGCGGCGATCAACATACATTTTACAGCCCCCTCTTGTACAGCGTGTCGTTGTACCTTTAAGTTACAGCGGAAGTTGTTGACTTTCCTGCCTGCAAGATACGTGGTAAGCATGATCACAGAAAAAACGAAACCGTTAAAGAAAGCTCCGCTTTTAGGGTATATGGCCACGAATAAATCGAAACCGTTTGTGTATTGTATGCAAATTTCTTTTTTTTTTATGAAAACTCGTCATGCCCTAAAAAAAAGTTAAATTTGATGCTATCTGATAATTTCGTTTTAAGTTTTACATCATTTTAAGAGAGTGCATAAAGCTGTCTGAATTTTCATGCTTACTATAGAAACGCAAGTATGAAAAATGATGGTTAAGGATTTGGTTACAGTTCAGTTATCCCAAAGGTTCGTCATTCTGAAATCTTCGTTACGCAGAATGTTTGTTATTCAGAAGATTCGTTATTCCAAAGGATCGTTACTCCGAACTTTCGTTATTCCGCGAAGTTCGTGAATCCGGAAAATAAATAAGGTCCGTTATTGCAAAGGTTAACTAATCTGAAAATGCCCAAAGGTTCATGATTTCGAAGTTCCGTTCTTCTGAAATTTCGGTTTCCCGAGAGTGAAATATAAGATTCTTTACTTCGGAGGTTCACGTATTCAAAAATAAAACACGGTTTGCTATTCCAAAAGATCATTACTCCGAAAATGAAAATAATCTGAAGGTTCGTTAGTACGACACCGAAATAAGGTTTGCAATTGCGAAGGTTTGTTTTGTACTCAACTTTTTTTTTCAGTTTATGATTACCGAACCTTATTTCATCTTCGGACTATCCAACCTTCGGAGTAACTAACCTAATATCATTTTCTGATTGACGAACCTTTGTAATAACGAACGGGTTTTTTTCGGATTGACGAATCTGTGTATACGGAATTTAATGTGTTTCGGAATAACGAAACTTCGGAACGTATCATAACAATGATGATGTGTCACACTATTCATTTGCTATGTATGTATGTTTCATTTTATGCATGATGTATCATTTTCCCTGTACCTTATATGTTGTCTTTTATATCTGTTTGTATGTTTATGACGGAAATAAAACAAACAAACAAACAGAAAAAACATGCTCCTCGGATTGGTGTGTGGCGCAAACAGCGAGTTGAGCGATTTCTGCTTCTAAACAAGGTGAAATGTGAAGAGTTCGCCCATACAGAGACTTTCTGTAAAATATTTCTTCTGCAACGTAATTTCGCTAGAGATCCGCATTTCGTTACAACAAAGCTAATTCTTTTGTGTTTTTCTTCATCATTTGCACGCGAAAATGACTTTGATATATTTCGTTTTAACAGTGTTTGTTGTAAACGAATGATGCACCATAGACTTTAGTGATGATAATTTCGGGACTCGAATTTTTACTCCGTTGCTGAGAAATTTCGACATAACCGTGTTCGTTGTGCCGGGAGTGCATGCACTGTACTTTGTTTTTCAAATACATCATACTTCTCAATTATGCCACGTAACTTTTCTCTATATTATAATGCTAACATCCCTCCCCCACCCCCCCCCCCCAAAAAAAAGAAAGAGGAATCCAGCCTTAGATTGGGTAGAAATACGGAAAGTCCTTTGAAAAGGGAAGTTGATAACGAATATTCGATCACCTACAAGGCTGATACAAGGCCCCGCGACTCACATATGACTTGGGTATAGCGTGCAACTTTGTTATACACAGTAATTCTAGACTACTCTGTAATGACATACATTCAAGCAAAAATGGTTTGGTAATATTGCTTCATTTTATATTGTCTGTTGATTCGACTGCAACTTCACAGATGGTAATTCAGATATACATTTTGCCAAGAAACAGTCAAATGGTTTTGGCATTGACAAATGGATGAGCTCGTTGTATAAAGAGCAAAGGGCAGTTGTTGTTTTATTTCAGGCGATGAAAAACAACATGTTGTTTCAGTCAGCTGTGTGTAAATGCTTACACATTTCCACCCTTGCTTTCATACTAGGTGCACGATAAGAGCCTTCTATATGGGGATGTAATGACTGTCGGCAGCTGTGGAATTAATCTGTATCATGTGTTTCCTCTTGTATTTTCCTCTTTGCATTCTATTTTCTGTTTTTTATACGGGCCCAGTTATATGGAATACTTTGAGTGGTAGAATGATTTGTAGTATTTCATTTGATATTTCCAAATGCATATTAAAAACATATTATTGGCAATATTTAACACCAAAAAAAAAGGAAGTATTAAAGCATAATCTCTTATGTTCGTGTATGATAATGTGTATTCATCAAGACGTAAATTTCAGCAATGTTCATTATTTCCCTCACCTAGAGGGATTAAAAGTCAATATTCTGTATAGAAATGTTTCTGTCACTGTGATAAATTTTTACAATCCCATAAAAAGATTGTTCACACAAGATTTACTTTCTCTTACAGTCGACTGCCTGCCATACTATGTCATTGGAGAAGATTTTAACGCCCACCATCCTGCATGGGGAGGAACCACTATGGACCTCAACGGAAAAGTCATATTTGAATTTTGCAATGATCACGATATTGTTATACTTAACGATTCCTCAGCAACACGCTCTGACATTGCTAGAGGATCTTCCACATCAATTGACCTCACTCTTGTTCCTCCGTCATTAGCCCTCCCACTGTATAACTGGTCGGTATCCCCGTTTTCCCTCGGGAGTGATCATTACCTTATATCTTGTAGCGTTCATTTTACTTTGCCATTAAAGCGACTCTCCATACCTAGCGCTTCCTCTCAAAATCATGACAATCTTCCGCCCCGTTGGGCTTTTCGAAGAGCCAATTGGGAATTATTTCAGCGTGAACTAGAATCGTTACATCATTCACACAGCTCCCGTCCAGCTAATATTTACGATTTGTATGATCTTTTTCTACAATGTATTACCCAAGCTGCTAATGCTTCTATTCCCCTCCAGACCCCGACCTGTCGCCCACCTCTTCCCTGGTGGTCGGCGGCCTGTTCGAGAGCTGTCCGCGACCGTCATCGTGCCAAACGCAAGCTTGATAAGTCATATCTTTACGATGACTTAATCTCTTATCTACAATTCAATGCTGCAGCCAGGCGCACCATTAGATCAGCCAAACGTTCTCATTTCACTACTTTTTGCAACTTTGAACCGTTTTTCCCCACTCTCAGATGTATGGTGCAAAGTAAAACTATTGTCTTACAATAACACCAGGAGTACCTTCCCACCCATACTTATAAACAACACTTATACTCATGACGCCCACTGTATCGCCAATGCTATGGCAGTTGCTTTCTCTCAAAAGCCTTCCTTAACTTCCACTCTCCCTCTCCCTACTTCCCAACCCCCATCCCATATACATGACAATGATTCTCCTCTCAACGCTCCTTTCACTCCCAAAGAGCTCGAAATGGCGATCAAAG
The DNA here is from genome assembly GCF_964275005.1 of Diadema setosum. Taxonomy (NCBI): domain Eukaryota; kingdom Metazoa; phylum Echinodermata; class Echinoidea; order Diadematoida; family Diadematidae; genus Diadema; species Diadema setosum. The sequence goes on from NC_092687.1 coordinate 1,474,625, forward strand.
CTTCCAAGAACTCAACCCCTGGGGGCGATGGAATCAACAAACAGTTGTTCAGCCATTTAAATGACAATATGTTTTGCTCTCTGTTAGAGATTATTAACATGAGTTGGGAAACGTCTGTGATCCCGCCCCAATGGAAACACTCCATTATCAAGCCCATACTAAAGCCTGGCAAGGACAAACACTCCATCAGCTCCTACCGCCCAATTTCTCTCACACCTATTGTATGTAAACTAATGGAACGTATGATTGTCCGTAGACTCTCGTATATTATTGATAAATATGATTTAATTTCTTCCCATTAGTCTGCTTTCCTCCGACATCGTAGAATTCTCAATAATCTCCTGTGCTTAGAATCCGAAGTAAGGAAATCCCTATTCAGTAAAGGATATACGTTCGCTATCTTTCTTGACATTTGTCAAGCCTTCGACTCTGATGTCCCTCGGATAGGACATAAAATGGAGGTCCCGTGTATGAGAGAGCAACAACTCATGCACGTAAAAGATCCCGCTTCATTCATTCATCGCAAAGAGCAGGGTGTTTAACCCGGTGTAGTGGTCCCACCTCACATCCAACTGGACCCCATGGAAGACCAGCTTAACGTAGCTGAATATGGGCTATCCAGCCATCTTGTCAGATGGAAAATGAACAAACAAACAAACAAACAAACAAACTCTATTAATCATCAGGCACTGCTTTCCAGACTTTATTCCGTGGGACTTCGAGGCCGATTTCTAAGCTGGGTACAAAGTTTTCTGGACTCACGAACTTTTCAGGTGCAGATAAACTCCACACTTTCAGACATTCGTACATGCCAAGCTGGCCTCCCGCAAGGTAGCGTCATTAGTCCTCTATTATTCAATTTGTTTATTGATGAACTTATACATTGTTGTGCATCAAACGTGTCTATGTATGCTGACGACATCGCTTTATGGCATTCTTCTACCAGTCTTCGTCACATCAATACAAAACTCCAGTCCGATGTGAATAGCATCTCTGATTGGATGACACAGTATGGACTCTCTCTGTCTACTAATAAGTCTAAAGTGGTTATATTTCACTCTCGCCCAGTTTCTCCCACAGGTTTCTGCATTCGTCTCTTCAGAACGCTCCGCTTGAAGTTGTCCCTTCTCATAAATACCTAGGGGTTACCCTTGATTACTCCTTGTCATGGTCCCCTCATGTTCAAGACATCTTAATGAAATGCAACAAACGGCTAAACCTCCTCCATTCGCTAACCGGTTCAAACTGGGGCGGCGATACACAAATCCTTCTCTTACTCTACCGGTCTCTAGTCCGCCCACATCTCGACTACGACTGTGAAATATATGGTTCTTTATCCCCGCTCCTTTCAAGCAAACTAGATACAGTACAGGGCCATGCCCTTCGAATATGCACCGGCGCGTTACCATCCACTGCCCTGCATGCACTTCAAGTAGAATGTAACGAACCACCACTCCATATACGCCGTGAAAGGGCCGCCCTCAATTACTGCGCCTACATATACACACTGTCCCCACTTCACCCCGTCCGAAAAGCCATTGTCAACTGCTGGCAATTCTCTTCGAATAAATGGCCACAAAACAAACTTCCTTTCGCTCTCCGAGTCAAGCCGCTTACGGACACTTTCCTAAAGCTGCAACCAATGCATGTTTATCCCAGTCCCCCTTGGTCCATTGAACATCCCAATATTGACTTCTCTCTTCACAGCTCATGTCCCAAGACCGCCCTCCCTTCAGCGCAACATCAAACTGCTCTTCAAACCATAAAGTCCACATCATATTCAAATCACCTGACAATTTACACTGACGGTTCCCATGATCCCTCCACTAACTGTTCTGGCATTGGAATTTACGTACCTCACATCGTCATGAAATAACTGTAAGGGTTTCACCCATCTCAATTTGTCGTACAGAACTGGTAGCAATTCTTCTTGCCCTATCATGGCTGGAATCCTCTCCCCCTCTCAGAGCTGTTATATTCTCAGATTCTTTCAGTGCCTTGACACTTTTGAATAACCACACCTCAAATATCCTTGACCTTCCAATGAAGTCCTTCTTAAATGCTCAAATCTTGTAATGAATGGGTGTGACATCACTTTAGCATGGGTACCAGCTCACTGTGGTCTAGCGGGCAACGAAAAAGCCGATTATCTTGCCAAACAAAGTTTACGTAAGAATATTACAAAATCAGTGTTCCTCTAAGTGTTGATGATATACGATATGTAATTAAACATAGGTGTCTTGACGCTTGGAACGCGTTATGGCGCTCGTCTAAGAAAGGACGCCATCTTTTCAACATCCAACCCTGTGCCTCAAACACCTTCACCTTTGAAAGTCTGAATAGACGTGATGAAATAATAACTCACCGACTCCGCATGGGCAGAGCCAGATTAGCAACTTTTTATCATATTATCCGTAAGCATCCCACTGGTCTTTGCTCAATATGCAATGCATTGGAAACCGTGGAACATTATTTATTACACTGCAAACAACACACAAATCAACGTACAAATCTCATGCGTGCTATCCATAAGCAATCACTAAACATCTCTGATTTACTCGCAAATCACAAAGCTGTGGATGCAGTTATTGCCTATGTCAAGGAAACCAACAAATATCACAGTATTTAAGATTGCATAACTTTGCTGTAGCATGGACTTTGCGAAGTTTTGCAGAATGTACATGTACTTTATCATTTTGCAAACGTAGATTTCAAGATATTTTGTGAGTCGTCGTATAATATGTTATTATGCATCATTGTTATTATCAATTACTTGTTTATTAATAATGTCTCCCACGTTGCTGTGGAATGCATTTTTGAAGATGTATGTACATGTATCATACATCTTCATCAATAATTGCGAGTTGCCTATACACACGTCATGTTGGCATATATCTGCTTATCAATGATATGTTGGTTTTTGTGGGGGTTTTTTTTTCATGCTTGATTGTGATTAATCTCACTTATGTTTTATTTAGTCTCGTTTTCCCCTTCCCAGTACACAGGGGAAGGACTTTCAATCTCTCCTATCCTCAGCGTAATAGACCTTCACGACAATCGCAGCGGACATCGCTCTCCGGTCCCCTCCGACAACAAGCCGACCTTGGTCAGCCGTCACGTCGAGGCCTCCACCGTCCACCTCGCCTATAGGTGCCGGAATCTGCAGCAAGCGGGTTTGGGGAGTCACTCGCTGCTGCAGATCTCGGCATCTCCCTCAATGGGTCTCTATTATATAAACATATACATGTATATTGTCTTACGTTCCTTGCGTGCATTTCCCTAGCAAGAACAGGGGATCTTTTCGTTCATATACCTATAGCGTAATTTAATAAATGATACACCTTTCATCCTTTTTGTGGTGAGAACAACTTAAAATGTTTGTTAATCCCCTTTCGTATGAGTCGCCTGCACCTTTATTAATACTTATAAACTTGTGGTTTGAATTTATTTTGAAGATTATTATGACTCCCACTTTCTGGCACTAAATTGTACTTTCTTTATTTTTTTGGGCTTGAAGCCCGCAGGTATACTCATACGTCTTTGAATCCAGGAGTATATCTGTATCACATTTCTCCCTTGTTTGCTGCAAATATTTTTCTGTATCAACGCCTTAGAGCTCCTTGATATAAACACTGTATATATTTTTTTTCTTCTTTCTTTCTTTCGAACCAATGATACAGTTATAGTAATTTCATCTATTTTGTAAAAAAAAACATATCATTGTGTGTGTGCTCTATTTAAATACTGTACATTATTTTGGGTTGAACCATGATATGGGTATGTCTGTGCGTGGTTGGAGGTGTGTGTATGTGGTTGAGTGTGTGCACGTGGATGAGTTAGTGTGCGGTACACGCGCGCGTGTATTGTGTAGTTATTTGAGTTTGTTTGAAGAATATGAGGTATTCATCAATTTTTATGAGCTCCCTCGTGGAGACGTAATGAGCTCCTTTATGGAGACAACAATGAGCTCCCTCGTGGAGACTTTATGACCTCCTTTGTGGAGACAATATGAGCTCCCTCGTGGAGACTTTATGAGCTCCTTTGTGGAGACAATATGAGCTCCCTCGTGGAGACTTTATGAGCTCCTTTGTGGAGACAATATGAGCTCCCTCGTGGAGACGATATGAGCTCCCTCGAGGAGACTTGGTATGCATTTAATATTCTTGTTTATATCTCTTTAAGATCTATAATGTTTGTTTTTATGTTATAAGTGCTGTCTGGGGCAAATTATTTGTATAGGGCCCCATTTCTCTCTCTCTTCTTTCGTTCTTTAAAACAACAACAACAACATGTATGGTTGAATGCACGTGCGTGTCTGCATGTGTGTGTGTGTGTATGTGTGTGTGTGTGTGTGTGTGTGTGTGTGCATGCGTGTATGTCTGGCAGTGTGTGTTCTTGATTGCTTGTATGACTGTATTTTCTTCATGATTTGGGAACTTATGTTATTCCCTTTTTACATACAATTTTACTCTGTACAAACATAGCTTTTATGATACTTGATTGATGGCAGTCGCTATGGGTGATATGTTTGTGGGGTTCATCTCGATAAGCAACTCTGTTTTTGTTATCCCCATCCTCTTGTGCTTATACAGCCCTTTGCGATGATTATACACATGTACATGAGTTATCATGTAAACGCATTATTGTATTGTTTGTTGCTATTTTTAATCCCAGTCGTATTTTGCTTCACCGGAAAATGTGGCTAGCCTTGGTGCTTGCTTAGATAGGGCTGACTGGTCTAGTGTTTATGATAATGGTGACGTAAATGCGTCATTTGAAAATTTTTCAGGGATTATGAATAAATATTTAGATGGATATATTCCTACAATAAAAGATAAGTTAGTTAATTATAAAACGTCTCCTAAACTTCCATGGATTTCAAAATCTGTTCTTCGATCAATAAATAGGAAAAATAGGTTATATTATGAATTCAAAATGAAAAAAAAACTGAGAAGTCAAAAAATAAATACACTTCGTATAAAAATATCTTAACGAAGATTATACGGTTGGAAAAGAGGAAATATTATATGATTCAGTTAGAGAAATATAAACATAATATAAAGAATACATGGAAGATATTGAAGCAGGCTATGAATATATCAAAAAAGAAATTAAATATAACAAAGTTAAAATATGATAATAAGATTGTTGAAGATCCTAATGATATAGTTAATATTTTTAACTCTTATTTTTCAATGATTGGGGAAAATCTGGCAGAAAAAGTACCACAGCCAAATACGCATTTTTCTACATTCTTAGGTCAACTTAATTCTAGTTCTATTTTGTTTTTGTTCCAACTACCATATATGAAATAATAGATATTGTTACTGCAATGAATAATAAACGAAGTGCAGGTTATGATGATATAAGTAATTTCATTTTTAAAGGGAATTATATCATCAATTGCTGACCCACTTTCACACATTTTCAATAAATCTTTACTAAGTGGTGTTTTTCCTGAAATTATGAAAATAGCTAAGGTTTTTCCTTTATCTAAAAAAGGAGATGAATTTGATGTCAGTAATTATAAACCCATTTCTTTGCTTTCATCCTCATCTAAAATTTTGGAAAAATTGGTGTTTGTAAGAACAATTGATTTTCTTAATTTTCATAATGTTTTACAAATTCCCAATTTGGGTTTCGTCAGAAACACAGTACCATTCATGCCCTTTTGAAGTTTACTGACCACGCCGCGCATACTATTGATAATCAGTCTCATCTTCTTGGTATCTTCCTGTACTTCTCCAAGGCCTTCGATACGATAAATCATGATATTTATTATATAAATTGTCTCATTATGGAATAAGGGGGAAGACCTTGGAGTGGTTCCGGAGTTACCTACAAAATCGAAAACAATATGTATCTCTGAACGAGAATGACTCAAATCTAGAATTTATTAAATGTGGCGTCCCACAGGGTAGCTTATTAGGACCTTTACTTTTTATTATTTATATTAATGACTTTTGTAGATCATCTGATATACTCTCATTTATACTTTTTGCTGATGATTCCGATGTTTTCTTTTCTCACCGAAATCCAGATACTCTCGTAAGCATTGTTAATTCCGAATTGAAAAAAGTTACTCAATGGACAAGGGCTAATGAATTATCACTTAATCTCCAGAAAACTAAGTATATATTTTTAGCAATTCTGTAGAAGCTTTGCGCACAAATATCATTTTGATGACACTCTGTTAGAACGTGAATCTCATATTAAATTCCTTGGTATCACAGTGGATGATAAACTTTCATGGAGACCGCACATTATTAACATTAGTACAATTATTTCACGTAATATTGGTATCATAAATAGACTCAAGTCTCATATTCCAATGTCCTCTTTGTTGACCTTGTATTTTTCTCTGATTTTACCGTATATTAATTACGGACTCCTAGCATGGGGTAGTGCCCATCAAACTTTATTAGATAAATTACTATTACTGCAAAAAAAGGTACTTCGTATCATATGCGGCGTCCCGCCACGTTCCCATTCAGAGCCATTGTTTACTATAAGATTTTGAAAATCAAAGATTTGTATTTTTTTCAGCTTGGTCAGTTTATGTTTAATTACAATGCAAATGTACTTCCCAGTATTTTCAATTCAATGTTTCCACGGAATCAGTTTTTTCATAATTATCCCACTAGACAATCTAATGAGTTTCATTTGCCCCTCCTGAGAACTTTATTAGCTCAGAGTAAATTTATATACACCGGTCCTAGATTTTGGAATTCATTAAGCTGTGAAATAAAAAATTCCCTTCTTGCATTCTTTCAAGTGCAAGTTGAAATCATTTCTGTTAAATCCTCTTTGATATATTTCATTATTAGTTAGATCGCATCAATCTCAGGGTTCATCATCCATCCACCAATCTTTCGATTACTGACCTCATTATTACGTAATGGATTACATGGATTATTATGCAATAGCCATTAAATCCCTGCACAGCTGCGTGCAGTACCAGCCCTCTGAAGCACATGCCATATCACCCCCTGTTCCATTTCGATAGTTCAGCGTGTATGCATTCTCTTATTCTCTTTCTCTTTTTCTCTTTTGCTTTCTCTCTCTCCATTCTTTCCGTCCTTTTTGTCAAGTCGTGTCATGTCTTGTATTTCTCCTGTCTTGTTCCGTTCAGTCGTAAATTATATCTGTGATAAGTATTTGTAAATAAGTAATTCATAAGTTTGTTCATTTTTTGAGTGGTTCACAACATACAAGCTTGCTTTTTAGTGGACCTCTCAGTTCTTTTTTTTTTCTCAACTGAAGCATAACTTTGTACTTTTTATGCCAGTATGCATTCTTCTGTTTATTTGTATCATTTATCTTTTACAAAGTCGAATGTTTATGTTTATGATGTATTTCCAAATATATTATGCGTTATGTTTTGTTGAAAAATGAAGAATGAAAAATAAATGAATTGAATTGAATTGAATTTATGTGTACCTGATTGTGGAAAATTGCATAAATTGATTTGAAAGATTGATATGGTATGTAATGACTAACCTGTTTCATGCAAGATATTGTTATTCCCACCGATTAATTTCACATCAGTTTTCCCGAACAATTATTTAATTCCTTGACTTCCTGAACCTGGTGCAATGATATCCGTGTTTCTCTATAGCATACTGCGCTTTGTTTTTCCTGCGCTGCTCTTGTTTTCAAAATCACAGACGCACTTTGACATAAACAGTGAATGTGCACTATACATCAGTTCTGTTGCGCACAGATATCTCTGGAAAGAAATTCCAACTTGGTGCGTGGAGCAGTAGGCTATTATCACAAATGCACCGCTGTTTTGGGAAAGTGTGTCTTCGTTTTGTTATGACTGTCATCCTGTACATCAGTTTCACGTGGCTGGATGATTGATATAAGAAATGATATCATGTAAAAGACTTTCTCAAGGCAAGATATGTTATGAGATACATGACGTCTTAACCCAAAAAGGAATTCGGACGTGTATGGCTAAAGATTGTCAGATTATTGTATTAACGTTTTCTAGCTGTTTCGCCAAATATGAATCCCTTGTCGAGTGGTTATTAAGCGCACTTTTTGCTTCCGTAATGCATTGATTTGAAAATGGCGCATTTTTATGTGATCTAATTAAATATTATACTTTGCCGTAATTGGGATAAAGTTTTCGCTATTTTCTTGACTTGCAAACAAAAGAATATGGCGATAAAAGTGCACTCGCAGAAAGCAGGCATTGTTTGAGTTGAGTTTGAGTTTGAGTTTATTTTATTTCACCACGGGTCACTCACTTCAGCCACTCACTTCTGTGAGTCCGTGAAGTTAAAAATCATACAATTACAAAATACAACATTTTATACATAGTATAGGAAACTTTTAAAAAAAAGTAACAAAAAAAGAAAAAATTAAATACAAAAATCAAACAAACAGACACTCAAAAAACAAATCATAGGAAATCATGCATACTACATAAAGAAAATGAGAATTAAGATACTGAAAAAAAAAAACAAAAGAAAACGATTAATGCACAGTGTTACAGTTCAATGCAAACAATTACTACATATATAATTTATCCACCTTATGTTTAAATGTAGGAAAGGATACACTTTGCTTTACATTATCTGATAAATTATTCCATAATTTAGCGCCTCGATATGTTACACTACGTTTCTTAAAATTAGTTCTTGGGTGTGGTACATCTAGTTTCAATATTCCTTTTCTCAGTATGTAAGTAGTCTGCTTAAATGGAAATAAATTCCATACAATTTGTGGCATAATCCTATTTACAATTTTATACATCACATACAATAACTGTTTATCACTTCTTTCAATAAATGTATCTATCTTTAACTTTGCATTTGTTTGTATCAAATCAAATAATGCTTCACTCGAAAATCTCCATTCTACATTCATAGAAACTCTCAATGCTCTATTCAATAATTTCTGAATTTTATCAATACGTATTTTCCCCGCGTTTCCCCAGATTATACTACAGTAATCAATCCTACTTTGAATACTAGTTTTATAGAAAATCAATGCCATTTGCTCTGTTATATAAGGTCGAATTCTTTTTAAGTCAGTCAGGCGTCAGTGTTTTCGTCCTTGGTTTCTGGAATCCCGTAGAATCTGAGACATTCTCGTCGGGAATACTGTTCCTGTTCTTCAATGTCATGCTGTACCTTTGAGATGTCGTTTTCCAATGCTTTCAGTTTTGCATTCACTGAGTGTTGTTCGGCCTTCAGCTGTGCTAGGTCCAGAGAAATGGCTTCGTACACACTCTGTGTCACTTTCTCCAAAATGGCGTCGGTGATTACCTCCTGCATTCTTTCAATGATGTCATCCGAGCACAATGCCTCCTTTATTTGCGCTTGAAGAGTTTCTTTGACGTTTTCCATGGTCAGTGGTAAAGTCTCACTTCGGTGGTCAGCTGGGGTCTGGGGGTCTGTGTCAACGGGAGTAGCCGGTGATGCTCCCCGAAGCCGATTTGTCCATGCACCGTCACCTTGCTTGGACTTTCCAGGGGGTTTATCATTCGGCATTTTTCTTCGTGATTTCAGCAGCTATTCCTTCTTGTATGAGTGAGGAAAATAGGTAGATGAAGAACTCAGCTCAGTCAGTCACTATATGCGCTGTTTGGTTTTATAAATCAGAATTTCAGCTGCTCACCCCCCTTACGAGTAGGACGAACCACTTACTCCACAAGAGCGTTTTCAAAAGTTTTCAAATGATGACGACAATGTGAGAAGAATTACCATACTAATGTCTCTAGTCAATAATAACCGACACGTACGTTGGTGCGTTACTCAACTCTATTCCAATATGTTGATATCATAGTGACTGTAAAATAGGACTTCACTACTCACTACCTCTAAGATAGACAATGAAAAGAAATATTATGATTTCAACGACAATTACAAGAAAAAATTATTACAATGATAATGTTAAGAAATAAGTAATTGGAAACAATGAAAATAAGTGTTGGCAATGAAAATGATGATCATGGCAAAATTATGAGTAGTTGATTTAGATTCAAAACGTGAATTAAAGTGTATCGGATGTGTCATTGTGAATTAGATATACGTAGGGGTGTGTTTTGATTTTGTGCGTTGGATTTAATGTAAAAAGGCTACTAGTGAATAATATATTCATGTACCAGATGTGATACAAAAGTAGAAGAATGATTACATGACATGTATTTTTAATTAAGATATTTGAACCTGATGGTATCAATAAACATTATCAATATTAAAATCAATAAGGACAATAATTGCGTAAATCTGCCTGAAACGCGGGCCTCGAGGTAATGGCCCAGAACTTTTTGACTACGTATCAAGATTTGTGTTAGCTTCAAATATACAACTCCATGTGACCATTCCGGTAGCCTTTCTCAATCCGGTGCAAACTTGCTACTTGCATGTAGCATGCATTGCGTATACATGACGCATTGTTTCCTTCCGGCTGTAGGCCCCAGCCATTCTAACTACACACTGATGAACCAAGCACGAACACAGTGTCCAGATCCAGGACACAGTGTTCCGACACAGGATTCGATCTCGTGACCCTCACATTGAGATCTATCATCTTCGCCGTGTGATTCCGTATAAACTTTATTAAAAGATTGATACAAAAAATAGTTTCAATAGTCATAGTTTACTGACAAAGTATGGGTACGCCTACTCAGTAAGGCATTCTACGGTTATTAACTATCTGAAGTCACGATATGCCATGCTGACTCCGTAATTGCTGTAGATAATCAGTGTATTCAGGTTTATGTTAGAATCCAATTTGTGAAATGAAAAGTTATTACAAGCTGCGTCGGCATGCAGTTTTCAAGCATAACATTTCACTTGTCAAGAATAGGATTGACTCAAGATGTTGACATATACTTTTTTCAATGATTTGATGTCAGCAAACGGATGCACTGGAACGTGAAAGTTGAAACTGCAACAGTGAGAAACAAAGAAACCTGCACATACCACATCATGCTTTGGCTGCCATATAGTGCACGCTCAATATATTATAACAACGTACCAATGCAGTGAAATCTAAAGAAAGATTCAAACTTGACTTACCTTTGTCCTATTGCTACTATCGAGTATTCACGAACGCATTTTGTTCCATACATGCGCTATGATTCAAGTCCATGGTATCATATCACAACACTTGTATCACATATAGACGTACTCTGTCAACAATAATCAACGCGTTCTATAGGCCGAACACAACTTGACACTTTCATTGTATTCAGAGTATAGAGCGAGAAATGAAGAATGCACTGCCAACAGACAACTCGTTTTCAATTGTAGCTATATGCAGTTGGTTAGCATTGAACGTGCCGGTAAACTTGAAGTATCCTGTCAGGCGGTTGTTACGGGTTGATCGGCTGCGCATCCGATGGTCTCCTTTTTTAGCCGATGTGCGCTTGGGCGTGCTTTGGGATAATTACCGATGAATAAACTTACCTTAAGTCCCCTAATCCCAAATTGACTAACAAGTGTTACTTTTTGACTAAGTGGTTTTTCACTCACACGTGCAATTCGGGGTGGGGGGGGGGGTGGGGGTACCTCTACTATTATAATTGGTCCAACATCACTAAGTATTGTACTCTGTTCAATACATCCAGCCTTAACATAATGTGGGGATTGCCAGTGTCACTATATTCGTTTCGATTTAGACAGGCCCATAATATATACTACCCTCATCGATGTTTCGGTCTTGGTAAGTCTTTATTTTTCTCTGTTTGTTTTGTCCCGTATTATGTCGTCTATTCATGCGGTCCTTGTGGTGAGAGATATGAGTAAAGTACATAGCTTGCCGGTATGCATTCATGTCGATGCATCAACAATGTACGGTGCATGTACATTATAATGAAATTATACATTGACGTGTGTGTTATAGGTACATGTACGTGTGTGTTATACGTGTGTGTTCGTCTCTGCATGTAACAAGATATACATATGACATACGTATATATTCAAATTTTGAATATATACGTATGTCACACACAAAAAAAAAAAATGTGTGTGTGTGTGTGTGTGTTGATATGAACGTATCTTGTTACAGGCAGAGACGAACACACACACACACACACACACACACACACACATGCACATATAAATGACCTACAAAATCATGACATGATGTATGCATTATACTGTCATGTATCCATTGTGATTTTAAAGGTCATTATAGTTTATCATTGCCTTTGATTGATTAAAGAATATCGAGTCTTTGCTTTGGTGTATTCTAATTGTTAATTACTCACAATTATTAGTATAATATATCAATGAAAGCAGTGCAGGCAAATGTATGGAGTTTATTGAAGAGTAAACTGTCCAATTTAATAAGCAAAATAATTCAGATATTCAAGTGGTAAAACACTGCATATTAGGCAAAAGAATACACAGGAATGCAAAAAAAAAAATCTGCTGGTTAGTTAGATAATCAGGAAACAGTTTCGTCATCACATCATATACTTTGCATTGCGTTCTGGCATAAGTCCACTTTGTTGATTGATAGGATTATTACACAAATTTTCATCAAACTTATAATCATAATTCAAATCTCCCAAAATCACATTCTCTTTATTTTCATCTGTTATTTTCTCAAGAATATCCAAAAAACAATCAAAATACAACCTATCTGCATTAGGTGGTCTATATACACAACCAACGATTAAATTTTCCATCCTAGTTTGTAACAATTCAATCCATACAGCTTCCAGAGAGTCTGAAAAAAGGTCCTGTCTTATAATAAAAGATAGCGTTTTGTGAATGTATATACAAACTCCTCCACCACGTCTTTTTTCTACTCTATCTTTGCGTACAAGTACATAATCATCAATTGATATCAAATCATCACTAATCAATTCGTGAAGCCATGTTTCAGATAAGCATAATAAATCAAAGTGAATCCTGTTCAGTAATAATCGAATTTCATCAATCTTATCAATAAGGCTCCTGACATTAAGATGAGCGATTTTTAAACCTTTAACACGTGATAATATAGAAGAACATTTCGAATACTCATTTCTTGGCAAAACATTAGCAGGAGGGTTTACTGAGCTTACTTCTGTGTCTTTGGCACACTCTTCGTGGCCAGCTACCTAATAGGGGCAAACTTTTGCTTTGTGACCGTATTGAGAGCAACGTCTGCACTGAAGTTGGATACCATGACGGCATGATCGCGCCCGATGATTAGGCTCACCACACAGTTCGCAGACGTTGGGATAGGGGGACATAGCATTATTTGTTCCGCGAACTACTGAAGCAAAGGATGGTCGTAACATGGGTTGAGGCGTGATGGTGGGGGGTATTCCATAGTGTGACGGATGAGTGAACTGGGTATATCGGGGAGGGCGGACTCGCGTATTGAATGAATGGGTCGTTGCTGCAGGTTGTTGAAAAGTTGGGCGTTGTCGTGATGGAGGGGCTGCGAAGTTGGGAGGGGGTACATTGAACATTGCAAAACCAGACATGGGTTGTTGGGTATCAAGGTGAGGTTGACTCACATTTGTTGGGTCAGGACGGTATACAGGCCAGTATTGATGACGCGGTGTGACCGTGCACCTCAAAACAAACATAAAGTCGCACACACTGATTTTGCGTGAGGACTGAAAATAAGTGAAATGGGTCAACCTAGCCGAACTTGATTTTTTTCATATTTTCTGAAAGAGCAGGTCTTCTTTTACATTATGCTAAAATTTGGTATTACAAAACGGGCAGAAAAGTGTGTTTTTTAAGCAGTTTATCTCGAACATTTTTGGTAGAATAGTGTGATTACGTGTGTCTTTAGAATCCCTTTTTCATTTCTGAAAAACCTTGTCCACACTCTTCACTTTCAACTCTAATAACTATTGAAAGGATAGTGCTACTGCTTTGCTTTGAAAGTTGGCATCAATTATGGACAGAATTTGTTAATGAGGCATGTTTAATTTCAATTTAATCTAATAATTCCTTCATTGTTGTTACTCTGGTGGTTTACTTCCTGTTTTTTGTCCCATTCATCGCACAGCCAGCACGGTTTGCTAAAGATTAAGCGCTTGAATAGACACTGTACTTCAGAGTTTCTTTTCTCAGTTCACACTTTTCCTGAGTTTAAGCTTTCTTTCCAATATTTAGATAGGTTAATAGGAGAGTCCATTTGATTTGAGTTATACATCATTTTAAATCTTAAAGTCTGCTCTTTCAGAATATGGTCTTAACTAAAAATTCGTGTCTGGCGACTTTTTGTTTGTTTTGAGGTGCAGAGTCACATTTGTTTCTGGTCAGTTTTCCCTTCCTTGTTTCAATATTATATTACAAAAAGCTGCATCGCCTCGGCGATCCCTTGCATTTATTCCATAGTTGATTTACATCCTTTGGGTTTATGTCAGGTTAATGTGTGTGTGTGTTTGTGTGTGTGTATGTGTGTGTGTATGTGTGGCACACATACAGTGTACACACACTATAGCTTCTGACCACACGAGCAAAGAGAACTGAGGGTTTGGAACAAGCACCGATATAGGGCTTTCAATAGCTCAGTCTTTAGAGCACCGGTCTAGTAATCCGGAGGTCTAGGGTTCGAATCCCGATGAAAACCCATTTTCTTTGCTCAGAGTTTTCACTATTTATCATATATTGTTTGTTTCTGGTCAGTTTTCCCTTCCTTGTTTCAATATCATATTACAAAAAGCTGCATCGCTTCGGCGATCCCTCGCATTCATTCCAAAGTTAATTTACATCCTTTGGATTTATTTCAGGTTAATGTGTGTGTGTGTGTGTGTGTGTGTGTGTGTGTGTGTGTGTATGTGTGTGTGTGTGTGTGAGTGTGTGTGTGTGTGGCACACATACACACACTATAGCTTCTGACCACACGAGCAAAGAGAGTTAAGGGTTTGGGACGAACACCGATCTAGGGCTTTCAACAGCTTAGTCGGTAGAGCACCGGTCTAGTAATCCGGAGGTCTCGGGTCCGAATCCCGATGAAAACGCATTTTCTTTGCTCAAAGTTATCACTATTTATTGTATGTTATTTGTTTCTGGTCACTTTTTCCTTCCTTGTTTCAATATTATATTACAAAAAGCTGCATCACCTCGGCGATCCCTCGCATTTATTCCAAAGTTAATTTACATCCTTTGGATTTATTTCAGGTTAATGTGTGTGTGTGTGTGTGTGTGTGTGTGTGTATGTGTGTGTGTGTGTGTGTGTGTTTGTGAGTGTGTGTGTGTGTGGCACACATACACACACTATACCTTCTGACCACACGAGCAAAGAGAGTTAAGGGTTTGGGACGAACACCGATCTAGGGCTTTCAATAGCTTAGTCGGTAGAGCACCGGTCTAGTAATCCGGAAGTCTAGGGTTCGAATCCCGATGAAAACCCATTTTCTTTGCTCAAAGTTTTCAGTATTTATTATATGTTATTTGTTTCTGGTCACTTTTCCCTTCCTTGTTTCAATATTGTATTACAAAAAGGTGCATCGCTTCGGCGATCCCTCGCATTTATTCCAAAGTTGATTTACATCCTTTTGGGTTTATGTCAGGTTAATGTGTGTGCGTGTGTGTGTCTGCGTGTGTGTGTGTGTGTGTGTGTGTGTGTGTGGCACACATACACACACTATAGCTTCTGACCACACGAGCGAAGAGAATTAAGGGTTTGGGACGAACACCGATCTAGGGCTTTCAATAGCCCAGTCGGTAGAGCACCGGTCTTATAGTAATCCGGAGGTCTAGGGTTCGAATCCCGATGAAAACCCATTTTCTTTCCTCAAAGTTTTCGCTATTTATTATATACTATTTGTTTCTGGTCACTTTTCCCTTCCTTGTTTCAATATTATATTACAAAAAGCTGCATCATTTCGGCGATCCCTCGCATTTATTCCAAAGTTGATTTACATCCTTTGGGTTTATGTCAGGTTAATGTGTGCGTGTGTGTGTGTGTGTGTGTGTGTTTGTGTTTTGTGTGTGTGGCACACATACACACACTATAGCTTCTGACCACATGAGCAAAGAGAATTAAAGGAGACCTCCGGATGATATTCAGATTTTTACATTTGAACAACTATAAATAGTTACACCGAGGACAAAGTTTCAGAATTTGTAATAATTGGGATGAAGAATGAGAATATTTTCAAAATTTAGAACAAATTCCAATGAACAAGGATGGTGACATGGCAGACTCACCATAAGAATGCATGAATTGGGGCTCAAGGAAGCAGAACAAAAGAAGAAGGCATGCATTGATTATACACGTGTGAACACTCAAGCAAGCGGTATTGTAATGGAATTACACTGCTACATTTCTGAAATATGTGAACCTCCTATGTCATCATCCTTGTTCAGTGCAATTTGTTTAAAGGTTTTTCAAAGTATTGTTTCTCTGCTCAAGAACCACAATAAATTCCACAAATCTATACATGGAGTTGTCGATTTATGTACTGTGTGATGTGAAATTATGAAAATCGTCTGGAATGTCCCTTTAAGGGTTTGGGACGAACACCTATCTAGGACTTTCAATAGCCCAGTCGGTAGAGCACCGGTCTAGTAATCTGGAGGTCTCGGCTTCGAATCCCGAGGAAAACCCATTTTCTTTGCTCAAAGTTTTCGCTATTTATTATATGTTATTTGTTTCTGGTCAGTTTTCCCTTCCTTGTTTCAATATATATACATTTATATATATATATATATATATATATATACCTATATATATATATATATATATATATATATATATATATATATATATATGAAGACCTGAATATAAGAATGACCCAAGTCCAATTTTTGGCCAAATTAAGTTTGACATGGGAAATTGTAGCTTATGCATGGACTCATCTTGTGTATAAATGATAAATCCTAATTACCCCCTGAAGTGCCTGAAATAAATGAGTTAAATCTTATATGAATGTAATAATGAAGGACTTGGGTCATTCTTACATTCATATTATAGCACCCTCTCTCGTCCTTCTCTCATCTCTATAGCAGAATATCATGTATATGAATCAAAGAACGACCCAAGTCCATCACACAAAATGGCCTCTCCACAATTAATGTAAATGTTATGTTCTAATTTGTATATAATGTTGCCTTCCCATCAAAGTTAAATAGAATATTACTAGCATTGGACAAATAAAAAAGATATGAAGTTTTTTTTAAGTTTACTCGAAATGGTCTTCCTTGGACTTGGGTCGTTCTTATATTCATGTACTCATATACATATATATATATATATATATATATATATATATATATATGAAGAGTTTGTTTGCAAAAACCGATAAGTCCATATTTGCCAAATATAGATATTTGCGATTAAAGGTCAAGAAAAATAAAGAGAATAATAAGAAATTTTTTGCTTCTTTTGACCATAACTTCAAAAATATACCTTTATATGTAGTGACCAAGATATCATTTCAAAGGTATTATTTTGTACTTTATGACAGAGATCGTACTTCAAAATCTTCAAAAATGGACTTATCGGTTTTTGCAAACAAACCCTTCATATATATATATATAGGCGTACCTGTGTTTTGGTGCCTTGTCTGCTACCGGCGGTTCTACGCTGTCGCGATCTTCAGGCAGACTGGCAAAGTGGTGTGTTTCTGTGCTCATGTGGCGCGGTGGATCGGTTTTTCTTTTCCGGTGTCTGCATTTGGATATAAGTTCGGACCTTTTGTTGAGTGCTTTTTTGTTTCTGATGATGATGGCCTTCTCATCGAGGCAGAGGTTGCACATGCCACTCCTTCTTAGAGTTAAGTTTGACTTTTTTTGGATGTCCCATGTCAGTGTGAAGTTTGCGCGTTTGTCTTTCAGGCTCCAGATGTATTTTGAGAGTTGGGTTTCGTTTTTGTATTTCTCGTTCTTGATGGATTTCACATGGTTCCTATATCTGTCCTTGAAGGTACCCCCGCCAGTCCGTAGTAGCACCTTTCCTCATTGTCATGCTTGACGGTTGCTTTATACACAAGAGCCGTTTCCATGCATCTTCCTCTCAACGGGCATTGATCTTTTTGGCGGCAGTTGCATTTGGGTTTGGGATCGGTGTCATGCTCTGCTTTACAGCATTATGCTCTGCTTTACAGCATTGAGCATTTTTCGACCCTCAACAAACCATATATTCCCGACGGATATATACCCAACGGATATATATATATACATTTGTATAATTACATTTGGTTATATAACAGATATAGTCGTAATTACGTTGAAAAATGGACAAAATAGCACGAGAGCTAAAAGGAATTTTGAATTTCCTCCCTCTTGGAAATCTTAAAAAAAAATCCTGCAAAAATCACAAACTCGAAATGGTACCTTTTATCATATACAAGTCTATTTTCATTCTTAAATATCTTTTCATTTTCTGAATGAGAGTATTTGGATTCATCCTTTATTAGTACTTTAAGAGCATTATGTGGAAAAGCAAGCCTTAATAAGAGGTCCTTTTAGAGGGAAGGTCTGGTGATGGTATAGTATTGGTTGAGATGAGGATTCAGCTTTTAACTTTTTGTGAAATACTAAGAAACCACTTTGTAAAATAAGAGCATGCAAGTATGTGAGGAATTCAAAGTTTATTTTGAAATGGCTGAGGTGTCCAGAAATAAAGTCAAACAAAGCAATCCGAGTAAAAAATGGGTCTCACCTTTTGTTATATGCGCTTTGTTTTGGATATCCCATCTATTTCAAAACCAATTTTCTGTTGATGAACTTTGAATTCCTCTTAAAATTATTAGGATTCTAAGCACGTTTCTAAACATCTAAAAAAAGATCATGAAGAAAATCTTTTATACCTGAAGCTCCATCTTAACCGAAACTATACCATCCCTTTTAGTATATCACACTTTTCATAAGTCATACATTAATAAAATGCAATCTTTAGTTTATGGCACCAGGACAAAACTGTAAAGGGGAGGGTAGAAAATCTATGTATATATAATATATATGATGTATATATATATATATATATATATATATATATACATGTATATTATATATATATATATATATGTATATTATATACATATATATATATATATATATATATATTTGTTTATAGATAGATAGATGTATAGATATATGCGACCGTGCATCACAAAACGAACAAAAAGTCGCACGCACTGATTTTGTGTGAGAGCTGAAAATAGGTAAAATAGGTCAACCTAGCCAATTTTGACTTTTTCATAATATTTTCTTAAAGAACAAGTCTTCTTTTACACTATACTAAAGTTTGGGATCATAAAACGAAAAGTAAATTGGGTTTTTAGCAGTTTTTCTGGAACACCTTTTGGCACAATAGTGCGATTAGGTGTTTGTGAAAGATTCCTCTTTTCAGTTCTTAAAATCCCTGGCCATGCTCATCACTTTTAACTCCATTAACTTTAGAAAGAATAACTCTACTGCTGTGAAAGTTGGCCTTGATTATCTACAGAATGTGTTAATAGAGCATGCTTAATTTCAGCTTAATCCGATAATGTCTTCATTGTTGTTGATCTGGTGGTTTACCTCCTGTTTTTTGTCCCATTCATCGGACAGCTAGCATGCTTGGTAAAGATTAAGCGCTTGAATAGACCCCGTTCTTCAGAGCCTCTTTTCTCAGTTCACACTTATCTGTGTACTTTCTTTCCAAGATTTAGATTTGGGAGAGTCCATTCGGGTTGAATTACATGTCATTTTAAAGCTAAGAGTCTGCTTTTTCAGAATATGGTCTTGACTAAAAATCCATATCTGGCGACTTTTTGTTGGTTTTGTGGTGCTGGGTCACATACAAAGCTTGCGAGTAAATGGGTTGCGTTCGTGCTTTAATCATCATGCAATTCGACATAAGATAAATTGACGACTATTGTGACGTTGACTGATCACGTATAGAAAGTGACGAACTTTCGCTGACTGAGTAGTGTAATCAAAATTTTGCAAATTCGCGAAAAATACAAGCAACGGAATACTAACAAACAGTGATGATATAAACAAAATATCATCATTTTAATGAACAATTTGCTGAATCTTTTCTGATAAAACTACTCCCTAAAAGCCAAGGAAGCACTGGGTATGATAGATCTATTCTCTAGCAACATTTCACATAAATGTGAATTATAAAGCCTTGATTCGAATCCAGTATTTTCTTTCCATAGCGTCATATTCTAACGATATGAGATTCTGTATACATCAACACAATGAGGATGAGACTGTTTAGATCTTTCACACGGAACACATTACCTTTGTCACGCTGCCCTCAGTCTAGGCTTGGACTGACGATTCACCTAACTTGGATTCTGCAGTCTGCTCGGTAAAGCTAAACAACGCTTTCTTTTCCCGATGACCGCATCTAAACAGATCTTTAAGAGCGACGCGAAAAGCGGAGTGACGAGCTGTGTATATAAACGGGTTGACACAAGAGTTGCAAAAGCCTAGGAGAGTCAGAAGACGGTGTAGGGGTGTGTCAGTTTGAGAAAAGGGGATCAGACCGAGATTAAGTCCAAAGAAGAAGGCGTGGTTTGGACCCCAGCACATGACGTAGATAACAATGACGATGAACATCATCTTCAGGATGCGGTCTCTCGCGGCGAGATGAGAAGATGAGGGACGGGCCCCGGATGAGCTGTCCTCGCCGCTGAAGCGCTTGGACTGTCGGTAGAGTGACCCAGCGATGAGGGACTGGGACACGAGCATGGCCACGGCTGGGAACAGGAAACGGTAGACGAACACGTAGACGCCGTAGGCGAGCTGGGTCTCTGGTGAAAAGTAGGTGTAAACGCAGGAGTGGGAGGGCGGGTGGTAGTAAATTATGAACACGCTTTCGCAGAGAGCGATTGCCAGGATGATTGACCAGATGACCACGATACACGTGTTCACTCTCCATCTGGTAACCCACCGGGAGAACTGGAGCGGGAAGACGATGGCGATGTATCGGTCCAGAGAAATGGCGACCAGGATGTAGCTCGATGCCGTGATAGCAGTCCACTTGAACACGCTACCAAACATGAGTTTGCAGTACACCACACCCAGCCAGGTGTCGGGAACGAAACTCGCCTCGGGCCACGGCAGGATGAGGAAAGCACGTCGGTGGAGCGACGCACGTTTCCGCCCCGAAACAGCACCACGATTACGAGCATGTTTCCAACGATTCCGACACCGGCCCAAAAGATCCCCACGATGATCGACCATGACCACGACGTACCGAACCATCGCCAAGTGTCGACATCATCTCCCGAACCATCATCAATGTCTATAAATTTCAAAGGCATCGTTGAGGATGTTTCCATCGTGTTTACCCAACCGGTGCTTTGGCCGCTTAACTCCAGTAAGCGACAAGTGCCTCGAGTTTGCTCCAGCCATACGGTAGAGTCTCCTTCGTTGTTTTCAGTCGTAGACTCCAGTCCAGTCGCGTGGGAGGTATTGCTTCGGATGATTAGCAACAGCAACAGCATGCTGAAGATTTCTTTCTCCATGGTACGTTCTTCGGATATAAAACCATAAGAATTGAAGTATCTGTAAGATACGTTTGGGGAAGGTATCAGCAGGTAAGCCTCCCCTTCCACCGTTGTTTGTGTGTTTATGTGTCAATATGTTTATTTTAGTACTATACTATATTTTTCCTGTAACATGAAAACTTTCTGTATTCATGGCTTCCTACTCATTTCCTCATATCACTTCACGAACACACTTTGTCTTTTGGGATATACAAAAACTTATTGTTAGTAGCATAATGAGGTTAATCTGAAACCCAGAGGATCGACCTATTTCTCAATAAATAGCAATTCCAGATTATCTTTGAAAGTCACTTTAATGACGTGTGATAACATCTCTTCACTGTAATGATAAAAAAGAAAGAAATCGACGTGTAGAAGAGAATGAAAGAGGTGAATTAAAAAAAAATACTCTAAATGACCAGGAGTTGATATAGAGCATTTTGGACTTAAGCTGCTCAATTATTGTCAGCCAGAGAGGGAGGATAATTATTTATATGTACTTTAGTATCATTAGACATTATGCTAGCGGGTTGTTGGTTGAAGATCTCCGACTTTTTTTTTTTTTTTGAAGCGGCTATTACCACGGATTACATTTCTTTATATTCATACTACTCGTTAATAATTGCATGAATTTTTTCCATGGAACATTGTGCACACAGCAGGTTTAAAAAATGAACTCTCAACTCAGGACGAAAGCTACTACTGTATAAAACTAATAAGGACGGAAAAGGAAAAAAAATCGATAGAAGTAACATAGTATCGGTAGAAGGGATAAAGTAGCTTTTAGAGTAATAAGTTCCATGTCGTACATATCGTACAGGATAGTAAATAAACGAGTAATAAAAACGTGGGTTGTTTTTTTTTTTTGAGAAAGCAAACTAATCGTAAGATACTGCAAGAACAATAACAAAGAGAAAACGGGTGTTTATAATATAAAGTGTCATAAACAAGTCAATGTATTGGGGTGATTCGTGATGAACTATACTGCCAACACATTGGCTTGTTAATGACACTTTACATTATAAAAGCACACACATGATGAATGATAGTGGGCAATGGGCTGGTAATGGGCTGGTACAAATTTATCAGTATTCATAAACATATTGAAATTCAATGCAGACCATGGAAAGATTTATTTTCTTTGCGGTCAGATGACTTGCCATAGATGTGACAACGGAATTTCAAATATCAAAAGTAGGTCTACGTTGTAGAAGTGAGAGAATATAATAATCTGCTGCAATGTTCTCAAAACTTTTCAAACATATTGTAATTTGGTAATGTATAGAGGTTAACATGCAATATACGACAAAATGATTGTATTAGCATCGAAGAAAGCAAAAGAGGGGTTGAGGAATTAAAAATAAAAATGCTTATTTTTCCTATTTATGACATTAACTTAATTAGCTGTAATAGTTTCGTGCATGAGCTTCCACAGTACTACAGTGCGTATAAAAAATAGAAAGGTAATCCAACTTTGGATGGTTACCATTTCTTAATTGTCAGCTATGAAGAGCACAATGTTAATTGTGAATTGTGAGGAAAGAGAAACTCTTCTTCTTTCCATTGGTACATGATTACGCTGACAAATGTCACTTTATTGCACTTTATTCACATGAAGGAGCAATGCATGTCTCACTGAATGGATAAGATCTGTCAATGAAAGTGTCCAAATAAACAGGCCAGCCTGTACGAATGCACGTTTGTGTTTAGGTTTGTGTTCAGGGTTTCCTCTAACATTTTTGGTGATGCAACATGGTCACCTGTCCGATAACTTGGTCACTCGCACATATGGCCAACCTACACAGTCTATTTTCTCTTTTCATATTCAACGCGTAGCTCATAGTGACAAAAACCTTGTTTTGAGTATGAAAGGAGAAATGGATAATGGGTTAACATTTGTGGGAGTGACCAAGTTATCAACAACATGGCCATGTTGAAGGTCATGGACCATAAAGGTTAGAAGAGATCCTAAACACAAACAAGCAGTTATGCAGGCTGGCCTGATGATTGACCACTTTCATTGACAGATCTCATCTATCCAGTGACACATTCATTGTTCCTTCATGTGACACTCAAACTTGGAAAAGGGGCAATTTAGCATTCTTGTCTTAAAAGGTGATGTGTTCAATCATGCATGACATCTGTAAACATTATTAGGTATCAATGGAGAGAAGAGGAATTCTTCTTTCCTCACACTCAGTATTGTGCTCTCCGTCGCTAAGATTAAAAATGGCAGCCCTCCAAAGTTGGATTATTTTGTTTTTTGATACGCGCTGTATACATATATGTATCAATAGGTAACATTCATTACCTATCTTTGTTTGATATTCCTATTGTATGTAAAGAACAGCAATTGGTGCAATTAAACGGACACAATACATTGTGCAAAAACAATTCACAAGGAATTGTACTTACTTGACATGCTTGAATACTGTACTTCGTATCATGCACGGCACGCCAGTCGACAATAAATGACGATATGAAAAATGAGAAAGCTCCTCTTATATATGTTTGTCATTTCTTCTTTGAAAAGCCTTACTCCACCTTTAGGCTGAAGTAAAAAGCAAACAAACACAAACAACAACAAAGATATCATCCGTATTGACGATACCTGGATTAAAACACCATACAAGGAGTATTTCGATTTTTTTTTTCCTCTCTCTCTTCTTAATTTTCCCTCCGGTGTTCTTATTCTTATCTTCATCAAACAGAGATGATAATACTCCATTTTTGTCTTGTCCTGAAAGAATCAATATGAAATATTATGTAGATGCTTAGCGCGCATTTCTATCGTCTAATTCGTAGATTCGTAGACAACAGAGAGTTTCTGAATACATAGATTTTGCGTATCTTTGTTATTTTCAGTTCCAACCTTTATTGAGAGTTATTTTTCATTCCTCACTTCGCGACTTACTTCACTTTTCTTCCACATCCATCAGCTGCGAAACTGAGAGAGAATGAAAAAGAGGGCTGCGGTCGGCATTATTCGAAATATTGACTGTGAGTTGGTATTCGCATCTTCTTCATCTATTCATTGAAATGTTTGAATGGACGAGAAATGTGTGGAGAAAATTATTGTTATCTTTTCTTTATGAAGGACAATACTTCTCGTTGGGCAAAGGGAATTCGTCATTCTGCTGCAAACACTTTGAGCCCTTTAATACTCCCTGAGTTCTTTAATTGTGCGTGAAAGCTCTCTCCAGTGAGCGGGAAATGGCAGCGTGTTTTCCTGCCCATATAATTTATTATGAGGGTTCTCTACGAAAGAATTAATGTGGGGCTCAGTTTCTGGTTATTTTTCCGTCTTCAGAATCTTTCAAAAGAAAGTGTTGCTTAAAGTTCTTCCTTGGGTATGCTTCTATTCAGGTTCACACACGCGCGCGCGCGCGCATGCACGCACGCATGCACGCATATACACACACACAGTTCTCTTTCCCTTACATTCTTTTTTCTTTATTTGGATCCATATTGTATGAAAGAATATTCCAAAAATTATGATATAGGCATTAAATACATAAAGATATGTATACAATACTACATTTTTACATACATAACATTACATACATAATATTATATATGACTGTGCATCACAAAACCAACAAAAAGTCGCATGCACTGATTTTGTGTGAGGACTGAAAATAGGTAAATGGGTCAACCTAGCCAATCTTGAGGTTTTCGTAATTTCTGAAAGAGTAAATTTTCTCCTATATACATTAGGCTAAAGTTTGGGATCATAAAACAAACACAAAATTGTGTTTTAGCCATTTTCCTCAAACACTTTTGCGTAGAATAGTGTGATAAGATGTGTTTTATAGAGTCCCCTTTTCACTTCTTACAAACCTTGTAAATACGTTTCACTTTCAACTCTAATAACTCTTGAAAGGATAATGCTACTGCTTTGAAAGTTGGCAGTAATAATGAACAGTTTGTGTTAATAAGCTAAAGTTAATTAGCTTAATGCAATTATTCCTTCATTGTTGTTGCTGTGAACGTTTATTATCATTGTTTTTTGTGGGTTTTTTTTGGTCACATTCATATCACTGCTAGCACTGCTTGGTAAGGTTTTAGCACCTGAATAGACCCTGTACTTCAGAGCCTCTTTTCTCAGTTCACACTTTTTCGGAGTGTGTGCTTTCTTCGCAGAGAGTCCATTTGTAATGAGTTATACATCATTTTACAGCATAAATTCTGCTCTTTCAGAATCTGTTCTTAATCAAAATTCCATGTCTGGCGTCTTTTTGTTGGTTTTATGATACATGGTCAATAGCTGGACAGATAGATGTAAGATATATAAAACTCATGACATTTTTTTTTTTTTGTAACTTAGTAAAAGTCATTGCTCTTTCTGTTTTTTCCAGTGTTCAATCCTTTCTTTTTAACTATGACCATTTAATCCTTTCATTTTTCGCTCTCTTTTCAAAAGGAAGAAATTTTGATTTAAATCACCAGGCATGCTTGTATTGGATGTATATGTGTATGTTTATATGAATACATATATATATATATATATATATATATATATATATATATATATTTGTTATTTATTTATTTATTAATTCATTCATTCATTCATGTATATACATGTATGGCAGGGCTCGACATTAGGGATGAAATTGTTGTCATGCCAACAAATTTCCAAAGATATTTCATCTTTAGGTGACCCCATTTGGCAACTAAGATTCCAAATGGATTTTGATATTTCCTCTTATTGTGAGCCACCAGAATTTCAATTAAACATTTTAGAGGCAGGTACAGGTCACCTAAGAGAAAACAAAACGTTAGTGTCGAGCCTCAATATAAAATGCCAGTGACCCGCTGCCACAAAAAAAAAAAAAAAAAAAAATGATTTCTGTTTCAAAATTTCTATTTCGGGCCACCAAAATGTCAATTCAAAGATTGAGTTGCCTAAACAAACCAGCAGAGAAAAATATTAGTACTCTATATACATACAGCTGTACTAATATGTACATGTGTATATGTATATAGATTTACATTAATTCATACATAAATGTATAAATAGTATGTATGATTACATTCCTGTATATGGATAATATAGTATTGTGCTTGTTTATGATATCAGATGTACACATACACAGAATGGCATTCATGAGAACTGGTGATTGATTAATGTGTATATTCGCGTGTTTGTATGTAAATGATTATATATGTATATATATATCTAACCCTCTACTCTCCCGCCCCAGCTCACCGCCCTGGGCTGGGGCTACCAGCGGCAGGGGATGGCTGGGCTCGCGCCCGGTCTGTAAGGCGCGAGGGGATTTGGTTAGTGCACTCGGATTTATAGACACACCTGCCACATCATCAGCAATATTAATTAAATTAAATTAAGGACAAAAATTAAACAACCGTTACATCAAATTCATAAATTTACTTTGGTATTTAAGGGGAAAATCTCCTCTTGTTAAATCACTTTAAACCCACAGTTGCTTGGCAATTCAACATTTTGATACAATATAACCAAGCATGCGCATAATTCAATCTCGGTTATTTTTTACTTACATGGCCTCGGGTGCAAGTGCAAAAAGGGGGGGGGGTTAATAGGGAGAGGGAAATTGTCCGCGGAATACTGCAGTTGTTATGGAAGCCCTTCCTTCTCTCAGTCCTAGTCGCCGACGTTACCCGGAGCTCCGTCGGTGGCTGCCTTCGTCGCTTCGGCCCGAATCGCGTCCGTCGCACCGGCGGCTGGTCTCCAGCTGCGCCTCACTTCCTTCTGGGTCTCCTCAAAACATTAGTAGGCCTCAGGGGTGGGGTTTGTGCACAATTCACAATCTTTTTTTTCTCTTGTTACACGGCAACTCTTCGGACAGTGGCACGGACGGCGTTCCCCACGTCAGAAGTAAAGTTCGGCCCACGGCTCTCTCTCCATTAACAACGTTCAACGTTCACCAACGTTCAAAAAAATTGATGCCAACGGGCTACATCTTCACTAAGATTTAATCTATCTGGCAAAGTTCTCTCCACATTGTGTCCAGAAATCTCTAAGTGTGTACCAAATTCTCCTGAAATCTCTCGATGAAATCTCTCTATAAAATCTCTCGATGAAAAATCTCTCTATAAATCTCTCGATGAAAAATCTCTCGATGAAAAATCTGTCTTCTCCCTACAATACATGCCCTTTTAAACTAACCCTTAAATCCCTCCTACAATTTCATTATCCAATCATTTTAATTAATTTCCCACACCTGAATTATTGACAACCCTCTTTCGACCAATCCGCTTACCTGTCCCCGACTTGACCCTCTCCTCTCACCTGCGTAACCTACCTGCGTCTCGAACCCAACCTGACACTCTCCCTTCCTCCTAATATTTATAAAACAAAACCCAGCTTCGCTACGAGCCCTTTAACTTACTCCTCCAGCAGGATTCCCGATTTAACTCACACTACCACAATATTCTCGTTAAACACCTCAACTCCTTGTCAAACATATACTCCTAACATCCTGCCAGTCCTATCTATTTCTTTGTCCCTTAAAAAAAATCACCTGATGTCTATCAAATGTCCTTCTTCTTTATTCCCTTTGTCTGATTCCCTACACTGTCCTACCATGCCCTAAGCCCGCTGTCTGAACCTTATTCCTTCCCTTTTATTCCCTTTATTCTTTCACCCTGTGCTTTGCCCTATCTACTTCATGACCTTCTAATTTCTTATTATTCCCTTTATAATGCCCATCCTATTCGGGAGCCCCCCATTTTTCAGCTCGTTACATATATATATATATATATATATATATATATATATATATATATACATATATAGATATATAGATATACAGGGTGCCCAAAAAGAACGGAACACCTAAGATTTTTAATTACTGCAATATTGTTGCAAATATTTCATTGTTTTGCATACTATTGGACATGCCATTCTTTCTTCAATAGAATGACACCAAGTTCTTTAATTTTGCTTTAATGCGTTATGATTTTAGGACCATTTTAGTGAACCCTTGCAATTTTCTCAATATCTGTGTGATCATTTTGCACTCTTACAGCAATCGAAGATATAACACTCTTAAGTATAACTATTATGATTATCTATTTTATCATAACGAGAACTTCGTTTATTCCCGAAAGAGGAAACTATACCGTATAGTTTCCTCTTTTGAGAATAAATGAAGTTTTTTCTTGTTTGATAGATACTTTATTTTCTGCAAATCAACAAATCAATCAGCAAATCAATATACATAAGGCACATGATCATGAACATGTGGGAAATATACAAAATAAATTCAAAACAGAGTCGTTTGACTTGCGTAAACAAAGATATAAAAGGTAATTAATGATACAATATACAGTATGCATGTCTATGCAGCGGGGATTACAACAATTATAATTATGGAGCGATAATGCAGAGGGCCGCCATTGTAAGCATAGCTTGAAAAGATGGCCGGCCAGAGGAAAAAGTAGGGACGTATACTAGTTTGGTAATAATACAATACAATACAAATTCTGCTGCGAAGATAGCAGGGGAAAATAAACGTGATGGTGGTGGATGTGCGTGCAAGTGCTAGAAAGTGCAGAAGGGCAGATATGCTGGAATGTAGAATAATCGAATTGGTTTGCTGGAAGAGGGAACGATATGCGATGTTGCTATTTGAGAGACCAACATTAATCATATGAATTATTTGTTTTTAATTTGTATTTGAAGTATACTGTAATAAAATGTGCTTCTTTAAGTTTGCTTTAAATGAAAACAAGGAAGCACACTGTTTCAACTCCTCAGGAAGATTGTTCCATGTATCCGGACCGTGATGTCTAATCGATTTTTGAGCAAGTAAAAGCTTTGGATTACTTAAATGAAAATCATGGGAACGACGGGTTGGGTATGAATGAATATGGTCATTGCTTACTAAAGCATTATGAAAAAATGGTAATAAATTTCGAGTGTGTTTATACATAAGTATAGCAGTTAGATATATATGTATGTCATGGGCTTTTAAAGTTTTTAGGCGATGAAATATAGGATCGGTGTGAGCCAAAAAAAAAAAAAAAATGAGTGTGTGCATATACGAAGAGCCTCTTTCTGAAGAATAAAAATTGTATCTAATTTACTTTTGCTACAGTTGCCCCATACAATATTGCAATACATTACATATGGTAAAAACAAATTGTTATATAACATTATTAAAGTTTGATCATTAATCCAATACTTTATTCTCCTTAAAACACCAGTTGTTTTAGATATTGCTGAAGTAATATTCTGCACATGAGTATTCCAAGTTAAATTGCTATCTAAGGTCACTCCTAGAAACTTGGTTGAATGTTTCTCAGCAATGTTTATAACCATCAATATAAATACTTTTAGGAATGGTGGGTTGGGATTGAAGAGTATGGAAATGTATAAAACATGTTTTATCAATATTCAATGAAAGCTTGTTACTTCTAAACCATTTCGAAATATTACATAATTCCATATTAAGTGTATCAATCAGTGTTGCAATATCCTTATGAGAGTAAAAAACGTTAGTGTCGTCTGCAAATAAGATGAAGTTCAAACGAGGGGAGCAATTGGTGATGTCATTAATGTAAATTAAAAAAAAGTAGGGGCCCGAGGATAGATCCCTGAGGGACACCACATGACACGTTAGAGTATAATGAGTGACTAGATTTAAATGCAACATATTGTTTGCGATGACTTAGATAACTTCTGAACCATGACAAAGTAATCCCTCTCACGCCATAATTCTGTAATTTTTCAAGTAAAATGTCATGATCAATAGTGTCAAATGCCTTACTAAGATCCATAAAAACTCCAATTGTATGTTCTTTTTTAGTAAGCGCATCAATAATATTATCGACAGATTTGATAAAGGCATAATCGGTAGAAAATCTTTTCCTAAAACCAAACTGATTCGTATTCAATATATCATTTTCAATCATAAACGAGTAAAGACGTTTGTAAACTACTTTTTCTAAGATTTTCGATACAACAGGCAACAATGAGATGGGTCTATAATTTTTCACCATTAATGGATTTTCTCTTTTATAGATGGGGATAACTTTGGCGATTTTAAAAGAGTCTGGATACTTGCCATTAAGTAGGGATAGATTGAATATATGGGTGAGAGGGGCTGCTAGGGGGTAAATTATCTTTTTCAACAAATTCACCCTCAAATCATCGGGCCCACAGGATTTACTGCATTTCAAAAATCGAACAACATCAATAATTTCAGATTCATTAATTGGAGTAAAAAACAAAGAATTTTGATTATTTTCAGATAAATATTCGTTATAATTTTTGATATCATTTATGTGAATAGATGCTGCTAAAGAAGGACCAACATTCACAAAAAACTTATTAAAAACATTTGCAATTTGGTCAGGATTAGTGATAACATTATCATTATGAGTAATGCTATCAGGACATTCCATAGGTTTCTTTTTGAGTATTTCATTAACTGTCCGCCAAAGAGCACTTATATCATCCTTGTTAGATTCGAGTTTATTTGAAATATATGATTTACGTGAAACTCGAATTAAAGTAGTTGATTCATTTCTATATATTTTATACCTTTTCACATTTTCAGGAGTGGGTTTTCTCAGAGATATCTTATAACGACGGTTTCGAGTAAGAATGGAATGTATAAGACCTTGAGTAATCCGGGGTTGCCGGGCTCTTTTCCTTCCATTTCTCTTGGTAGTTAAAGGAATATGTTTGTCATAATAATCTAATAATTTTTGTAAAAAAAAAAATCCATAAGAAGAATCAACGTCTTGGAGTTCAAAGAAGTCATCCCATTGTTCTTCAAACAAATCTTGATTCAATGAAGCAATATTTTGTGGTGTTTCATTTCTATACATTTTCAAGTATTGTTTGGGTTGGCGGCGTATTGGGGTTGTTGCAGATTTGTCTTTAATCATAAAAATCGGTAGATGATCAGATATGTCTGAATAAAGAATGCCGTTCGTGCAGGTTTCAGTAATGACATTAGACAGTATAATATCTATTAATGTTTTACTATGGGTGTTATTGTTTATTCTGGTGGGTTTATTGATGTGGGGATGCAGTGAGTTGGAAAGTAATATGTCATGAAAATGGGTGGGTTGTAATAAATCTATATTGTAATCTCCCATCAAAAAAAAAATGATTTTCTCTCTCCAAGAATTTCATTAGCACATTGATCGAACTTGTCAAAAAAAGATTGAATATCATTTTGCGGACGACGGTAAATGGAACCAACTATAATATTTTTCTCATTGTCATTTAAAATTTCAATAAATAAGCTTTCTGCTCCTTGAATAAGCAAATCAGTTCGAATTCTGAACTTAATTTGATTATTAACATACATGGCAACCCCACCTCCTATGCCACGCTTTCTGTCATTACGAATAAAATTGTAATTGTCAATGCCAAACAGGTCCGGGGAATTGGAGTGCAACCATGTTTCGGTAATTCCTATAACGGAAAATGGAAAATCATTGAGAGAATTTAGAAATAATCCAAACAATTCAAAGTTTCTATTCAAACTCCTTGAATTAAGATGAATTAAACTAAAATTAGCACAAATCTGATTTGCCTTATTGACAAAAAATTGTTAAATTCATTAAAAGTGAAATACTGACTTGTGTGGTTGACTAGCTGTTGGTCATCTATTCCAAAATCAGAATCCATTTACAATGAGTAACATTACGTGATCGCAGCATATCATGGTGCAACGGGAAGTGTAGTGCACATCGTATACACGGGGTGTATACGATGAGGTGCATCGGTGCGTGTTGTGCTGTAACAAACTATAGAGGAGCGCTTAAAATGAAATTATTGACATGATCTACAGGACTGTAGAGCATAGACACACAAAAACACAAATTCAAATAATATGCTACACTTTAGGGGTGACCTAGCAAGTAGTGTGACTTACACATAATAAAAAATAAACAGTATCACTATGTCAATACAACCTCCTTTCTGAAAGGAATTTGTCATTTTTACAATATTCTTGTTTGACATTAGAATGAGTCGGGATGGAATCGAGTGAAAGAAAAGAGGAAGAAATAAAGACAGACTCCAGAAAAGGGGGGGGTGGACAAGAGAAATCTGGTTTCGGTATAGCCGTGTATATAGTGCGGGTAGAGAAGAAAGGGAGGATATGAAGGCAGATACCGGAGGGAGGATGAGAATCTGAGAGCTATATAGGGTAGGATACGGGTAGATAAGACATTAATCTGTGAAGACAAAGCATGAAAGAAGAGAAGAACTGGGCAGAACTGGTTATGATACAGCAGATTGATAGCTGCTGTTGTCACTGAAAACGGGAGGGTACGGTATTTAAATTTGAAGTCCTTAACAACTATTTTAACTAACAATCATTCATAACAAAAGCAATGACAAGGTAATCACAAAATGACGTAACAGCGTAGGACGGCTATACAGTAAAAACATTCTTGCTAACAAGCAATTAAACAAGTGATACATCGACTTCAGTTACATTGTTGGTTTCTTTATCAACAGAAACGTAACAATTTGTTCGATGCGAACAGTGAACTCAGAAATTGCAACAATACAAACTGTCGGTCGTGCGTCGACCTCAAAATCATTGTTCGCCTTTGTACCAACAGATGAAGCAAATTGTAAAATACATGAATAAAGTAGCACGCACATTACATAATCTTACAATATATGATGCTTGTCTCCGGAAATAACGATACAGTGAGTGGGCTGAATTTGTTTGTTTTGTTTTGTTTTGTTTTGTTTTGTTTTGTTTTGTTTTTTTGAAGTAGCCATCTGTTTTAAAACTAAGCTTGTTCCTAGCAGTAACAATGCGGTGGTATGAAATAAATACACGCGTTAAATGCATCAGTCAAACTTTTGGACTTTAACAGCAAACAATTCCATTTCATGTACATTGCTATAGCTCCAACATTTCCATTTCATGTGCATTGCTATAAACATGGATGTACATGTAGAAGGAAATACGTGCATCACTACACCACATCAATGTTGCTTCACGAGAAAAAAAAAATCATTTTTAAGTTCTCGTTATGATAAGATAGATAATCATATACTTAAGGGTGTTATTTCTTCGATTGCTGATCAACTTTTTTATATATCTAACTTGTCAATCCTTAATGGTGTATTTCCCGATAAAATGAAATTGGTTAAAGTAATCCCAATATTTAAGAAAGGCGATAAACTTGTAGTCAGTAATTATCGCCCAATTTCATTATTATCCTCACTGCCTAAGGTTTTAGTAAAACTTATTTACAAGAGAATGACCAATATTTTAAAGTTACATGAATTTTTTTGAACTTGAACTTAAACTTGAACTTTATTCTGTTTCATTTAAAAAACATATAATTTGTACAATGACAAACTGAGGACAGTAAACGAGTACATGAACATGCATACTTAGCATAATAACAACTATAAATCAAACATGGAAACTACAAAAGACCGGAGTCTTGTCAGGGTAGTTCCAATCAGAACAGAATAATAGGAAATAATATTGCATTACGATCAAGATGTGGGACAGGTGAACATATTACAAAAAACAAACAAACAGACAAACATACACAAAAAATATGTTATCATTAATGAAATTATAGTGTTTAGTCATATCACCCCTAGAAAACAAAAACCATAAATTTATCTATGATCATAGTGTATTTCATAGTTACAACTCTAACTTTCTAACAAGTGTCTTTTTAGATTTTTCTTAGAAATATTTGTAGTTGGAGAATTTATAACTGTATCTGGTAAAGAATTCCACAATGAGGGTCCAGTGTGTCTAAGTGTGTGCATTACATACATCTTATCTACCTTAAATAAATGATATTTATTACTAATGCGAGTATTATAACTATGAATTTGATGATTAGATTTAAACATACCAGAAATCATCTAAGGTAACAAATTCATTTTATGCTTGAACATATGAAGAGTTTGTTTGCAAAAACCGATAAGTCCATATTTGCCAAATGGAGATATTTGCGATTAAAGGTCAAGAAAAATAAAGAGAATAATAAGAAAATTTTTGCTTCTTTTGACCATAACTTAAGAAATATACCTGTATATGTAGTGACCAATAATATCATTTAAAATGTATTATTTTGTACTTTATGACAGAGATCGTACTCCAAAATCTTCAAAAATGGACTTATCGGTTTTTGCAAACAAACCCTTCATATACATAAGAATATTAAACTCATTCAATTGATATATATTCAAAGCATTCATTTCAGAAACAGAGGCATTGACGGCGCTATATAATGCGAGTTTGTACAGAGTCGAATTGCTCTTTTTTGAAGGATAAAAGTGTCGTATAAATTTGATTGAGGAGTATTCGCCCATACAGCATTGCAATAATTCAAATGAGATAAGATCAAACTGTTATATAACAAAATCAAAACCTTTGCTGGTAAAATACCTTTTTAACCTATTAATTACTCCAATATTTCTCGAATTTTTTTTATTCATTATCGTCATATGATTTTTTTTTCAGTTCAAATTACACTCAATATAAACCCCAAGAAATTATGTATATTCTACTCGAGATAGCTTTACATCATTCATTTTTACATCATAAAGTTCCAATTCAGGAATCTTTTTCCTACCTTTAAAAAAGTACATAAAATTTGATTTTTCAAAATTAACAATTAATCTGTTGTCACGAAACCACTTTGACAATTTGACTAACTCATTATTGAAATTATTTATCAACACATTCAAGTCAGAATGAGAAATCAATAAAGTAGAATCATCAGCATATAAAACAAATTTAACCACAATTGAAATATTACACATATCATTAGATAAATATCAAAAATAACAATGGACCTAATATGGAACCTTGGGGGACTCCACGTAAAATATCACATGTATCCGATAAAGTATCTTTATATAATGTAACTTGTGTCCGATTGTTCAGATAACTTCTAAACCACTTCAGTGGATGACCTCTAATACCGTAACAATCAAGCTTTTTCATAAATATTTCATGATTTATCAGATCAAAAGCTTTAGACAAATCAAGAAAGACTCCAATAACATGCAAATTATCATTTAAGCAGTAAGAATACTATCTTGCAGATCTACAAGAGCCATTTCAGCTGAAAAATTAGAACGAAATCCATATTGAGAATTACATAAAGTATTATTGTATGACAAAAAAATACATGCAAACGTTTATATACAATCTTTCCAAGGATTAAAAAAAAAACATGGTCATATTGATATTGGCCGATAATTTCTAATGAAATGCTTTTCTTCTTTTTTAAATACTGGAATAACTTTTGCAAATTTCAATTTCATTAGAACAATTCCTGTTACTAATGACAAATTAAATATATGAGTTAAGGCTTCAACAATAAATATATAACTTGCTTGATCAAAATTATCGAGAAATTATCGATTCCGGTGCTTGCAGAATTTCTCATCCCTTTAACCATATCATTTTATCTCATGATCTTTGACAGGAAAAAAAGAAAAGAGAATTATTTGACTGATGAGAAACAAAAGTCAATGGATCTGAAAGATAACCATATTCATCTTCATTTACAATATTTCCTATATTAACCAAATATTCATTAAAACAATTTGCAATTTCTCTTTCATCTCTTATTTGCCGACAATTATGTAATACATATGAAGGATAACTTGACCTTTTCTTCCCTAACAATCCATTTATCACGGACCATGTTTTTCTTAAATCATTTGAATATTTGTGAAGTCTATCATGATAATATTTTTTTTCTTGCCATTTCTCAACAAAGTAGTTACCTTATTTCTCACTTCTCTATACTTCCTATTTACATTCTCATTATTATCTTTGATACTTTTCTTTAATAATGACAGCCCCTTCGGAGCTGTCATCCCCTTCCATCCGATCCAATCTGCCTGGATTTGACATTTTCTGTCATTTCTGCTGGATCTTACATTTTCCATTCCGAACTGTGCATTTTCCTAACGGAGTGTATGATTTGCCCAGGGGACAACTGAAATTTGCTTTTGGTCCGAGAGAATCTGTGAATGTTGTTGGTCTCTGTACCTTCAATGATTTGACTTGATATATTGGTCAGCGACGCGCATGGTCCCACATGCACACTTTCAACGACTGATTGACTGCTGCTATATCAGGTATGTCGCTTGAACATTCGTCAAGATACATGGCCCGTTAATCCTTTCATACTGGTCTCGGAACTCACTGTCAATCATAGTTAGACAGAAGAGAGTATAAAACTATGATGTGAGTGTGATTTTTGCTTACATATTCTCGCGGATCCCGAACTATATATGATGGAACTGCTATTGCCACCTTCCTGTCCCGGATAACATCTCGCAACTATACACGGATATATGTTTGTTCTAACTCTTTTTCGGTAAAAGCTGGTCGTTAGTAACATCGTCTGATTTTTTTTATCATATTTGTGACTTTTGTCAGAGATTTCACTTGTGTGTGTGAGTGTTTTGTTTTTTTCTACACGCACCGAAAATTCAAAATGGCGCCCAATCCGAAATCAATTGACGATGCCGTTGATAAAATCCTGAGCAGTGAACGCTTGGCTGAAGCTGTTCATCAAGCTGTGAAAGAAGCTGCGAGTGAAGAATTTGCTAAGCTGGTGGACCGCATTGAGAGACAAGAAGGCAGAATAATGGATTTAGAGACAACTCAGCAATCGCACGAAAAAGAGATAGAGAAGTTGAATAGGGTGATTGAAGGATACCAATCGCGCATCGCCTGCCTGGAAAAAGAAAGTAACGACCTCGAACAATACTCCAAGCGGAATTGTTTACTCTTTTTCGGGGTGCCGGAGTCAAAAGAAGAAGACACTACCCAATTAGTGTGCAAATTAGCGCGGGAAAAACTGCATGTTGACGTCCGGCAATCTGAAATAGACAGATCACATCGCCTTCAGCGTCGAAACCATGGCAACGAAGGAAACGAAGGATCTGGGGGAGCGCCAGCTAGCGGTCGCATGCAAACTAGAAAAGGGCGGCGTGAGGACCAAAGCCATCCAAATATTCACACGGCACCACGACCACTACTAGTCAAGTTTGTGTCATACCAGACCAGGATGCAGGTTATCAAAAATCGCAAACTCCTAAAGGGCTCGCGCATGTCAATCCAGGAACACCTGACAAAGAAAAACCAAAACCTTCTCGCCAAAACCAGAGCGCATTCGGCAGTAAAAGACGCATGGTCATCGGACGGGAAGATTGTTGCGTTGATTCGGGCGACGGGAGGAAAGTTTGTAACTCGAGGGATCCGTGGAGAAAACGACCTTCCTAAAGGCTAACTTAGAAAATTGAAAAACAAATGACACTGGACATTTGATTTCTATCAACATATATTGATTTTAATATTTCAATGGTAAAGGGTTATCCATGTGTTAGTTGTTCAAAGCCAGTAAGAAATAATCACAAAGGAATACAATGTGTTAAGTGTCACAATTGGGTTCATATCAAGTGTGTTGGGATCTCTGAAAGTGAGTATGATGATCCATGTCATGAATTTCTAAATTGGGAATGCTCTAAATGTACGTTACATTATTTACCAAACTATGTAGATCAAGATGAATTGCCTCCCAATAATAGCAATTTTATCAATAAACCGCGTTCTGTTAAATGTCAAAATGATAGTTTGAAGTTTAAAGAATTATCACAAAAAGGACTTCGGATTTTACATCTGAATGTACGCAGTTTGACTAGAAATCTCTCTGAAATTCATTTGTTGTTAATTCAAAATGGTATTGATATTTTATCATTAAATGAAACCTGGTTAGATGATACAGTATTGGATCATGAGATTCAAATAGACGGTTACCGCATGGTTCGAAAGGATAGAAATAGACACGGGGGTGGTGTTCTTGTATACATACGTAATAACATACACTATCATGTACTGAAACACAGCAGCTTAGAACATTTAGAAGCTATTCCTCTTATAATTACTCCTGATCACTCAAGAGCGTTCATCTTTGTAACATGGTATCGACCGCCTAACAGCCCAATTTGTGTGTTTGATTATTATGAACAACTGATTTCATTTATTGACTCTTTTGGCCGAAATGTTATTGTTATGGGTGATGTCAATTGCGATATTATGAAAGATCCAATAAGCAATGAAACTAAGCATCTTAATCAAATAAACATTATTTATTCATTAACTCAGATTAATACAAGAGAGTATACAAGATGTTCCGATGTTTCAGTTAGTTTAATCGATCATATGATGACAAACTCTCGCGATATGGTCAAGTCCCATGGTGTTATACATTCAGGGATAAGTGATCACTCAATCTGTTATTTGATTTGGAATTATAATGTCTGTATTAAAGCCCCTGAGATAGTATCTTACAGAAAAATGAAAAATTTTGATGAAAACTCATTTCTTGATCAATTACGATCGCAACCATGGCATAATGTGTACAATAAAGACAACATGGAGGAAGCCGTTAAAGAATGGGAAGAATTATTAATGGAAGTTATAAACAATCATATGCCTATTCGGCACAAACGTGTAAAGAACAGATTCTGTCCTTGGATGTCTCCAGAGATCATTGAATTGATCAAAGAGCGGGACAAACAGAAAAATAAAGCACATAAAGTAAAGTTTGAATTGTTAAAGACGCAAGAGGAGTCCACGAAAATCGAGCTGAAAAGAAAACAAGAGGAACTTTGGAATAAATATAGGAAATTAAGAAATCATGTTACACTTAAAATACGGAGATGCAAACGATCTTATTTTTCAGATAAATTAGCTTCCGCAAAGACATCCGGTGAAATGTGGAATGTGTTAAGATCTGTTCTCCAGCATCGTTCCCCAAACAGTTCTCAACATGATAAATCTAGTGGTGACAGATCAGAAGCCAATGTTTTTAACCAATATTTTGCAAATATTGGGTCAGAACTAGCATCGAATATTCCATCTGTTTCCCCTCCGTCTCATGCCTCGTATCACATTGACTCCTCTAACTCTTCCAGGCAAACTTCTCCCAAGTTCTCTTTTCAAACTGTTTCTGAGAATGAAGTTAGTGATCTTATCAGGGGCATGGAAAACAAGAAAGTCTGTTGGTGTAGATGGAATTTCTGTGCACTTGTTAAAAATTTCTGCTCCCGTCATCGTCCCTTGTCTTACTTACCTTTTTAATAAGTCACTATCAGAAGGCGATTTT
This sequence comes from Diadema setosum, assembly GCF_964275005.1. Lineage (NCBI taxonomy): Eukaryota > Metazoa > Echinodermata > Echinoidea > Diadematoida > Diadematidae > Diadema > Diadema setosum. Next base: position 1,514,160 of record NC_092687.1, read on the forward strand.
CCATTACGCTGGAAACAGGCAAAAATTATTCCTTTGCATAAAGCAGGTGATAAAACATTTCCTTGTAATTATCGTCCAATTGCAATTTTATCTTCTGTCTCAAAAATCCTCGAGAAGATTGTAGGCAAGCAATTCTCAGAGTTTTTAAAATCTAGTAATATACTTTCGGAGAAACAGTCAGGGTTTAGGCAAAAGCACTCAACTGTGACAGCTCTTGCACGTGTTTCCGACGATTGGTTAAACGCATCTGACAATGGTCAATACACAGGAGCAGTTCTTATCGACATGAAAAAAGCATTTGATACGGTTGACATTAATATTCTATTAAAGAAACTTGTGGGTGCTGGCGCGCAAGGAAATAGTTTTGCCTGGTTTGAAAGTTATTTGACCAATCGTCAAATATGTACTTATTTTTGTTCTGAAATGTCTGAGTTTGTTGATGTCAATTACGGCGTACCTCAAGGTTCAATCCTTGGACCACTACTGTTCACCCTTTATATAGACGATATAGTTCAGCAGGTACAACACTGCGACCTACAACTTTATGCAGATGATACTATTTTGTATTACTCTCACAAAGATGTTAATTGTATAGATTATTTTCTGAATACAGACTTGGAACGCATATATGATTGGATGTGTTTGAACAAACTTAGTTTGAATGTTGATAAAACGGAGAGTATACTGATTGGTACCCGTGCAATGTTGACAAAACGCAAAGATTTAAATGTTTATATTAACGGAAAACATATTCAATGCAAAGAAGCCGTGAAATACTTAGGGGTGATAATAGACCAAGAATTGAAATGGAATGATCATATTGAATATCTTTGTAAAAAAAATGGTAAATTGGTTAATTGTTTAGGTCGTCTTCGAGTTTATATTAATGAATGTAATTTGAAATTGATTTACCGCACAATAATTCTCCCTTTGTTTGATTACGCAGATATAGTGTATGATTCCTCCCACCTGAAATATACCGATCGACTGCAGAAATTACAAAATAGGGCTGGTAGAATAATACTTGGAATAAGTCCCTATAAACATATATCCAATCATGAATTACATCAAATTTTGAATTGGGAATCCCTGAAATCTCGCCGTATTAAACATTCTATATCTTTGGTGTATAAAAGTTTAAATGATCTCAGCGCATCATATATGCAAAATGTATTTCAATTTGTTTCACATCCATACAATTTACGCTCCCATGGAAATCTCTCCTTACCAAAGCCTCACACTGATTATTGTAAAAGAATGTTTTCATATCGTGGAGCTTCTTACTTTAATGATTTACCATGTGATGTTAAATGTTTAATTTCATATAATTTGTTTCTTAAAGAAATTGATCAACACATACCAAAATGGCTTTAATGTATATATATATATATATATATATATATATATATATATATATATATATATATATGTATAATGATATCATGGATATTTTGGGCGGGGGGGGGGGAGGAGGGTGAGTCATAATGATGGGATAATTGGGGTTGCAATGTATTTGATTCAACTGATAGGTGTCAGGGGTATATGTTTCCATTTTGTTCTTATCTTAATCTCATTTTTGGTTTGATTTAAGACTTATTGATATTCTTCATTATTATGTATTATTTATTCATGTCTTTATCATTGTGTGTATCACATCATTGTTATTTCTAGGACCCCTCTGGAAAACAGCTGTGTTATGACAAACATAGCTGAGTAGGGCTATCCTTCCGTTCATTTTATGTACTATTTTGTTTATGCAATGATTATAATTATGTAATGTGACTTTTAACGGAAAATAAATTCAAATCAAATTCAAATAATCTGCGTTTTTTTATGAATAAGGGACAATAGTTCAAATGAAATCCATGGTTTCCTAACTCTACTACTATGCTTCTTTTTCTTAAAGGAAAGATGGCGAGATGCATCTTTACTAGTGCTTTCAAAAGTTTACAAAAATAAATCGTATGCAATATCGGGATCTTCCTTATTCAACAATACACTCCAATATATTGTACCTAATTTGTCTCTAATACATTCCAAAAACTTGGGATTATGACATAAATTTTGAGAATCATAACTTGTTGTGGTTTCATAACAATATTTGATGTCAATTGAACTAATTGAATAAAATAGGAAAATGATTAGTAATATCTGAATAATATATACCGGGAATGATACGGGAATTATAATCATTGGTAAATATATTATCAATTAATTAAGCCGAATGTCGGGTTACTCGTGTTAGTTTATCTATCAATGGAATTAAAGAATTTATATATTCATCATACCCAAAAAATCACATATATACTTTTGTGAGTGATTCAATAAATTTATATTTGTTTGTTTGTTTGTTTGGTTGCTTGCTTTTATTTCTGCATTCAATCAGATGCAATTTGAATGCAAACTTCAAAAAGTACAAAGACAAAGAATAACAAGTGCAGTGAAATAAATCAATAACAGTACATAAATAGATACACATAGGTGATTACATTGAGCTATGTAGATACACAGAAACATAAAATAAGATACACAGTATTTTTCAGTAAACAACAGAGATCATTGAATGTAGGAGACCACCATCATAAGCGATTAAGCTTGAAATGGATGGAGGCCTCATAAAATGACTATCCAACGACATAACTCTCTTGGAGGAAGGTGATCAGGTGAGTGCAGTGCAGTTGCAGGTGAGAGTGCAAGATGCAGTTGAAGGAAGAAAATAGAGATTGACAATAAGATGACAATCTATACTATAAATATTTGTTAGCTCAATTGGTTTGGAGAATGTAATTGTATCAAATATCGTTTTAGTAAAGATTTCAAAGAATAAATACTTGAACAAGTTTTTATATTATCCGGGAGATTATTCCAAATGTCCGGACCCGAATGTCTTATAGATTTATGTGTCACTAATAATTTGGGATTCAAAAGGTGGAAATTTCTACATATACGAGTAGGGTACGAATGGACAGAAGTATTAAACCTAGACATGTTATAAAACGATGATGGAAGTTGATCATGTATATATTTAAACATAATTACTGCTACTTGAATAATATTCAAATCAAAAACCTTCAATGTTTTAAGCTCTTGAGATAAAGAATCAGTATGAGCCAGAAAATGCGATCCTGTACAAATACGTATAGCTTTCTTTTGTAATTTGAATATAGAATTTATTTTGGTAGAGCCGCAAGTACCCCATACAACATTGCAATAACTTATATATGGGAGAATTAAGGAATTATATAAGAGAAATAAAGTTGAATGAGGAAGAAAGAACTTCAACTTGGAAATCATCCCTATATTTCTAGAAATACACGTTGTAACATAATGTAAATGCTTATTCCAAATCAAACTTTCATCTATACATACTCCTAGAATTTTTGAATTCGTTTTCTTTTCTAATGGGATATCATCAATGTTAATATGTATCAACGTATCTTCATTATGACCACACCCACAGGTGTTAAAAATGCACTGTGATGGTGTTGAAAAGTGTTCACCTGACACTTCGTGATGTTAATTTGATACTGTACCTGGTGTTGTTTTGACACTGTACTGGTGTTAATTCAAAAATGACACCACATGGTGCTGATTTGATATTTGTTGGTGTTGATATCAATGGTTTAACACCCGTCCAGCTTCAATAAGAGACCACACCAGCTGGTGTTACTTTGGTGTAAATTTATTTTCACATTTTTTCAAAAATCTAGTATTTTAATGTAAAATTCTTGATCGTCTTGTTTAAATTAAAAATCAACAAGAAGTGCAGTTACTAAGAAACTCTTCAAAAAACAGTTTAAAATTTGGAAATGACACCCGGAGGTGTTAATTTAACACCATAAATGAGCACCGAAAATTTAACACCAGCTCAGTGTTCACTATTTAACACCGGACTTTTTGCAGTGTACTTACTCATTGCTATTGGTTTTTTTTTAACTCCGCTGCTTTCTTAGGTCAAAACTACTGATAAATTGGAAAAACTGTCTCAAAAGTAGAAAACCTATCGATGACGTAATGGGCGATACTATTCATTGCAAAGGGAGATGACCGGATGTACAATGTATGTACGTACAGTCTATTGTCTCATTTTCCCACGCAAGAAGGACGAATGTGACAACGGTGACTTTTCTGAAGGTACACGTATTTTGAAGAGGAATCCTCCTGTTTTGTCCGAAAAAAAAATCATTACAATGACCATGAAAGAGGTTGAAATGATCAAGTATGCTTTAAGATTGGTGAAAGCATACATAATTTCATGAAGAAAAAAAAATGTCTGCATAACCAGGAAATGAGGTAATTAATGAAGTCCTTAGGCAGCCAAAAAATGAACGATCGTTTCGGTGCAATGTGTCCCATATGTACAAAGTAACATACGTTTCATTACTTATTTATTTATGTTTGGTAAATAACCCCCTCAAAACATTGGGTCATGTAGAGTATTAGTCACTCCACCCATGTACCAAATATGACGGTGATACATTATTATGTTAAAGTGTTTTCATGGGGGTCACAATGTGCCACCACCCCCTTGGGCCTGGAGGATTTAAAAATAGCTTGGGTTTTGTAGGGTTAATAGAAAGAGATGTGCGCATCAATTAACATCCACAGACAAAAATAGCAGTATGACAAGAATAAGAATGTATCAAATGGAAATGACACCTGGATATGTTTGTTGTGTTACGACACATTTTGGTAAAAGAAATTTGTTACCAAAATATGCCGATAGTGCACCTATACCTGACGGGATCAAGTGTTACCAAATTGTGCAGTTAAAAGTGGATTTGGAGGAACACATTAATTGGTAACTGAACTAAAAATCCATGGATGGGCTTGAGAGTTGATACGGTCAAGAAGTTGATAAGGCCCAGGTGATGTGGTCCTGCAGTAAAGACAGGCGAGACACTTTTTAGCTCACATTGCGATCGCTTTTCGTTTTTAGGGCCTCCCCCCCCCCCCTTGGCCCCTAATGGGGGTGAAAGTTTGAGGGGTTGGGGCCAAGGGGGAAACACATTTTCACCTTCTTCTTCAAAACCAGTTGGCGAATTATAATCAAATTTGATTGGGACCATACTTAGGGGGGTTAGGTAATAAGATTGTTCCTGTTAAGCCCCCGTCACACTAGAGCGGATCGAGCCAACGAATGCCCAGCGGATCCGAAAATTTGGAGATACGCTCACATCCGTTGCTCTTCGTTCGTGACTCGCTTGACGTTCGCTGTATCCGCTAGCTGTTCGCAGAGATTCGCAGAGATCCGCCGGAGCCAGATTTTGATTTTGGACATGTCCAAAATCTTGAGCGGATGACGAACGGAATGACAATCCGATTTGTGTTCGCTTAGCATCCGCTGTGCGTTCGTTTCTTATTCGTCCGCAGTTCGTCCAAATTCGCTCAACAAATTTGCACAGTAGTAGAAACAAAAAGATAACAGATATTCATAGCACACATAATAATAATGATGATAACAATAATAATAATAACAATGATAATAATAATGATGATAATAATAATAATAAGAAGAAGTAAATGGGAATCTCTGCATGGAAATTGGAAATTGTGAGAGTTCGACTCCAGTTGGAGGCACCAGACTCAATGGAGGATGTTGGACTACCAACATCATCGTCAACGTGATCATCAGAAGAAAGTGCACTTTAGGGGAATCTTGAGGACTGTCGAGGGTAGTGACATCAGGAATACTTGGTGGTGACTTCTGCTTCCTTCTTTTTGGGGACATTTTCACAGTCACAACATTAATTTACACTGTCACTGCTCAAAATAATTTGGTGAAGTGTGCGTCAGCCGAGATGCGTCACGTGATTGCAGCAGTATCGCGTTGTGTATGTTGGGCATTCGCTGCTCATTCGCTTTGTCCGCTCAGCATCCGTTGGATGGACTGTACGCATTCGCTTTCATTCGTTAGTTTATCCACTCGTAACACGGTTAGCATGTGCTCATCATTCGTTAGCCGAAGGTTAGAAAACCTCATTTTGTTCCCGAATTCGAGCGGATTCGAGCGTATCTGTACTTTGCCAAATTTTGTCCATCCGCTAGGCATTCGCTGATTTATACGCTATAAGTGTGACGGGGCCTTTAGGTATAAGGCCCCATTGAGGAGCCCGGGGGGGGGGGGGGGTAAGTAGATATTTGTGCTCCAGGCCAAAAAGCATTACACGCAAGATGTGTTGTATGTGGATATCTTTACAGCTTAAGAGTATATTTGTTTATGGGAATACCGAGGGTATCTCCCTTGGGACCAGGGGGAAGCGCTAGGGGGAAAACACATTTTCATCTTCTTTAGAACAAGTGGGCGGATTTTAGTAGACAATCAATCCTGGTGAGGATCACTCTTAGGGGTAGGATCCCAAAGTTGTAAGTAAATGTAGGTCAAGTGCATTGGTAGAATATTTAGCATCCCGGGAGCAAGGATTCAATTAATGCGATCAATAATAATTGTTCCAGGCAGGACTAGTGTTTGGTGCTAGTAATTTTGTGAAGGGGAGGGGGGACATTTTTTTTTCTGGCATAGATACGAATGTCAATGCATTGAGTCTCTGTGCTGCCATTGCACTTTTTGATACTGGTCATGGGTTGCGATGCAGTTTTCATTTGTTTTTTTGTGATGATTGTGGTGGAACAGAAATTTACGAAAATGTGCCGCCAATTTCTTGCACATTTTGGTAAATTTACCAATATGTGCAACTTACAAAAATGTGCCGTAACATGGTGCGTTACTAGTGATAAACTGTGATGATCTAGTTATTGAGATGGAGTATGAAAGTGCACAATGTACAGTATATCACTGGTGATACATGCTACTGGGTACTTCAGTCAAACTCGGAAGACAGGTGGATATGGCTGCGGGCCTCTAGACATTATGTTGTACGTCACAAGTGTTAAACTGTGAACTGATGCTTTTTTTTTTTTGTGAGTTGGGTTCAAAGTACCACCGTTGATATTTTGCTACGTATTAGTTCAGTCGACCTGTGATGACAGCTGCTAGATATGCTTCGGTGCATCTACACTTTCCTGCTGCTTACTATTGACAAACTTTGAAATGATCATTCAGTCTTTTTTCTAAAGTATCACCGGTAATTAGGACTCGCGGTACATAATACGGGGTGATCGCCCAAGACCGACATCTACAGTAATGCGGCTCACGAGTCATACAGCCCATGAGTTCGATACTAAACACATAAGGCTCACGAGACAGACATAAACCAAAGAAAGCCCACAAGACAGAGACTACGCAAAACAAAAGAAAAAACAAAAGCTCACGAGACCTAGAGTACGGAATAGTGGCTCTGTAGTCACAAGACTGACACTAGTCAAAGAAGGCTAACGAGGATGAATAACGCCATCTATAATTATGTCAATTACAAGCTATATCCGTACAGGGTGCTCCGGTCAGGTCTCGTGAGCAAGCCCTCTTCAAGCTTATCGTGTCGGTCTGGTAAGCCTTTTCTGCGCAGTGTCGAACTTATTTGCTGTATAACCGGTGGGCTTAATTTTACTTGATGTCGAACTCGTGGGCTGTGTAAATAGTGGGCTGTATGACTCATGGGTGTCGGTCTCGTGACGTGCACCCCTTCATACTTCAGTTGAGCTGCAATGACACTTGCATGTGCGTGCGAGAATCTAGACATCGAGAGTACGTTACTATTCTGTGACTCAAGGAATAGTTTGAAAACAAAGAATAACATTAAGGGGAAAATAGAAATAGAATGGGTCATGATCTTCCCACCCCATGTTAATGATCCGCTTTCTTGACTTACGCACCCCTTGCCCACCCCCCCCCCCTCCCCCACCCCATTGAAAAAGCCTTTGCATGTGTGACTGAGGAAGCGGGTTTAAGTTTCAGTTGAGCAGAAAGTCTATCATTGTGCATGTTTCATATTCATGCATGTTATCATCCCGGTCATGCACGACCCTCAGACATGACTATTCTTTGTGATCATTATTCACAGTTTGGAAACTCCTACTTTCAATGTAATATCATTGGCTAGAAGTTTTGAAAAACTAAGCCTGCTCAACTACAACCCATTTTTTATGATCTTGCCTGTGCTTTCAGATCAAGTGAATGATACATTGTTATTGATAAGGAAACTAACGTGAACAATAAGTATTACTATGTTATGGTGTTGTAATACTAATAATCTTTTGTTTGACCTGTAAGGGCTACTTAGTGATTTTCTTCTTTTTATTTATTTTTTTCTAGTTCTACTACGTCTTTGGTAGTCTTCATGAATAATTGCACATTGTATTATTGCAAACGTAAACACAAAACTCTTTTGGATTGATTTGTCAAGGGAACCGTTCAGGAAACGCTTTCTTCAACTATACACTAATTACTAACCTACTGTTAGGAGGGAATGACAATTGAAACCATTGAACTGACGCTCTCCTATCGATTCTTCACACACGACAATTCTCCAATACGATTTGCCTATTGATAATTTCAATACAGTGCAGTGGGTTGCGTGCATGGACACCGACTTATGTTGACTTTGATCTTCTTGTTTACCCTAGAACTGCTCGGGTTTCGTGACAGTACAAGTTTCAAGTCCAATCAGATTTAAGTCCGACAGCAGTTCGATAACTAACAGGCCTGCATCCCGTCTGCTTTTTTTTAATTCAAATTTTGTTCTATTATGACCACAAAGAAAATGTTTATAAAACTCAGGAATTAAACCTCTCCCCAATAATACGTCTCTGAAATCTTCATTTTCTCCCGTTGATTGGCGTCACTGATTACGTGTCTCCATGTATTTGTATATAAGAATATAAGATACACTTGCTGTTGAACGCGGTATGGCACCCACTTTTTGATAAATGATAATGTGTTCATTTCATTCACATTAAAAAGACCAACGACTCTACCCTAACAAATACAGACTTTCGGCATGAAACAAATCAATGAAAACCCAAAATGATCATATCTCACTGTTCTATATTTGTCATGTAAAATAGAATAAGGATATATAATTTAAGCACCCCTGTACCTTCAAATGAGGCAAACTATGTTCACAGTTTAATAGCATTCACTTCCTATTAATATTGCACTAAAGTGGGGCCCATAACAGGTAGTCTTGCGATGATTTTCAACAAGCTTAGACACTTTAATAAAGTAAATATCGGTTTCCCCGGTTAATTTCATACTTTTTGTCATTCAAGTTTATATTCCCAGCATTTGATTTCACGCATTCCAAGCTCGCAGCACTGAATGAGCAATCAAATTCAAAACCCAGTCATTCGAATTTACTGTTGGAGCATTCATATTCACTGCCGGAGTATTCAAATTCACTATCGGAGCGAATAAGACAGGAAAACGCATTTCAGCAATAAGCATTCAAATGTATCTCAAAATGGCGGCGGAATTTCGTCGGCCATTCAAATTCTTGAATATGCAACCATGTTCCATGTTACTGCATTGAAGTAAAAAGAAGACCTGAGTTTAGGTGGTTCCTGGCCGTGTATGTTTGTCTTGTCCATTTAGCTTTGAGTATATTGGGATTTACGAATATTATTCAAAGGTTGTAAAACATTTAAACAATCATAATTACACTATAAGCATTCATTAGTTGTGTATGCCATTTTTCCTTTCTTTAAAAAAAAGTATACTCCATTTTCCAAGTCCATTGATCACACGAAGTAGGAAGCTTTAAAATCAAATTGAACTCTCCAAACAAGCTCATCGGGACTATAACGTGTCTGTCGCGTGAATTCCAATGCACGAGTAGGAAATGCAATTCTTACATTTGGAAATTGAACGCACAAAAATGAATTTGACTTGACAAAAATGAAATAGAAATTCCATAAATGAAATTGATTCTGAATTTTAATGTCCGAACATTTTCTAGCGCGTCCGCAGTATGATTTTGAATGCACATTAATTAATGTGATTGATAAAAGTATTAACGTCGAAAATTGTCATTATTACTATCATTATCATTATAACAGCATGCAATCAGGGCAGATGCTGGAAAGAGTGAGTTAAGTGCGAAATGACGTGCATTTCATGCCGATTGATCAATACGGTATAGTGCAATTATTGATATGATCTCAATATGACCCTGAGAACCGAACCAACTGCTTTATTCATATATATATATGTATGTATATATATATATATATATATATATATATATATAAGTCCATTTTTGAAGATTTTGAAGTATGGTCTCTATCATAAAGTACAAAATAATACCTTTTAAATGATATATTGGTCACTACATATAAAGGTATATTTTTGAAGTTATGGTCAAAAGAAGCAAAATTTTTCTTATTATTCTTTTTATTTTTCTTGATCTTTAATCGCAAATATCTCCATTTGGCAAATATGGACTTATCGGTTTTTGCGAACAAACTCTTCATATATAGATATATTATATACTTGCTCAGGCTGTAAGCACTCCACCTGAATAGGGAATACTCATGGAATTACATATCAGATTGGCCTTTGGCCACTATGGTGATAACAATCTTTACCGTCTCCAATTAAAATTTATCGTTGTTTGAACCGCTCGAGATCAATTATCATACTCCAGTCATGTGTAAATACAAATTGTTATGTACCCCTCATTGAACCTTGAACTACGTCTGCTGTGAAACGACAATAACTCTGTTAACGGTTTGTCAGGTAAACTCTAGGCCTACCTGATCTGCGACATAGGAATAACCCGATATATTTGCAGGCAAGCGGCTGATTCGCAGGGAAGAACGACACATCATGAATGCCTCCTTACTCAAATTCTACAAAAAGAATCCCATTTGTGCCAAATTGATGACTGGAGTAGATTAGATTGCTTGACTACCTCCCACTATTTTCAGAAATGTAATAAAGAGGATTACATTGGTTTTCCTGAGATAAGGGTTTGTCTTTGACTGCGTAGTTGCGATGGGTAGAACATACGGCCCCGTGCTGCTTCTAACATTGGCTGCTTCTCTGTGTGTATTAGCTGCAGAAGGTAAGTGTATCTCTGCACTTTAATCGTAGATGCTAGTTTGTAATACCGTGAGAATTTTGCCCCAAAATTTATTTTGTTTTGGCTAACTTTCTCATACAATTAGGATGTGTTGAATAAAAAAAAAAAAAACAACTTTGATTCCATTTCTTTTTGTCAACCACGTCTTCAATCGCCATTTTGAATTTCAAAATGGCCGCTGTAGCAAGCTGTATTTTGATTCATATGTCATACAGTGAGCATTGTAAAAGCTTCACATTTGGTACGAAATGCATGGTTTTGATGTCAGACATTCTGACATGCCATATCTTTATGATATTGTTGATTGCTTTGATACAATTAGGAGACTATCATCTGGCAATTCAAAATGGTTGCCGTATTGTTTTTACCCATATTTCAAGTTTCAATCATTGTAGGAGCATCAAATTTTGAGGAATGCACATGCCTGTAATGTTAACCGTTCCAGTACAGCTGTTTCCTAATTGTGGATCGTCAAATGGGCAACCATGTTGAAATTCAAGATGACCGCAATAGAAAACCATCTGTGATAAGCGCCTTAGATGAATATGCAGGAAATGAAGCCATCTTTCAAATAAAAATAGCCACCATGGATTCAAAATGTAATGACGTTATCAAGCCATGCTGAAGGACAAAAAATGCGTAATGGGGGGGGGGAGGAGAGGAGGTGTCCCATACCACTGTCCCATACTTGTGGGCAAACATGTAAGCATTACATCCTACATCCCATACAGCCAGGCAGTTCGCTGAAGGTAAGAGCTTAATTCTCATGCGAGCAAGCATTGACAGAATTGAAGGTGACTTGCAAAAACTTGATGCTACCTCGAGAGAATGAAGACAACAAGGGAAAGTCTCGCAATGGAAAGAATTTCATGGTCACCCTATGCATCCCATTCACAAGCTTGTTTCTTGGCCACACACTAAAACAAGGTTTGCTCGATATATTTCTTGAATAACACAATGAATAAGGAATGAGTAGGTGTTTTTTTTCCTGGTTGCCCTTGTGTGGGTCATACTCAGTTATCAAGACTTCCAAGATTCTTACTTCTGTTATGCCAATGATTCTAAAACTACAAAGTAACAACAATAGCTCAGTTCTGTGGTGCGTTGCATGTATCAGAATCCATCCACAATTTACAAGACAATAACAGGAAGGTAATGTCAAAAATTGTCACTGCATTGAAGCTGATGAATGGGTGTTTGGCAATCAGGTATCGAAAACATTTAAGGGGGATATTCTAACAACAAAAAGATGAAAACGGGATGTTTTCATGTCCTGTACTATGAATTAGTATTTGAAAGAACTATAGGCCTTTATGGAATAAAATGAGAAAGGCCAGATATTCAGCTCTTGCGATTAGAATACACCCTGTACGATTGGATCCAAAGTCCGTAAGCTTGAGAGGATCACCAACTTCTCAAAACATTTCTACTGGCTCTACAGTCTGATAGACTTGTCATCCAGTCATTGCTTGACGATACAGATATCGGAAGGTATAAGTTGTAGGTCACTCCGTAATCACTCTTCATCTCATGATTTAATGGCATTCTCCTCATTCTCACTAACGAAGGTTCATTTTTAAATTCCCAGCATTAGAAACCAACAAAACTGAGCCTAGTAATCAGCCTGAAAGCTGAAATAATGACCAGTCATTTCCATCTGACAGAGAGGCCACATCACGGAATGAAAAGAAACAAAGGGTTCATCAAAGATACCCTGAGATCTGTCACCCGTCATAATGAGGAAGCAGATATCCTCATTGCAATGCATGTATTAGATACTACTTTAAGAGCAACAGGGAGAATCAGAGATATTGATGATTTTCACGTAGACACTGACATTTCAATTCTCCTGATGGACCTTTTAAGTTTGTTTTACTTACTGTATAGCACGTTGTCTGCTCCATCACTTGAAAAGGAAATGATAAAAGTACAATTGACATTATTGAGAAATTATGTTCTGCAGTTTGTTGTGAAAAAAACATCAAAGGTCTGCTGGGTGCTTTTTTGAGGTTCTGCCTTCCTGTACAATAATTTCATGCATGTGATTTCCTACATGAAAAAAAGATGGAAAATAAATGTTATACAAACTTGAACTTGAACTTGAACTTGGTCAAGCCTTTCATGGTCCCGGCTGAAGTTGAGATTTGAGGATGTCTCAAAGAGCAGATAGACCAAGAAATATCAACGCTTTTAAGCATGCAAAATGTGCAAGGACATGGTCCATGCCTTCCAGAAGTCGGGCGTGGATGACTTCAACCAGGAAAATCTCCCGCTTTAGCTTGGTGGAGTCTTGACACAACTCATCAAGACTCAAGAGAGCAAACGTCATGAACTTTCCATAATCTAATTTGTGTCTCTACTACAGGGAAATATGATATGGCCATTGTAGATATTTTCAGAGGGTATACATAAACTGTGCAATTGAATGCTTGGAGTTTCCTACACCAACGGTAGCCACAGAATTCATTATCATGTTCATGTAGCAAAAAAGAAACAAAATGTAAAAGTCATTGTTTCTTGAAGAATTTAGAACTAATGCTCCCCTGTGTACAGCCTTAAAGTGCTGTAACTTTTAAAACACATGCAGTGAATGTTCTTAGAAGATATTACCTAAGTGATTATCCCATGAAATTAGCCGTCTTTGGTTGATATTGTTTATTTAAACTTGACAACCGAATCGTCTATAATTGGGGCATTTAATCATTTGGGCACAGTTATCAGGAGGTCCATTTGAAAGTCATTTGTTTTGACACCAGAATAACATGATTTCCCATTCACAAATTTTACCTAAGCGCAATGCCTTCACAGTAAATCAAATGTTCCCCATGGCAGCCATTTTGCATTTCAACATGGCAGTGTACCTACAGGACAAGAAGCACTCCCTCTTGTGATACGCAACTCACTGAAGTGATTGACATACACGTGAGTGCTCCAGTTTGCCGTATAAAGAGAGCACCAAGTGTGGGTCGAAATCCATCTTGAATTCAAGAAACATGGTCGATACAAATAATCTATTATTACAGATAACAGGTCCTATATGTGTGTGTGTGTGTGTGTGTTTTAAAAGAGAGTACACGTACACGACCATAAACATTGATATTTCTAAAAGTCTAAAATGTTTAAAAGCTGCCTGTAAAAAGAAATATTAGCTCAAAACAGCCATTTTGAATGTTAAGACGGTAGCCTCGAAAGTAATCTGCAATGCCAGGGAGGGGAAAGTTTATCTGTATGTTCAACATCATGAGCCCGGTTTATGCCCGGAATGTGTAATTTCTGTATTGCAACATGAGAAATGGGTCAAAATACACATTCTGGTATGGTGATGGCCATCGATGATATCAAAATGAGCCATCGTTTCAGAAAAAGGTGTTTCACAATGTCTGACAGCAAACACAGGTTCTTTGCCCCAAATTAGAACTTAACACAATGCATACGATATGAGATACAGGCCCAATTACATTTATCATGGTGGTCATTTTGAATTTCAAGAAGGCCACCAACTAAAATGATCCACTATTCTATAAATAGATGTACATATTAGCATGTCTTACATCATAAGCATGCTGTATTGGCCCCAAGTGTGTACTTCCCATAATGCTTTCAGCCTGGGATGTGGGTAGAAATATATTTAGTGGTGGTCATTTTTCATTTCAAGATGGCTGCCCAAAAATTGTATCAAAACAATATACAATATCAGAAAAGGAAGCATCAGAATATCTGACATCATTAACATGCTATTTGCATCAAATTTAAACCTTTTATGATGCTAAAAATTATGAAAATTGGGTCATACAATTTTCTATTGCGGCTATTTTGAAATTCTAGATGGTGGCTGAAGACGTAGTTGGAAAGAAAAATGGAACCAAAGGATCTTTGTTTTATTTTGGGTTTTTGTTTGTTTGTTTTTATTCATTACCCCAAAATTGACCAAGTTAGCTAAAAAAACAAAAGGCGATTTTGGCAAGAAAATCTCACTGGACCAAATATTTCGACATACCAGACTTTACTAATTTGTGTTAACTTAGCGTTGTTAGATAATACAAGTTAATAATGTCACTAAAAGGTGGGCCCATGACAGAGTCAACTTGAATTCTATCAAATATCAACAATCAATAACTTCTATACCAGTTTGATTGGCAGGCAGAAAGTGAAAAGGCGTTAATACATTCTATAGTGTTTGACTTGCAAAATTAAATGAAAATTAATGCTCAGTGACACATACGTCACAAAATGTTAGTCGTCACAGGGTCATGTCAAACGTTTTTTGTAAGGCAAATTTGGGTAAAGGTATCAAGTGCTATCAATACAGTGCCATTCGGACCCCAACTTTACCTTTCATCTGTTCATGGCAAAATACATGGACAGGGATTCACTATATCAACGACGAAGGTAAGAGTAGTTGAAAAGATTAAGAGTGAATGAAAAATGTTGTAGGGAAAGCTATTTGAATTTCATTAAAAAGACAATGCCAGGTAACATTTAATCTAGCCTACCCCCGCCCCTATTTGCTATTTCCATGATAAAACACCACACAAACTGAAAAAAAAAAATAGTTTTAACACTGACTGATAAATTACCAATTGTCGACGTAAATAATTCTGATGATATCAGGTAAAGACAATGATACGCATAGTTCAACTGCAAAAGACTTTGCCCTTTAAAAATCCTAAGTGATAAACAATTGGTTCTGTAAAAGCACAGCTCCTGTGAAGGACATTAAATGACACAAAATACAAGGGTAATCTAAAATCTTTTTTTAATAGCAGTGTAACTCTGCATTATTATTTGATGCCTATAGGTCACATTAAAACATAGAGAAAAATAAAGAACACAATTTAAGGGCCATTCAAAAATCTTGATTATTTTTTTGGTCCTTCAGCCAATTAGAACCAAGACAACGCATTTCGTCCATTATCATATTCCTAATTGAAATTGAAATAGAAAAAAAAAACCCGAAACTAAACACACAAAGTCTGACTGACAAGCTGTTTGATTGATTTTTGATTGATTTTGATTTATTGGTGTCTGTATTATCATTGTACAAGTACATTTATATAAACATGCATTGTTCGTGCCATAATTTTATAAACATAAGTTGTTAAAAAGTTTTTTTTTTCTGAAATTAACTTTACAAAATGAACAGCAAAACGTATCAGCAATTACTACAACAATGAATAGTTTACGGTCACCATAGGAATCATCAATATTAGACATTTCAAAATGTTGACATTGTAACATGATTTTTGGGAAAGTCAACAAATTTGATTGTGATTCGATTAAGGGCGTAGGAGTTGCAAATGGAAAACTGTTAAGGGCATGATATATGCTACCAGTTTGGTTTAATAGGGTGAGACAGTTTACCAATAGAGAGTACCAGGAGCTATAACCTGAATATATAGGTTTTCCCGGTCAATTTCATACTTTTGTCACTCAAATTCCTTAATGTGCATTCAAATTCACGCAGAGCACGCACGCGAGAATATTCGGGCATTCAAATTCAGAATCCGAGCGATCAATTCCATTTATGGGCGTTCTATTTCGTTTTCGTGAAATCAAATTCACGATTGGGCATTCAATTTCAAAATGCGAGCACCGACTTTCCTACTCGTGCAGTCAAATTCATGCGATAGTCACGTGATAGTCCCAATGAGCTTGTTTGGAGCGTTCAAATTCATTTTTAGACGATCAAGTTCCTACTTCGTGCAATCAATTTAAAGAGGAAAATGAAGTAGACTTTTAAGAAAGGAAAAAGGGCAAACACAATGAATGAAGGTTTGCTTAAAGTGTTATTATGATTGTTTACAGGTTCTATTGTGTTTCATCTCAACAAATTTCAAATTATAATGTCCAATCAGCAGTGCACCCAAACAGCACAACGACAATTTAATCATATTTCTTGATGATAAAGCATGATGACAACGCCCCAACACTAACCACATAATGACAATTCATCAATTTAAAGACAAACTGACACACAATGATCTCACATAGTCCCGCAAACGTAGATCAATAAGACAGCAATACAAAGCAAACAAGACGTATAAAATGTTCATGTATCAGTTTCAATATCGTCGAAATTGTTTGTTTTTTTCCTCGAAAGTGTCAACCAACCCTCCGTATTATGCTCCTCTGTAGGCCTATACAGTGCCCAATGTTTTTTTATATTTGTTTCATTTTCCATCAAAGAAGATGGCTGGATAACCCATATTCAGCTGCAACAGTATAGCTGGACTTCCATATTATGGGGTCCAGTTGGATGTTCTGCTCTTTGCGATGAATCAATGAAGTAGGATCTTTTACGTGCATGAGTTGTGACTCTCTCACACATAGGATCTCCATTTGAAGAGTTTGTTCGCAAAAACCGATAAGTCCATTTTTGAAGATTTTGAAGTAGGGTCTCTGTCATAATGTACAAAATAATACCTTTAAAATGATAAATTGGAGAGAGTTCAAAATTGTCAGTAAACAGGTGAACCTCTACTGCAAGATAAATGATCATCATAAATGCCAATATATTCAAAGCCAAATGAGAAACACATGCATACACGGCCCCAAGTTAACTAAATTCAGGACTTCTTTTAAATTGAATGCAGACAATTGGAACATGGTTGCCTATTCACATATCTGAATGACCGTCGAGATTGATGAAATGCTCATTGATGAAATGCGTGCCCCTCTCTTAAATTTGAATGCTCCGTTAGTGAATTTGAATGTTCCGATAGTGAATTTGAATGTTCCGATAGTGAATTTGAATGTTCCGATAGTGAATCTGAATGCTCCGACAGTGAATTTGATTGCTGATTCAGTGCTGCGAGCGTGAAATACGTGAAATTGGATGCTCGGAATAGGAACTCGAATGACAAAAGTATGAAATATATATATATATATATATATGTATATATACTGCTTTGTTATTCAAATTCATGAATTTCTTCCGTCGAGATGTTTTCATTGCAACTGATTGACAAATTGCCCTACATCGACGTAAATAAGCACTGAATTGATCAGTGCTTTAGTAGTAGCCACCGGACTGCATGCTATAAGGATTAGAACCAACACTTCCTTTCGGGCGAAAGCTCGGTGGTCTAGTGGACTGGAGATGACGCCTGTCCGATGATCAGGAGGTCGTAGTTTCGAATCCTGCTCGAGTATGTACGCCCATGATTTTTTATCATGGTTACTACTAAGACACTGATCAATTCAGTGCTTATTTACGTCGATGTAGGGCAATTTGTCAATCAGTTGCAATGAAAACATCTCGACGGAAGAAATTCATGAATTTGAATAACAAAGCAGTACCCGCTGCATGCTATAAGGATTAGAACCAAACTTGCTTTCGGGCAAATGCTCGCTGGTCTAGTGGAGATGACGCTTGTCCGGTGATCATTAGGTCGTAGATTCGAATCCTGCTCGAGTATGTACGCCCATGATTTTTATCATGGCTACTACTAAAACACTGATCAATTCAGTGCTTATTTACGTCGATGTGGGGCAATTTGTCAATCAGTTGCAAAGATTTAAGCTTGTCTGTAATGCAAAATCGATACAATAAATGTGCCTGATTTTTTTTTTTTTTCGTTTTGTAATTTCCTGTTAAAAAAAAAAGAATACAAAGATGACTGAGAACGTCTAGGCAAAAGACAAGACTGTCATTGTCGTAGCTGAATCATTCTAATGCTCTCCACTATTCACACAGTGAGAGAGACTGCCCCCATCGTTCAAGGATGGAAAGGGGGCGACATCCTGCTGCCATGTACCTTTCAAGGAGAGCCTGAAGCTGTAATCTGGGTCAAGGAGAGTGAGTCACGTGAACAGCGAAGGACGACCAAGGCTAGCTTCCTCTATGGTATTTTTAAGAGCTTGGAGAAAGGGTTCGACATCGACAAGAACTTTAGTCTCGTCATTACGGACTTGGAGGTGGCAGATGAGGGTATCTACCTGTGTCAGGTGGTTTTGACGAATTTGGAGGATTTTGAGCTTCCCACTCTTTTGACGGTTAGCTGTAAGTGAAGTATTGCTATACCTTTGCCAATTACAATTCACTGAAATGTTCCTTCAAAACTGTGCGTAAGAGCATCATGACCTTTGTTTTAACTCTTATAATAACCTGCCTCTTATGAATTGGAAATCTATTTTTCTCGAATATTTTACCTTTTTCGAAATATTGACAATAAAGATAACGACGAAAAGGCGCAAAAATGCTGATATTTCCACAACAATTATACAAAAAAAGTGAAGCATAAATCACTATCAACAATTATGGTTTCTGAAATGATAGATGAAAATATCAGTTTCAATTTGCTCTGAGAGAGAATAATTCATAGGATAGGAAGTGAAACAAGCTAATGAAGACTTTATGTCTAATCCTACATGACAATATGAAGAGTTTGTTCGCAAAAACCGATAAGTCCATTTTTGAAGATTTTAAAGTACAGTCCCTGTCATGAAGTACAAATTAATACATTTTATAAAATGGGTTCAAGAATGTAGCCAATAGGAAGCGCTGAAATGAGTCACGTGGGCGTTGTTTATTCTAGTCCCTTCGCACTGCGTGTTAAATCCACCGTGGTTAAATCCTATTGCCGATCGTCTGTGCGCGCGGCGGCTCCTTTGAATTGCATGCATACATACAGTACGCGCTGTCAATCCTGTAAACAACTTCTAGTTCGGGCTACCGGCCGGCCGGCCTTTCTTCCCTTGTGCATAACATGTGTGGCGTACGTTCGTATGTATACTCTTATTATACGTACACTTTGTACAGTACAGTAGACCAAGCGTTGTGGGACCGGACGCGTACATGCAGTCACTTTGAAGGGCAAATCCAACGATTTAGCAGGTTAATTCTCACGCCGTTTTCAGAGTATGTTGTCTAGTAGGCCTATATGAGGAGTCTATATCAAGTCTTTAAGGTAAACAGGTAAAGGGTGCATATTCTATGTAAAATAAGTAAGTTTTCATGCGGGAACTTAAGTGTCCGGAAACCCAACCCCCATTATACTTATACTGTATGTGCGGGATTTCCGAGTGCGACGTGCGTAAATGTTTGGGACGAACATCTTCGGACGTCTTGACCCACAAAGGTACGTGAAAAACGCTGGAAAATGCTGTTAGTTTTCGAATTTTCGACCCATTTTATAAAACAAATGATGCACAGGATTATTTCGTGGCGTTAGCTCACTCTCGGGTATTTACCATGCCGTCAATCCCTCGTTTGAGGCGAGTCCCCAACCCCAGTTACCCAAAGTGGGGTGCGTATATTTGTCGTTTGGGAGTTGGGAGTCGAAGTACTTGTCCATTGCAAATAAACTTTCTGCTCAGGCGTGACAAACCTGGAGGCCAAGCCAGGGTTTGATGACTCCAGCAGCTGTCGTATTACGTAAGAGCATGATAAGGATATCTGCCTGTGGCAGACCATTCAAAGTGATCTCAATTTTCTCTATTCTTTCTAAAGTTTTCAATTTTATATTCTATTGAGAAATTCTATGGTCATCCATTTTACATTTAGAACGAAAAAAATTGACCCGTAAATAACGAAAATACAGGAATAAGAAGGAGAGCATTGCCAGTTTGCCGGTGCTGACAATGTGCTATTTGGCAGTGAGTTACAACGGGGAGGTGAGACTACCTCCCTGGTACAATCAGCCTGCTGACTGGATCATTGAGAAAGCAGCTGTCGTATTACGTAAGAGCAGGGAGGTGGAAAGAGCGTGATAAGGATATCTGCCTGTGGCAGACCATTCAAAGTGAACTCAATTTTCTCTATTCTTTCTGAAGTTTTCAATTTTATATTCTATTGAGAAATTCTATGGTCATCCATTTTACATTTCGAACGAAAAAAATCGACCCGTAAATAACGAAAATACAGGAATAAGAAGGAGAGCATTGCCAGTTTGCCGGTGCTGACAATGTGCTATTTGGAAGTGAGTTACAACGGGGAGGTGAGACTACCTCCCTGGTTACAATCAGCCTGCTGACTGGATCATTGAGAAAGAGAGAGAGAGGGAGAGAGAGAGAGAGAGAGGGGGGGGAGCGAGACACATGTACACACACACACACACGCACCATGGAGCTACATGGCCCATGCCAAAACCAAAACAATCTCCTCCTCTCGCGGTGCCCCCCCCCCCCCTCCTGTGGCGCTGTGGCGATGACTGATGCTTAGATTAGGCCAGGGTCAAGAAACAGGTGTTTTATATCTTTGACTTTAAGTCATTGATTGCCAAGATATGCACTGGCATTATTTACTGGGGTGTAGCCTCTTCAAACGAGAGATTTGCGTCATGAATGTAGTGCAACATGCACTCGGCTTCGCCTCGTGCATGTTTTACAATTGTAAATACCCTCGAGTGCACTATACGCCTCCACTAACGCACTCTATCCTGTGCATCATTTGTATATTAAATGATATATTGGTCTCTACATATAAAGGTACATTTTTGAAGTTATGGTCAAAAGAAGCAAAAGTTTTCTTACTATTCTCTATATTCTTCTTGACCTATAATCGCAAATATCTCCATTTGGCAAATATGGACTTATCGGTTTTTGCAAACAAACTCTTCATATATAAAGAGGCTTTTTTTCCCACAAATCCAATACGCTTACTTTTTATTGTAAATAATGAAACAAGACAGTTTCAACCAAGCAAATAATCCAACACATCACAATATGAAATGAATACACTTACGGTTTTTTCGTAATGTATCATTTAGTGTTTTTCATTGTTTCTGACATTTCAAATGCGAAATCTATGAAAATTCTTGCAAAAAAAGAAAATACATCTATCTAACGCGCTAGAGAAAATCACGTTTCAAAACGCGTTTCGAATGACGTTTATGAATGTGGTTTGAAACGCGATTCTCAGGGTTTTACTCAACGATTATTATATGACAAAAGTCGCACGCACTGACTTTGCATGAAGATTCAAAATTATCGAAATGGATCTGATTGGTAGAACTTAAGATATCGTGATAAGGAATATCATTCTGCATCGCGCTATATTCACCCCGTATTGAAAGTAGGTCTATATCAGACACTTCATGTGAGAACTAATCTCCATGCAACAGTAGAGATCAGCACGTTCTATACTAGTCTAGTTTCTAGTCGATTTTATTTCGTCTTTATTTCTCCGAGTTGGAGCTTGTGCAGAAGCCCGAATATGCTGTATTGCGCTAAGCCGAGTGAGGGCGCTACTTCTGTGATTGCGAGTAGGGCCTGATGTAGTGTATTAATGAGCAACCTCGTTCTCTATGGATCTGCATCATTTCTCTAATTATCAGCTAACCTCTTCTTATGATAAAATCTGCTGATCTCTACGCAACTACGTATGAATGTTCTTCTGTACAGATATTCAAATATGTATCTTTATAACATATATGTTTAATGTATATGAATTACAATGTACTTTCTAAAGAGTGTTCCAAAGGGAGGCAGGTTTGAGGGGCCATCCAGTCAGGCCATTTTACGGCGCGTACCTCGGGGGTAGGGGCATTCTCCACTTTTATAGGTCAGCCAAGAAAGAGTCCCTCCTTTAGTGCTTCTCCCTCATGATGTAAATCACCATCTGTTATATTTAGCATGAGATCAGTGGATGCTTTAACTATTCCGCAGGTCATTTCTCCACTGCTTGTCTCATGGTAAAAAATGCTAGACAAAAATCATAATTTCCATATAGAATTAGATTCATTCATTAATGATTTCCTCTTCCCCTAGCAATGGCCTCAAAACATACAATCGAGGAATGCGTTGATGAAAGTCGATACCGTCAAAGCCTGTGTATATACGAGACTCCTGGCATTCCTTCTTTCAACCTGACGTGTGTTGTGAGTGGATTCAAGCCTAACATTTCTATGCTCTGGACTGAGGAGTCTGGAAAGCGCCTGAATTCCGTGGTTTCAAAACAGAAAATGCTATCTGACAGCACATACGAGAGGAGTGAAACGATAACCGTTTCAACTGAACATGAGAGAGAGCAAACTTTCACATGCATCGCGACTGGTGACTCGCTGAATGGAACGTCGACTGAAGAAATCACTCTTCTATCCATTTCAGGTTGGAAAAAAAGTGGCCATTCTTTCTTTCTTTCTTTTTTTTTTTGTCTTCGAACAATAGCAGATTATAACTTACTTTGTGCTTGCATTACCACTTCTTGCAAACAGAGGTAACGATACTGTAATGAATTTGGCATCTGACTTGTCACCGGAATACATATGATTCAACAATTTTGAGTAATGAATTAGCCTCATACAAGTAATGTGTAAGCCTATTTCCAAGAATAAAGGCAATGATAGTACTGTTCTCTCAGTTCTGCTGAATGATATTATTCTGTCATAATTATTGTCAGCGAATAAGCCATATTTCTGTTGACCTGTACATAACCAAGGTAATCATGATAATATGTTGCAGACATTGTGTTCCTTATATAATACACGTTTGATATTTTGAATGAAACATAGTAATGAAAGAATGACACGCTTTAATTGTGTCTATGTCAAATTTCAGGAAAACGTGACAATGTCGGTTTCAGGATTGGGCTAGTCATTGGTGTGTCTGTTCCTGTATTCATCCTTTTTCTCATTGTGGGAAAGTGTCTGCAAAAAGGTAAAGGTGTCGATATTTTGTTGTTACATTTATCTTTTTCTTCAAGCCTGTCCAATAGCTTCATAATCTATGTACGGCCAATATTATCCTTATGAGCTCGTGCGTCAGTTCTTTCATACTGTTTTCGTTTACAAACTCAGCATAGAATTATTTGCAAAAAGATACGAGCAATGGCTGATGAATCTTTATTAAGAAAACAGATCTTTATATGATAACTAACAATTTACCGTGTGAATAATTTGTGATAGGCACAAAAATCTATGAAGTAATGATTTGCAATATACATTATATATATATATATATATATATATATATATATATATACAGAGAGAGAGAGAGAGAGATAATTTATTATATATATATATATATATATATATCTTATTATATATATATATATATATATATATATATATATATATATATATAATATATATATATAATTGTGTGTGCGTTTATATGTTTATGGTCTTTATGCACGTCTAGATATCTATGATGTTTAAGTGTTTACGTATGTCAATATATGTATACAACATATAGATGACCATTAGTATATAAATATTGTTGCATTTTCTGGATATTGTATTTCTCAGGATGTGGCCTAAATCCCTGCAGGCGAAGACAAAAGCGACTCTACCAAGAGGAAGAATTAATGCTGAGTATGCTATGATCACACGGATTTTTATTTCTTTCTTTCTTGTTTCGTTTTTGGCAATTCTCATTGTAATTCCTAGCACACTGTGATGCATTAAAAAGTGTCGTGCTTCCAATAATGTTTTTCCTTATTTGCTTGTTATTCTCGGAGAATTTTTTTCATGTATCCGCTTAGAACATAGCTATATAAAATATTAATGGAATCATACACCGTAAAAATGAACATAGCTCTCATTTCCTTGCAGACCTCTAATGCTTGTTTCGTTTTACCTCTAAAGAGTTCTTTTGATAGGATACAATCAAATACAAATAAGAGGTGCTTTTTCAAAAAAGAGACTGCACGAACATTTGTTGCATAGTCCAGTTTGCGAGTATAATCTTGACTTCTACGTTATACATCAATCTGCAAATTCTTAAGCGAATTATTCTTTCTGTCCCTTTACCCACACACACAAACACACACACACACACACACACACACATATATATATATATATATATATATATATATATATATATATATAATATTTTATTTTTTATTTTATATATTTTATTTTATTTTTTTAGCCAGATTTTCCGCAATGGAAGGGAGTTAGTATAGGTTATACGGTGCATCAGGTACTTTCATATACAACAAGGCACAATTGTTTTGCATAGTCAGTGGTTTTCTGCTTATCCACATTCGTTACAACATATATTATACAGAAGTTGTTGATATCTAACATGTATATGGGTGAGAATTTTGAACGATGTACAATTGTCAATTTTTGCACTTTATACCACTCTTTCCCTTATAACACACCAGAATGATGTAATAAACCAGATTATTTCATGTCATCTCAAAGCCTGGTAAATTTCCTTTAAGGAAATGTATGGTTTGGTTGACTTTTGACTGATATTTTACATTTGACAAAGACATAAAGGCGGACGATCCTCAATTCCTAATGGTACGTAAACTCCGCGAACGACCGAAGTTTGTGCATGCAATTGCGCAATGCCATACTCGGTGTGGACAATGCTGCCACTGAGACGCATGTGTGTGTGTGTGTTTGTGTGTATGCGTGTGTGTGTACGCATCATACACAAACATTGTGACCGCGAGCTGCGGTGATTGGAGGAGCGAGGCCAGAAGACGCGTGGCTCTTTTGGCCTCTCTTCATGCGCATGCGTACTGTGAGTGTGCGTCAGAGTGTGCGTCATAGAGCTGTATTATATGATGGTGATGATGATCCACAGCATTTGTATGGCGCCATATATCTGGCACAGAAACATTCAAAGGCGCAGACTCCTCCAAGACAGTTAGCAATTGAATGTCTGGTGAAAAATGTGAGTCTTGTGTGAGGCTTTGAAGTGATCCAGTTTGTCAATTTCACGGAGGAAAGATGGGAGGGAGTTCTATAGGCGAGGAGCAATAGAGGAAAACGCCCGGTCTCCGTATCCCATGAGATGTATGATGGGCACCTGGAGAGTGAGGCCAGATGAACGAAGGCCAGGGCGAGGCAAATACAGCTCTATGGTGTGCGTCCATTTGGAAGCTCTTGTGGCTCGCTTGGACAGCCATTTTGGGTCAGGAGATTTGTTGCACAGAACTCTTGTATTCTAGAGTGTTGTTCGCTGACCCATTGAGCCACCGCTATTCTCATTCGGGATCACTACATTTGATATAGAATGGGGGAGGCAGCGTGTTGCGTTCGTCTCCGTGCGGCACAAATCACTCGCCATGAATGTATGGCTTTAAAGCGTAAAAATACGGTAAAAATGCTATTTTCACAATAATTTTTGTTTTTCAAACCAAGGATGTGCCTTTTTTATGGTATGTGGCATCTAATATCTAACCGTGTTCTGGATCTGACATATCATGAGTATGTACCACTGAATTATAAGAACTTTATGAGCACGTATAACATGATGACGAAGGTATATTTTACCTTTGACTCTCTAGCCAAGGAGCTGCATGTCATGTTTGGAGCGGATTGGAGCTCGTCTGCAGTTGTTATTTGACCATATGATTTACCGAAAATCAAGCAAATAACTAATATTTTTTTCTAAATATTCACTTCCTAATCCCTCTCTGAGCAATATATACATATATAGAAAGAGTGTAAAATTTCTGATAATTTGCATTGACAATACCTTTTTCAGATTTGTGAAAGAGTTTGGAAGGCTATGTACTCTCTGTCGATTAGTTACCCGTCCTGGAACATGACCCTAGTAGTAGAACGAATGTCCGTGATAATCTTAGCGAACGTCCGTGACGTATGTTATCCCACGGATAGGGATAAATTGTCTCGAAAGTGTCCTTTTTTTTTTCTTTAAAACGTTTACCTCCAATAGCGACAAATAAAGTTTTACAAAGTAAACAATGAGCTTAGAGGAGTAGTTTCAGAATTTTTATGGCGGTATGCGATCATAATGAACAAACAGCTCAAAATTTACTCGCAATTTTACGCTTGTTTTCCCTCTAATTATACATAAAAAGCTAAACACTGAAAACCAAGTTATATAGGAAAATTGAATTTTGCGTAATCTATAACTTCTGTGCATTTGAATTTCTTTCTGATGAGGTCTTGGAGACAATTCGCACTGTTTAAGGTTCTGAAAGTTTCGCTCACGGACGTTCGGTCAGAGAAAGGAAATTTCTGATAATTACAAATATATGACGGTACATTAAGTTACTGTTACTTGAAAATGTTACCAAATCACTGAGTCGCTCATACACAAAAGTGAATATTGTTCAGCACTCAATTTAACTGTAATGACAAAAGGAAAGCGTTTTGCTCACGGATGGTCGTTGGTAGAATACGCCCATGGATAGTAGATAGAGGAACAGTGCCACCTTTTAGTCACAGATGCTCCCCGTGTATATCTTTTGAGTAAGGTAGCTGCCATCTGAAACAGAACACATCCCGTTTTTGTCTCCATCACGGACGTACGCTGTAATTGTCATAATATTTTATGCCTTAATACATTCTTATTTTTCTCTTTAGAACATTTGTTCTTTCATTCCCTAATTAGTCTTAATATGCTGCGACAAAACAGAAAAAAAATCCGAAAAGTGTTCCGTAGTCACATTCAGAATATTATTGAATCAAAAAGGATGAAATAACGGAAGAAGTCTGTAATGGGCATGTGTCAAGAAAAAACGTAAACGTTTCAAAAGGACGTGGAAGCAGTTGAATGAAAATGAGGAGAAACAGAGAAGGGATCAAGCTCCAACACACAAAGAAAAGGATTGCCAGTGCAGTTCCGTTATTCCGAAATCCTCTGGAGGAGCTTTTTTGTTTGTTTGTTTGTTTGTTTATTTTCTATTCATCGAGATGTCATCATAAGCGAACAAAAACATAATGCAGTTTACAATTATTGTCTGATGAAAACACGCAAACCTCCGTTTATCATGACATGATGTTTTTTATACTCATCAATGAAAAGCAATGTTAATTTGCTATTCTGCCCCAGACGTTTTTGTTTTGTTTGTTTTTTACATTTAAGAGACAGAGAGGTCGTCAAGTTGTTTGTACTTTTGTGCTTACTTTGAAAACACATTTTAAAAAAGTGATGATTTAGTAATAGGTTTAAGGTCGCACTTTGATACGCTCGCTCTTCCAAAGATTCGTTACTCCGAATGTCCAAGGGTTTGTTATTCCGAAAATGAAATAAAAAGGATCAGGAGGTTTAATATCAAAAATTTTCTTATTCCAAAAGTTTGTTATTCCGAAAATGAAATATCAAGGTTCGCTATTCTTTAGGTCCGTTCTTCTAAAAGTGTAATGGGCCTGATTTTAGTTTAGGTGTACTACGATTATTATGGTGTTTTGAAATCTCTAGGATTTGGTTTTAAATTTGTTTCTCCACATTTGGATAAACGAACCTGATTTTTCATGTTCCAATTATCAACCCTCCGGCGATTCCTATCATCTACCGATTTTAAAAAAAAAAAAAAAAAAAACCCTTCATGATTAAACGAACCTTTATCAATTTTCGGATTGACAAACCGTATGAATATCGAGCCTCCAAAATGTATGTTGTAACGAACCACATTGTATAATATCGAAGTCGCATATATCCATCCATTCAAGTTATAATATAATATAATACTGTGGACTTACTGTGTCATGTTATGACGAAACTTCGGAATGTCGAACCTTATATCATTTCTGATTAACATAATAACACAAATTATCCTCGGTGACAGTGTGTAACACACAGGATTTCTTCCTATACACATTGAAACGTACTTTTTTGCCCTCTCCAGCTAAACTTCGTAATTCGATAACGGAGCACATTTCTTTGAAGAGTTTGTTCGCAAAAACCGATAAGTCCATTTTTGAAGATTTTGAAGTACGGTCTCTGCCATAAAGTACAAATTGATACCTTTTAAATGATATATTGGTCACTACATATAAAGGTACATTTTTGAAGTTATGGTCAAAAGAAGCAAAATTTTTCTTATTATTCTCTTTATTTTTCTTGACCTTTAATCGCAAATATCTCCATTTGGCAAATATGGACTGATCGGTTTTTGCAAACAAACTCTTCTTTTGTATTTCTATGTCAATTCTTTGTCATATTTACCTGTGACCATGCTTGTTATAAGCAAATTTTGCATTGTATCCTAGATAGCAAATTTAGGACCTGAATCTTTACTTCATGATTACGAAATTTTGATAAATATATGCGTTCTTAAGGATGCACTACGTCACAGAGATTACACGTATGTTTGTACGTTCATTAACGAGAGATGCAAAAAGTGTTTTCTTTGATTTCTCAGTATGGGAAGAAAAACAAGCTTTTACAATGGAGAACTGGTAATAACTATTTAGGATTTTGTTGAGGAGTTTGTTTTCGACATGACATCGTTGTTTGTCACTGTTTGTTGTGAATATAATGCGTTTCCAACTCAAGAGAATTGCATTGTTCAATATCTGTTTTGTTCCGAACGTCCGTGAGCTACATGCGAGCCTCCGTGATGAAAATTATGCTATGTTTGTTGGGTTATAGAGACTGCCTGGATCAGATACATCTTATTATTTGGGAGTAAGGATGAAAGTATGGGACAGTGAAATAAGAGGTCGAAATATTGAGTTTCTGTCAAATGCGCGTAAATTGGAGAAAGTGTTTAGCGGAAGAGTAATATTTCAACAGAAATGACGAATTCGGTTAAATCATTAGTTGTCTGCCATTATGTACAGGTTAAGAGTATATAAGCCTAATATTCTGCCAACACATACACGTGTCCTTAAAATATTTCGTAACGATTTTGAATTGAATCAGGTCGTTGCAAGCTATTTTAAATGGTATGCAAATGTATGTGCAGTACTATTCCTCACGGACGTTCGCTGCTCTTGACAACTTGGTAAACTTCCGCGGTGAATAAAAACTTGTTCCTCTGGGAAAATCCCAGTATAATTGGGTTCATATTAAAGCTTGAATTATACCCTTTCAGGTAAGATAAATGATTCGGAGAATTTCCTACTTTTTAAATTTTGCGTTGTTTTAGCTCAATTGCACATCGTTGAAAATTCTGACCCATATATGATATCTCTACAATCAAACACACACACGCACACATTATGTGACCGTGCATCATAAAACCAACAAAACGTTGCACCCACTGATTTTGTGTAACGACTGAAAATAGATGAAATGGGTCAACCAAGCAAACTTGAGTTTTGATATTTTCTGAAAGAGCAAGTATTTTATTTACATTATGCCAAAGTTTGGTGTTATAAAAGGAACTGAAAATCGTGCTTTTAGCAGTTTTTGTTGAACAGTTTTTAGAGAATTATGCGATTTAGTGTCTTTAGTGTTCCCTTTTCTTTTCTTCAAAATTCTGTACACAGTCTTATTTTCCATAATAACTTTAGGAAGCATGATAACGCTTTGAAAATTTAGCATTCAACATAGACTAAATGTGATAGTAAAGAATCCTTAATTTCAGCTTAATCTGATAATCCTTGGGTTGTTGCTCCGATGGCTTACTTTATGTTGTTGTTGTTGTTGTTGTTGTTGTTGTTGTTGTTGTTGTCTTTACATTCATCGCACAGCTAGCAGGGTTTGGTATAGAATAAGCGCTTTAACAGATCCTGTACTTGAGAGCCTGTTTTCTCAGTTTCACACTTTTCCTGAGGTTTGCTTTCTTTTCAATGTTTAGATAGGTTAGGAGAGTCCATTTAAGCTTTGTGTCTTTTTAGAGCTAAGGGTCTGCTCGGTCAGAATCTGCCCTTAGCTTAAAGTCCATGTCTGAGACGTTTTGTTGGTATAGCCAGTTTGTGATGCAGGGTCACATAATATAATCGCTCACTTAAAAACCCACAAAGATATGCCGGGATAAATTCCCATTTCTCTACATTGTTTGAAAGAATGATTTATATGCCTTAAAATAGTGTGCAATTTATAAGGAGTTTAGAATCTTAATCCCTTCATAAAGAGATGAAAGTAAAAGGAGATGTAGAAGGTGCAATTTCAAAAGAAAGACGGAAAAGGTTTGAAAGCTTAGCGTTACTCCGGCGTGCTGTGTCGAATTATCAATGAAAACATTTTCTGTTTTACTGTGAAAACAGCGTGTCTCTCTCTCCAAAAAATAAAAAATAAATAAATAAACATATATATATATATATATATATATATATATATATATGATACATAGAAACCTAAGATATTTCGATTTTTTATTTGTATTCAGCAGTAAAATTTTGACAGAAGGTAATGAAAGTATAACTCTGCTAGGTATGACAACTTAAGAAAATTGAGTTAGTCAACCCAAATGACATATTTGGTCCATTACCAGAATCCATTGACGCTCAAGGCGCACAACTTTATATAGAGGTAATAACATCGCACATCTCTTTTTGTCAACTGAAATGGCATGCGATTAATCCCGCAGTTGGAAAGGATTTATATCTCATTAATCAGAAATCTCTACTTCATTACTCTTTATTGTAGATTTGAAGTGTTTTCTTAGAACGCATGCAATGTTTCCACTTATAGGACCCAACCACTGTGTAATACCCACTCAAACCAGTTATAAAATACAATTGCATCAGGATTGAAAAGGATACGTTATGGCCTTGACATTTCGTGCAATGAATGCAAATTAAAAGTACAGAAAGTTAATATTTCTTTTGCCTATTCATTGTAGGAGTGGATATTGGAAAATCTGGGGATTTTAACTTCATCGTGACCGGCATTGCAAATGATATCGAAGACGATGGCGATATTGAAAAGCTTGGGAAAGAGCTGTGTTTCTCTGCGGCAGAAGTCGCAAATTTCATAAAAGCCAACAGCCTGTACGATAAGAAGACATGCAAAGGGACTCTTCATATGCTTCTTAAGTGGAATAAGAGAGTGAGCTCCTTGGAATGCCGGTCGGCCTTGACAGCAGCTCTAATAAGAGCTGGATTAGTCCGTATTGCTGAGACATATCTACCCTTGGGTAAGTCATCACACCAGTCCTGCAACAACCGTTTACAGATCAGTAGAGATAGAAACTGAAATTATTATTATATTATATTATATTATATTATATTATATTATATTATATTATATTATATTATATTATTATTATTATTATTATTATTTCCTTTTTTTATGAAGCTATGCTTAAAGACAAATATTTTGATTTTATCAGATACGCAGTCATTGATTAAATAAAATCATTCACACACATCGGAAACCAAGATGTTCCGTATACCATCATATCGCTTTGAAAAGATGACGATTTTAAGTAAACTTTGTTTAAAATATGGCTTTTGAAAACAGAAGTGAATATACCTATTATCTATTTTGTATTTTTCACGAGAAACTCAAGAAGGATTTGTGACCTAGGTACCTTTGTCCCTTTACCTCACAACAATTCTCGAGCCCCACCCACACATATTAACAACAACAAATTTAAAAAAAAAGTTTTGCGGCCCATTTGCAAGTATATTCCAGCTAATGAATTTTTATACATTTTGTAATACCCAGGAACGGCCCAATGTGAGTCAGATAAAATCCGACCCACAATAAAGGCATAGAGTTCATTTTCAATCCTTGAGCATAAAGCAAACATAAATAGACAGGTACTATTATAAATCTGCTATGTCATTTATTTTTCTCCACTATTGATCATATGAGAAAAAAATTACGATATCATTCTTGGTTACATGTATATACAAACTTTGTTCGGGAAGAACGATAATCTTGTAATAGTGATTGTGTTACTGTGAAAGCAATGATCGCTAAGTGAATTGTTTCACTTTACACCCGCACTACATCTTTGTGGTTCAGTCTTTGTTTAATTAAATAATCTAATTTTCATATTGTGACCGTGTATTGCAAAAATAACAAAATAAGTCGCAGGCCCTGATTTACGTGAGGACTCAACATATATGAAACGATTTGACCTAGTCAATCTTTATTTTCTTTTTTATAATTGCTGAAAGAGCAAGTCTTTCTCTACATTATTCTGATGTTTTGGATCATAAAACGAATGGAAAATTAGCGTTTTAGCAGTTCTTGTTTTTTTTTTCAAAACGACAATTTTCGTGGAATGGTGTGATTGTAGGTACGTCTCTTCGGTCCTTTTTCATTTCTTAAAACCATGTACACCCTCTTCAATTTCAACTCTGAAGGTATGATGCTACTGCATTGAAAGCTGACATTAGTCATGTGTGGAATGTGTAAATAGACCATGCTCAATTTCAGCTTGGTTTCTTGATGATCCATTTATTGCTGTGGCCGTGGAGATTTATATCTTTTTTTTTATCCCATTCATTGCACAATGCACGCTTTTGAAGCAGTTATTTTCGATACCATTCTGGCTGATATTTTACCTATTCTCTTAATCTGAAATGTAATTGAGGAAACATATCACCCGGTTTCACTATGGGTTCATCAACAACCCTCTTAGTGCTTTCAAGCATATTTTCAGAAAACTATAGGGAAACAGATTTTAGAATAAAAGTCAGATTATGGCGACCATTTTGAATATGAATATCAAAACCAACAAAAATGCAAAAGTTCCATCTATTCATTTCGGATTTTTATCACTTTCAAGATAGAACAAGTTTAGTCAGTTTTATAATTTTTCTTTACAATTTACAAGAAAACAGAGACAAATATTAATATTTTGCAGCTATTTAAGAGTTCATCTGAAATGCTCCAAAATCCTGAAGGATGTTGCCATTGCATCGTAAAGATAATGGTTCAACATCCTCAAAATTGGGTAAAACTATTAAAAAAAAAGAAGACACGGACTGACCCTCTGGGAACCAGAATAAAAGGCTGTATATTGATTTTTGCCTACGTCTTTCATCAACTGCCTTTATTTGACAGATAGAGAATGCGTTGATATGGAGCGCCTGCATACAAGCAAGGACTCGGCCAAATCATGTTTCACACACAAAGAGACAATAGTCCTGTAGTCACCTCATTTTGTCATTGGTACTCAAAACAATATCTGTGATGTAACCATGTGGCGGAAATAAAGAAGCTATATGAAAAGAGAAAACACTGGGTTTATAAATAACGATCAAATTTGAGATGTAAAGCTGCAAATTTTCAATTAACACATGTCCTAACACTTGAATCTTTTACTGCATACCTAGACGTGGAATCCTATCTAATGGCTCAAGAGACTAATGTGACGACCACTACAAAGATGGATGATTCAAGACCGCTGCTACTCGCATGTCGTAAGCAGTTACATGACGGTCAAACAATCTCGACTGACAATGAAGCTGATGTAACTTCTTTGGAAAAAAACGATGATTCATCATGTGAAAACGGGGAACTTCAAGCTGAATGCCATCTACTCGAACAAGGAGCTAATGTAAATGCAGCTGATGTAAATGGTTTAAATACCCTCATCGCTGCATCTATGACAGGGCACCTAAACGTTGTCTCTTTCCTTTTGAACCACGGAGCTGATGTGAACGCAGTAGATCATAACGGTGAGAGTTCGTTGCATTTTGCATGTTGGAATGGACATCTCGTGGTCGCAAAAGTCCTTGTCGACAGTGGAGCAGACGTAAATGCTACCAGTAAAGATGATATTACACCTTTACATCGGGCAGGTGAAAATGGACATCTAGAAGTCTTAAGCTATCTTGTTGAACAAGGAGCTGATGTACATGCAGCTGATGAAAGTGGTTTAAATGCCTTCCTCCATGCATCTGTGAAAGGGCACCTAAACGTTGTTTCTCACCTATTAGACCATGGAGCTGATTTGAATGAAGTAGATAATAATGGTAACAGTTCGTTGCATTATGCAAGTTGGAGTGGACATCTCTTGGTCGCCAAAATCCTTGTCGACAGTGGAGCAGACGTGAATACTACCAGTAAAGCTGGTATTACACCTTTACATTTTGCAAGTGAAAACGGACATCTAGAAGTCGTAAGGTATCTTGTTGAACAAGGAGCTGATATACATGCAGCTGATGTAAAGGGCTTCAATGCCTTCATTCTTGCATCACTCAAAGGGCACCAAAACATTGTTTCTTTCCTTTTGAACCACGGAGCTGATTTGAACGCAGTTGATGATAATGGTGACAGTTCGTTGCATTATGCAAGTGAGAATGGACATCTCTTGGTCGTTAAAATCCTTGTCGACAGTGGAGCAGACGTGAATACTACCAATAAAGCTGGTGTTACACCCTTATATCGTGCAAGTCAAAATGGACATCTAGAAGTCGTAAGCTATCTTGTTGAACAAGGAGCTGATGTACATGCAGCTGATGAAAAGGGCTTCAATGCCCTCATTCTTGCATCTGTGAAAGGGCACCAAAACGTTGTTTCTTTCCTTTTGATCCACGGAGCTGATTTGAACGCAGCTAATATTAACGGTCACAGTTCGTTGCATTATTCAAGTGAGAATGGACATCTCTTGGTTGCCAAAACCCTTGTCGACAGTGGAGCAGACGTGAATACTACCAATAAAGCTGGTGTTACACCCTTGTATCGTGCAAGTCAAAATGGACATCTAGAAGTCGTAAGTTATCTCGTTGAACAAGGAGCTGATGTACATGCAGCTGATGAAAGTGGTTTAAATGCCTTCATCCATGCATCTATGAAAGGGCACCTAAACGTTGTTTCTCACCTATTAGACCATGGAGCTGATTTGAATGAAGTAGATAATAATGGTAACAGTTCGTTGCATTATGCAAGTTGGAGTGGACATCTCTTGGTTGCCAAAATCCTTGTCGACAGTGGAGCAGACGTGAATACTACCAGAAAAGCTGGTATTACACCTTAACATTTTGCAAGTGAAAACGGACATCTAGAAGTCGTAAGGTATCTTGTTGAACAAGGAGCTGATGTACATGCAGCTGATGTAAAGGGCTTCAATGCCTTCATTCTTGCATCACTCAAAGGGCACCAAAACATTGTTTCTTTCCTTTTGAACCACGGAGCTGATTTGAACGCAGTTGATAATAATGGTGACAGTTCGTTGCATTATGCAAGTGAGAATGGACATCTCTTGGTCGCCAAAATCCTTGTCGACAGTGAAGCAGACGTGAATACTACCAGTAAAGCTGGTATTACACCTTTACATTTTGCAAGTGAAAACGGACATCTAGAAGTCGTAAGGTATCTTGTTGAACAAGGAGCTGATGTACATGCAGCTGATGTAAAGGGCTTCAATGCCTTCATTCTTGCATCACTCAAAGGGCACCAAAACGTTGTTTCTCTCCTTTTGAACCACGGAGCTGATTTGAACGCAGTTGATAATAATGGTGACAGTTCGTTGCATTATGCAAGTGAGAATGGACATCTCTTGGTCGTCAAAATCCTTGTCGACAGTGGAGCAGACGTGAATACTACCAATAAAGCTGGTGTTACACCCTTATATCGTGCAAGTCAAAATGGACATCTAGAAGTCGTAAGCTATCTTGTTGAACAAGGAGCTGATGTACATGCAGCTAATGTAAAGGGCTTCAATGCCTTCATCCTTGCATCTATGAAAGGGCACCAAAACGTTGTTTCTTTCCTTTTGAACCACGGAGCTGATGTGAACGCAGCTAATATTAACGGTCACAGTTCGTTGCATTATGCAAGTGAGAATGGACATCTCTTGGTTGCCAAAACCCTTGTCGACAGTGGAGCAGACGTGAATACTACCAGTAAAGCTGGTGTTACACCTTTATATCGTGCAAGTGAAAATGGACATCTAGAAGTCGTAAGCTATCTTATTAAACAAGGAGCTGATGTACATGCAGCTGATGTAAAGGGCTTCAATGCCGTCATCCGTGCATCTGTGAAAGGGCACCAAAACGTTGTTCCTTTCCTTTTGAACCACGGAGCTGATTTGAATGAAGTAGATAAAAACGGTAACAGTTCGTTGCATTATGCAATTTGTCATGGACATCTCTTGGTTGCCAAAACCCTTGTCGACAGTGGAGCAGACGTGAATACTACCGGTAAAGATGGTATTACACCTTTACATCTGGCAAGTGAAAATGGACATCTAGAAGTCGTAAGTTATCTTGTTGAACAAGGAGCTGATGTACATGCAGCTGATGTAAAGGGCTTCAATGCCTTCATCCTTGCATCTATGAAAGGGCACCAAAACGTTGTTCCTTTCCTTTTGAACCACGGAGCTGATTTGAACGCAGTTGATAATAACGGTAACAGTTCGTTGCATTATGCAAGTGGGAATGGACATCTCTTGGTTGCCAAAATCCTTGTTGACAGTGGAGCAGACGTGAATACTACCAGTAAAGCTGGTGTTACATCCTTATATTGTGCAAGTGAAAATGGACATCTAGAAGTCGTAAGTTATCTCGTTGAACAAGGAGCTGATGTACATGCAGCTGATGAAAGTGGTTTAAATGCCTTCATCCATGCATCTATGACAGGGCACCTAAACGTTGTTTCTCACCTATTAGACCATGGAGCTGATTTGAATGCAGTAGACAATAACGGTCACAGTTCGTTGCATTATGCAATTTGTCATGGACATCTCTCGGTTGCCAAAAACCTTGTCGACAGTGGAGCAGACGTGAATACTACCGGTAAAGATGGTATTACACCTTTACATCTGGCAAGTGAAAATGGACATCTAGAAGTCGTAAGCTATCTTGTTGAACAAGGAGCTGATGTAAATGCAGCTGATAAAGATGGTTTAAATGCCTTCATTCTTGCATCTATGAATGGGCACCTAAACGTTGTTCCTTTCCTTTTGAACCACGGAGCTGATTTGAACGCAGTAGATAATTACGGTGACAGTTCGTTGCATTATGCAAGCGGGAATGGACATCTCTTGGTCGTCAAAATCCTTGTCGACAGTGGAGCAGACGTAAATACTACCAGTAAATCTGGTGTTACACCCTTATATCGTGCAAGCCAAAATGGACATCTAGAAGTCGTAAGTTATCTTTTTGAACAAGGAGCTGATGTACATGCAGCTGATAAAAATGGTTTAAATGCCCTCATCGCTGCATCTATGAAAGGGCACCAAAACATTGTCTCTTTTGTTTAGAATCACGGAGCTGATTTGAACGCAGCTAGATAATGCCGATGACAGTTCGTTGCATTATGCAAGTTTGAATGGACATCTCTTGGTTGCCAAAATCCTTGTCGACAGTGGAGCAGAAGTGAATACTAGAAGTAAAGATGGTATTACACCTATATATTGGACAAGTGAAAATGGACATCTAGAAGTCGTAATCTATCTTGTTGAACATGGTGCTGATGTACATGCAGCTGATGAAAATGGTTTAAATGCCTTCATCCATGCGTCTATGGAGGGACACCAAAACGTTGTTATTTTCCTTTTAACATGTTTAAACCACGGAACTCGGCAGTGATATGGAAACGAACGTAACCCAAAAATTTGGCATTTTCAGACATGAACATATGGCCCAATAAAATGCACTCTTTTTAATGAATTTTGTGAATGTCTCAAATCTCAAATTTTAACAATTTCAGAGATAAAAAACGTATCTCTCACATCTTTTCCACAACTGTGCCGTTTCCAGTTAGGCAAAACAGAGTAACCTGAGATACATATAGAAATGACAAAGAAAGCATTTTCGCTGTTACGGCAAATGAACGTATCTTTGCATACATTGTTTGTTATGGTGGTTCGGAAAGAAAAAGAAGGAAATCGCGACGCCAAAAGAACGTATGCCATCATAAAGCGCTTTGCCAGCACGGTAACAAAGAACGTATCATATGCTGGGTCCTCGCAACATACACCGCAATGTGCATGACTCGAATGAAGAGTTTAGGCGCAAGGCCTTCTTGCTGCATATCCATTTCAGCGGCCGCAGTGCCGTCTGCAACAGAGCTGCTACAGCTGCAGCAGAGTAACTGTAAGCGGACTGTCAGGCAAGCTTAGCTGTAGTGGTAAAGCCATGAAGCCATGCCCATCGTGCTACTTTGCAGAGGAATGGATATCCTCCAGATAACGACACTACCATAAAGGAAATCAGCGGTGAAACTGGTCTAAGTTTGATCGAGGTACCTTGGAAATTGACGTTTTGAAAGTAATGTGTCCAGTAGTTTCAGTACTAACACTAAAAGTTCGTACGCCATGATACCTCATTTTAA
The DNA here is from genome assembly GCF_964275005.1 of Diadema setosum. Taxonomy (NCBI): domain Eukaryota; kingdom Metazoa; phylum Echinodermata; class Echinoidea; order Diadematoida; family Diadematidae; genus Diadema; species Diadema setosum. Next base: position 1,552,919 of record NC_092687.1, read on the forward strand.
GAAAACACTGAGTAAAACGTTTAAGAAAGAAACCGAGAAAAGCTAAGAAAACTGGACCACTCGCACAGGAAACCCGTTCGAGCACATGTATCCCCCGAACCCGTCTCCCATTCTCCATCTGGATTACTTTTTAGGCAAGACTGTTGTAAAACATGACATGATCAGGGTGGTCTTTGACCCTGTAAAAGATAGAACAGTGAGGGAGCATTATCAGTAGGACTGGTGCAGGTGTATACATTTGACTATGATACATTTACATACCAAATTTGAAAAAAAAAAAATCTGTCAAGAAACAAGGTCAGCGTCGCACACACAAGCAGACCCTGTTAAGTTTACCTTTTCATGTATAAAGACGGAACAAGCAAGGGCGCCATCACCAAAAACAAAAGGCGTCTTTGTTTTACCATAACACACCATCATGCCAAATTTGAAGATGATCGAAGAAGAACTGCCGCCAGTAGAACGTTCAAAAGAGAATCACTGCGGCGGACGCGGACGCGGACGCAACGATGCCAAATCCATTGTATTCTCCAAACTCTGTTCGGGGGGTACAATAAAGAGCAAGCTTAGAGCTATGACAGCCTTGCCGTAAGATGTACTTGGCAAAACGTGGCGCATAACGTTAGTAATAATGGAAGGCTAGTAGCGATGTTGTAGGAAAACGGTAGACAGAAAGATGGGTCTGTCCTGAGGAGTCTTTAATCTTATTGACAATATAGCCTTCCTCCGGAGACGGGAGGGTTTAGCGAAGCCAGACGCAGTCTCCGCGGAATATATCCCCAACGACCAGATTCAGACCGATCTTTCGGTCAAGGAAAACGGGTAAACTGCATTACAGTATCCAGATACTTCTACTACTACTTCTATTCTTTTGTAGTACTAAGTACATCAACACTGACTCTCATTAGTATATTTACAAAGATCATATCAAGAACACCCGATTAAGGGAAAGATTGATGTTATACGCCTTGACGTCTTCGACCGCAAATTCAACCTACGTCTAAGAGTCTAGAGAGTAACACAACTCTAGTAGACAGTAGATTCGTCCACAAACTAATGACAGTAAAGGTCGATACTGATGAATTCAATTTAGCCTCAAGTGATAAGATAAACTGAAGGCAGACAATATAGTCTCTTATAACGACATTGACACCATGGCAAGGAAACGGAAGGACAAAAGTAATCTTTGGTTTACAACTTTGTTTCAACATAGGTATCTTTTTTTTTGTCCCCGCCGAACGAGTTCGAGCAGGGGACTATGAAACGGGCTCCGTACGTGTGTGTGTCCGTGTGTGTGTGTGTCCGTGTGTACGTCCGTGTGTGATCAAAAAGTTCAAATTGCTACTTCTCTGTCATTTATGAGCCAATTTTGATTCTGTTGCTTTATACGATAGCACTACATGGGGGCTTGTGCCGAAAGGGTGGGTTGGGTGGTGGCGCGTCTCGTTAATGGGAACACCACCCTTCGTCCAAAGCCCCCCCCCCCCCCCCCGGTTTTGCCGAAAGGGTGCGTTGGGAGCGTTGGGTCGCGTCGCGTTGACTGGAACCCCACCCTTCGTCCAAAGCCCCCCCGGTTTTGCCGAAAGGGTGCGTTGGTACTTTTTCTCAGAATGTAATATTAAAAGACGAGTTTTGAATTTATATTTAACCTTCAAACAACCATTTCAAAGAGGCTATCGTCCGGATCGGTTTACACTCTACAATTGTGTATTACCACTTGGTCTACAGCCAGTTGGTCTAATAGACTGTTTAATATCAGTTGGTCTAATAACCAGTTGGTCTAGTCATCATTTCGTCCAATAACTGTTTGGTCTAATAACAACTGTTATTTGGTTTAATTACTATTTGGTCTACAGTCAATTCGTCTAATAATAGCCATTTGGTCTATTTTTGGTCTAACACCAATGCATATCATCAAATACCGATTTGGTCTATTATGAGTTGGTCTAATTCCATTTCGTCTAATCATCAAATGGTCTAAAATAAAACCAAATTTGTCCAATATAAATTTGGTGTACAAATCATTAATTTTGGTCCATTGCCCATAAAATTTGGTCAAGCCTCGGTTTAGTCTACACCCATTTAGTCTAATAACCATTGATCTTATTGTCATTTGGTCTAATAGCCAGCCTCCTGGTCTAATCAGGTACCATTTGGTTCAATCATCGTTTCGTCTATATGACCAACTGGGCTATTTTTTTTTTTTGGGGGGGGGGGGTGGGCCCTTTTTATTGATGTGTACACCAAATTTATATTGAACAAATTTGGTTTTATTTTAGACCATTAACATTTTGATGATTTTTGACGAAATGGAATTAGACCAACTCATAATAGACCAAAAATAGACCAAATGGCTATTATTAGACGAATTGACTGTAGACCACATAGTAATTAAACCAAATAATAATTAGACCAAACAGTAATTGGACGAAATGATGACTAGACCAACTGGTTATTAGACCAACTGATATTTAAACAGTCTATTAGACCAGCTGGCTGTAGACCAAGTAGTAATAGAGTGTAAACCGATCCGGACGATAGCCTCTTTGAAATGGTTGTTTGAAGGTTAAATATAAATTCAAAACTCGTCTTTTAATATTACATGAGAAAAAGTACCAACGCACCCTTTCGGCAAAACCGGGGGGGGGGGCTTTGGACGAAGGGTGGGGTTCCAGTCAACGCGACGCGACCCAGCGCTCCCAACGCAACCTTTCGGCAAAACCGGGGGGGCTTTGGACGAAGGGTGGTGTTCCCATTAACGCGACGCGCCACCACCCAACCCACCCTTTCGGCACAAGCCCTACATGGGAGCTTTGAAACTCCTTCACAGAATTTCAGTTGTGACCTTTGACCTTGACCTTTGACCTATATTATACATTTGCTACAAAATGCTACTCCTTCGCCATTTCTAACCCGATTTCGATTCCGTTTGCTTTATGTGATGGCACTAGGTGAGGGCTTCAGAACTTCTACACAGAATTTTGACCTTTGACTTCTTTGACTTTTGACCTTGATTTTTGATCTGTATTGTACATTTTGCTACAAAATGCTACTCCTTCGCCATTTCTAACCCGATTTCGATTCCGTTTGCTTTATGTGATGGCACTAGGTGAGGGCTTCAAAACTTCTACACATAATTTTGACCTTTGACGTCTTTGACCTTTGACCTTGATTTTTGACCTATATTGTACATTTTACTACAAAATGCTACTCCTTCGCCATTTCTAACCCGATTTCGATTCTGTTTGCTTTGTGATGGCACTAGGTGAGGGCTTCAAAACCTCTACAAAGAATTTTGACCTCTGACCTTTGACCTTGATTTTTGACCTGTATTGTACATTTTGCTACAAAATGCTACTCCTTCGCCAGTTCCAACCCGATTTCGATTCCGTTTGCTTTATGTGATGGCACTAGATGAGGGCTTTAATAACAAAATACTAAAGTAATACATAATATGACCCGCTACAACAAAAGGATCCTAAAGTCGCTGACTGCTTGGCCGAGAAAATAGAGTTTGAATTCACATCATCAAAATTGGTCAAAACAGTCGGATTTCTGCTTTTGCCGTAATTTTGTAGTCTAATGTTTTGTCTATCATCTGCCGAAATTTCGAAGCTTAATGATCAAAGGAAAGGCAAGAAATCAGCGTTTTTCTGGGCCATGATTTTGCGACTTTCAATGTAACAGAATTGTGTCCGAAGATTTAGATTTAACGTCGCAGCTAGACTCCGCTCCTAGCAACGAGGGAATGATCTTATTGGTCAGTGCGTGGCATCCTGATTACTGATTGGTCGTGCGTAGACCGCTGGCGCTAAGCTTGAATGAACATCGCGTAGGTCGCTATGAGCATACCTTCTATTGTCAAGCGGTGAAAACTGTCTTGCCTCCCCTTGATTATGATAGCGTCGGAAGGAGAACTTTGAAGGCGTTTTTTTCTCGAAACTCTGATTTCCACAACCACTTGACATGCGCTAATAAAATCATCGATATCTCCGCAACCAAGTACTTTTATGAGTTGTGTTATATATGGAATTAATGTAGAAGAGTAAGGGAAAAATATCATGCCATTTTCAGAAAATTGCCCTCCCCCGACTTTACGATCCTTTTGTCGTAGCGGGTCACATGTATCTTTAGCTGCAACAAACTCATTGATGCCAGTGCAAAGATTTAAACTTCCGGCGGGGACATATATTACGCACCGCGTAATTTCTATTTTTTCTTGTTTTCTTTGATCTTGTTTTACAGTTCTTTAAAAGGATAAAGAATGTGATTGTGTTGTTTTTATACGTACGGGAGTTTAGTCACTTTAAATTATCCTAAAAGTTAATCACATGCATTTGGACTGTGTAACTGTTAACTGTGGAGGCCTGATTTGTTTTCTTTTCTTTTCTACGATATCAGTTAGCTGTAGATATCCCTTAAAACCATAATTTCAAATTTTGTTTTACTTTCTTTTTATTCTTATACGATATTTTGCATTGTAGACCCTATAGTTTTCTATTTCACATTCTTAACACTTGACAAATAATCGAATGATTTCTGTAAATGATGTTGTCTTGAAAAACAGATATACCCACATATTGTATTTACCTATAAAATTTTCAACAGATGTAAATTAGTGTCTGCGTCATCATTTCTATCATGTCTTTCTCAAAGTTATTCTATAGAGAGAATGTTTGTTCGTCTGACAAGTCTGTGTTTTGTTTGAGTACTTGTGTGTTTATGTGTATGTGTATGAGTTTTTAAGGTACATCTAAAAACGTTAAACTTGGATTCTAAATCATCTTTATTTATTTCTTCAAAGAATTAAGGTTTATTATTGTTAGAGGTTTTGAACAATCAACCAAACATTACCAACATTATAACAAAATAACAAAGCACACAGAATTTTTCTTTCTGTTTGAATTCTGCAATCTCAATGAAAACTATTCAGATGAACCAAATCAAAAAAAAGAAGAAGAAATTAGAATAGGAGTCTCAGTTTTAACATATATATGATTTGAAATGCGTGTATGCGTCTGTGAAATGAAGTGCGTGTACAGATGTCTATAAAAAAAACTATACCCATTTCATCTTTTTTATTATTTTTTATTTGACCAATTCTCATGCAGTCATATATTTATGGTGCCACTCATGCATCAGATTGATACCTTAAATTGTCATACAAATATATATATATTTCAATTTCATCTCCTTTGCATGAAAAAATAATGTAATGAAATCTATTCCCAAGACTTTACGCAAACTCGTAGGTTAGTCATCAATATTGATCCAAAGCCATTTGTAACAATAACAACATCATGAATAGTCAACAAAATGTAATCATGTTTCCAGCGAGAACTCATACATCAAGAAAAAAAAACAAATAAGTAAGGACAACCAAAAAGATTAAAATATCAATATTTATGTTGTTATTAAAATTAAGTTGATCTACTTTTATTACATACCGATTCCTTTTAGAAAAAAAAAGTAAAAAAAAAATGTTCAAGTGCATCAATTCTTTTGCAGTCGACTATAAATTGACATTCTTTTTATATGTATTTTTGAAAGCATACAACAGGACTTTTATTATCATATTTAAAAAAAAAAATGGTTAAACTGTATTAGTGATAAAGATTGTTGCTATTGAGTCGAGATAAGTCGTTTTGCCTTACTATTGCAGATAGGTGAGTTGCAGCGCCGGTATTTGTAAGTCAAGATACGTTCTTTTGACATACTGAAGTGGCTTCGCGGGAGAATGCTTTCGCATCGTAAGCCGGGTTACGTGTTTGCCTCATTGATAAATTGCCGAGTGAGGATAATGGTGCAAAATAAAGAAAGGATTCGCTTTTTTGGCAAACTAGAATTACTCATCAGCACAGTGCTCTGATTTGGTAAAGGCTGTATCTATTCTAAATATGGCAATTGCTCTGAAACGACAAGTGTTGTGTTCTTTTTCTGAAATTTTGTGGAGATACTCTTTATCAGTACCTTACAGAGTCTGTTGCTTATAAATTGCCATACTCCGATGACGGAAAAATAGGGACAAATTAAATTTTCAAACTCGTTTTTCTCAGAACATGAGATTTCAGGTTACTTTTTTTTTCTTTTTTCTTTTTTTTTTCCCTTATCACGGCCGAGCTGACTTAAACTCAGTAGATAATGACAGGTATAGTCCGTTGCATTCTGCACGTGGTAATTGGACATCTCTTGGTTGACAAGATCCTTGTCGACAAAGGAGCAGACGTGAATTCTACCACTAATGTTGTTATTACACCCTTATACTATACAAGTCAAGAAGGACATTTAGAAGGAGGCCGTAATCTGGCAGAACTCCCTAAGTCGATTTTAGTGAAATTTCCGATTTTGAGTGTTTTGCGTGGTTTTCTTTTCTCATGTTCTTTAAAGTGGGCCATAAAAAATGATGTGATTCGGTACAGAAAGTTATTTTTAGAAAATGCTTTTGGCAAAATTTGTAAGGAGAGAGAGGGCGATTAATCTCTGAGAGGGTCAGAGGATGTCAATCGTAGAGGATCTGACTGCCCGGAACAAGAAACTCCTCAGTGAGGCAAGGGCAAATGAAAAAGTTGAACAGGCATGGAGCAGAGACGATCGCATCTACGTGCTGCTGAAAAGAACAAACAACCAAACAAGACTGGTCCACAATACAAATGACATCAAAAAGCTGTGACTTTTAACATGCATGGTATAACTATCAAGTCTCAACCATCTTATCTCCTGGTGGAGTTCTAACTTTATCTCCTGCATACTCAAAGACTTTTGAACTCCTTTTGGCACTTTAATTGATGTGATTTTTGTGTTTTACTAAATTTTGTACTTGATTTTTTCACCTTTATTTAAGTATAGTGTTCTTGAAAGAACCCTAATGTGTGTTTTTCTTGAGATGTCTCTGTGTGTATATATTTCAATTTCATCAGGGAGGTGCTAGAGAAGGAGAGGCAACTATACTGCTCTCCTTTGAAGTCATGCGCGGCGCCGCCGAGAAGTTATGCGTTCAACTACAGGTGTTACCCATGTGCTTTGACAAAAGAGAGCATCAATAATCGGGACTAGCGCTCTCACATCTAGAAATACTTGCCCCTACTGCTCTCTCTTTCAATGTGATGGCAACAATGAATTTGTGTAACTTGAATTGGAGCAGCGAACCAAAATGCAGTGTCAAACTAACAATTTTAACAGCAAATAGTTTAAAAGCACTCTGGAATGCGCTTTAGCGGAGTACTGTATTTGAAAGATCAAAATATCCCATATTAAAAGATTAAAAAACTAACATGCACAAATATGCGCATTATAGAAAAATATTAGGTTTTTAAGAGGGCCTAATTTTCATTTCATTTTGATTTGCGCATTACGAAGAAACTAGAAATACATGTTTATAATATTGAATTCTTTCCTAAACTATTCTAAATCAATTCGAGTAGACATTTCTACTTCATTTAAAATTTTACGGTGAAATAGAAATTGTAATTCAACGAAAGGTGAAATGCGTTCTTCGTCTCCCAACTTCGTCTTGCAAACCAGAGCGGCGCCGAGCATGACTTCAAAGCGTAATGGAATGCTAGACATCCCATTGTAACGCCTTGAACCCAAACATGCGTGTGCATGAATTACGAAGAGTTGCCACTCCATCTCTGTAACACCTCCCTGATTTCATCCATGCTTTTCTCAAAACTTGCAAAATTAAGACATAATTGTGTGCAATTATAGCATTTATCAATACTGATTGCAATGAATTCCATCGATGCTGAATATTTGACATGTAACTGTGTTAACATTCAAAATAAGTGATACACTTGAAAACATAGATCAAGATATTCACTTCTTATCCAATTCATACAAATGTTACACTCCATGTGAATTTAATCTGAAGTTTGATGACAGATCTGGTCTTTGCTTAATACATTTCAACGAACGAAGTTTGCAGAAAAACTTTGATAGCATTCATGATTTTTTTTTATCATCACTTAATCATTTTTTTCTGTTTTAGCAATATCTGAAACTTGGATAGTTGATACTGCTATAATCTCGTATAAACTGCAAGGATATACTTTTATAAATTCAAATAGGTATTCTGAGAAAGGGGGTGGGGTAGCATTTTTCATTTTGGATTGTATTAGATTTAAGACCAGAATTGATGTCCTTCAAACTGAAGAAGAGAAGGCTTGCTGTGAATATCTTTTTGTTGATTTTGAGTGCAGAAACAACAACTCAACTGTCGGTGTGATATAAAGAAAACCTGGAGATAACATAGATTTGTTATTTGATTTTTATAACAGAGTTTTTCGTATCATTTAAAATGAACGCAGAAATGTATATACAGGGTGGCCCAAAAAGAACGGAACGCCTAAGATATTTAATTTCAGCAATATCGTTGCAAATAATATGCCATCATGTCGCATACTATTAGAAAGGCCATTCTTTTTCCAATAGAATGACACCAAGCTGTTTAATTTCAGTTAATGCGTTACGATTTTAGGCCCATTTTTGTCAACCCTTGCAATTTTCAAAATGTGATCATTTTACACTCTCAGAGATACAGAAACCAGTGAGAATTCGGCTTACCGTAGAACCAGTAGCGTTCGCAATGTGCGGAATGTGGGGCGGACAGTGTTATTGTCGTCGGGTCGTGTCATTCACAATGGTAACGGACAATGACAGCCACATTCCACACGTTGTGAACGTTACTGCTTCTATGGCAAGCCGAATTCTCGCTGATTTCAAGTTCAAGTTCAAGTTCAAGTTCAAGTTCAAGTTCGAATTTATTCGTTTTTCCCACAATAAAGTCATACAAACATAAATCTCACTATCTTGAGTGACAGAAACAATGCGTGTAAATTCATACAAAGAAAACAACAATAATGGGTAAAACTAACAGTATCAATACATTGCAATTGTTGCAGAGGTGTCTCTGAGAGTGCAAAATGATCACATTTTGAAAATTGCAAGGGTTGACAAAAAATGGTCCTAAAATCGCAACGCATTAACTGAAATTAAAGAGCTTGGTGTCATTCTCTTGGAAAAAGAATGGCCTTTCTACCAGTACGCAAAATAATGACACATTTGCAACGGTATTGTTGAAATCAAAGATCTTAAGCGGTCAGTTCTTTCTGGGCCACCATGTATATCTTAGGTGATTTTAATATAAATTTATTGGGAATTTCGTAAAGCTCAAGAAGCCAGCTGTTTTATATATTCCAACTCATGTTACGGTTTGATCCCTTTAATTGATACCCCTAGACGTATAACGAGGAATAGTGAGACACTTATTGATCATATTTTCACCAATGTTATTTGTTCTGAGTTGGATTGTGGCAGTTTTTTATGCTAATGTCACTAATCATTTACCAGTTTTTATGTTATTGCAAATACAACAAAATTAAAACATGAGAAAGACCTAAGGAGAAAATTAATCGGAAAATATCAGATGAAGGTTTGAAAAAGGTAAAACAAGAACTGAATGATTTAGATTCGTTTTCTGTATATCCAACTCCTGATGCAAATGAATCTTATGATATATTTTTGTTTATGTTAATTTCAGTTGTAGATAGAATTTTGCCTTTGCAGAAAAGTAATTCCGTAAGAGTAAAATAATGAAACCATGGATCACCCCAAAGATATGATATATAAAGAAAAAACATAAATTGTATAAGATATGTTTGAATGAAAGGAAATAGAAAATTTATAGAAATAAAGTAAACAGTTGTTTACGTCATGCTAAAACAAAAATTATTTTTACAGAATGGTAAATAATAAAAATGATAACAAAGGTACTTGGTCAATGATTAATGATATTTTAGATTTTAGCATAAGATTCACCTTTAACTGCAATTAATCATGGTGTCCCTCCATGTTCTATTTTGTTTTCTTTGCTTTTTTTATTTACATTAATGATATAATCAATTCTTCTGCAAATTTTAATTGTAGATGATACCATTTTATTTTACACCAAATCTGGAACTGCAAATTTGAAGGATGATATTGAGTTTGAGTTAGAAAAAGTTAGTAACCGGTTTAAAAGTTATAAGTGAATTGTTATTCTTTAGAAAACTAGTTTTGTAATGTTTTATGATAAATTTAGTAAGATTGATGATGTAATTGAGAATATTGAAATTTCGGTTGATTCACTTTGTATTGAAAGGTTACAGAGTGTTAAACTTCTTGGTGTTTATACCGTGTGTCAGAAGTATTGTCACCCTCTGACGCAGAAAAATCTTCATCATGTTATTACTCATCTCCTGATTTGAATTTTTGAAAGATTTATTGCTTATATTTACTTTCAATGATTTTTCAATAGGAAGTAATTAGTAATTTACCTTTGACAGCACTTTCCTACTGAAAATTGTTTCTCTTTCATCATTGCTGTAATTAGTGGTTTATCCGTCTGACCAAGTTTACAGGGCCTATCTGACCGTCTCCTGGTTTTCTGTCCAAGTCCAGGATTTCTATTGCATCAACGTTACACCCATCTGACACTCCTTCCAAGAAGTTTTGCAATTTCTTTATTAGTTTTCCCATCCTTTCTCCAACAGATAACCTTCTTCCTTTCCATTTCGGTACTTTCCTTCCCCTTCTTTCCTCCCCGCACATTCCCATCGTGGCTATGACTGGCCGCCATTTTTAAAAGGCTCTGAGGTTCCAGGCATTCAAATTTGCCCCCACTCACACGACACGCTGTAGCTCGGCCTACACAAAACAGATTGTGCAGAGCTATACAGGGCTCACACGGGTAAATAATTCCCCATAGAAACGTGTGTTAAAATTCAAATTTCAAAAAATTCTGTAAAATAGCTGGGAGAAATGAGGTGTTTCATCTTCACTAACCTGAATAAGTGAGATATTACCTTTCATCCATCAGATTTCCAGGGTGGGTTGTTCTGCTCTAATTCTGTCCAGAGGTCCGCAAAGCCAGACTACGAGTTCTTGTCACTCAAAAAATCACCTATTTTCCGTACACGTACCCAATGAAATATAGTCCCCTCAAATTCCATCAGAAAAGCTTTCATCTTCCAACCAAAATGCAGTTTGTAGAGGAATTCATACTCAATATCTACAGCTATTCAGTTTTTTGCCAAACTACATCATTGATTTTTAATTAATTTTTTTCTTCATTTATTTTGGTATCTTTGGTACGAATTTGTGAAGGGGTCTGGGACAGTCCATTTTATTTACAGGTGTGAGCCCTATAGTGGAGGTCATATTTCTTATTTGACTTTTAAACATCATAAATGTGTTTTTTATGATATTTGTCCCTACATCATATGAGAAATTACACTTTCAAGGATTATAAAGCTTCTCAAAGGGACACTTTTAGAAAATCATGCCCTTTAGGCTTTTTTTTTCAATAAATCTTGCAGTTTTGATCAGTTCTTCATAAGATGAATACATAGATCCAGGCAGTTATCCTTGATTGTGGGGGTGTCATCATCACCTTATAGCCTACAAAGTACTTGATAAGACTTTATTTTGTCAAACAGACTAACTTTATGTATTTTGAGCTGTTTCAGTGGTAGCCAAAACAAAGAAATACATTAAAATAACACAGTCATTCAAAGTTGTGTGATACTGATGACTGACTGCTACGTACTAAGATCTAGTGACAAGGGCATAATATTAAGAAAAGAAATAGTAACAAGGCAGAGTTGGGGGGGAGTAGAGGAGAGAGGTAGAGAGAGGGGGTAGGGAGGGGAAGGGGAGGGAGGAAGAGATCTGACACAATACAAGATACACAATACAAGAATAACACAGTCATTCAAAGTTGTGTTCTACTGATGACTGCTATTTATTAAGATATAGTACCACAAGAACATAATATTAAGAAAAGAAATCGTAGCAAGGGAGAGTGGGGGGGAGTAGAGGAGAGAGGTAGAGAGAGACAGGGGGAGGGTAGGGAGCAGAAGGGGGAGGGAGGAAGAGATCTGACACAATACAAGATTCACAATACAAGAAGTCATTCAAAGTTGTGTGATGCTGATGACTGCTCTTTACTAAGATCTAGTACCACAAGAACATAATATTAAGAAAAGAAATTGTAGCAAGATAGAGTTGGGAGGGGGAGTAGAGGAGAGAGGTAGAGGGGGGGAGTAGGGATTAGAAGGGGGAGGGAGGAAGAGAGATCTGACACAATACAAGATCAACATAAACCAGCAGAGCTTGTATGGGATGAATACTTCCCATAGACTTCCATGTATTGCGTGCATTCTCTATAGGGCTCACACGGGTAAATAATTCCCCATAGAGACGTGTGTTAAAATTCAAATTTCAAAAAATTCTGTAAAATAACTGGGAGAAATGAGGTGTTTCATCTTCACTAACCTGAATAAGTGAGATATTACCTTTCATCCATCAGATTTCCAGGGTGGGTTGTTCTGCTCTAATTCTGTCCAGGGGTCCGCAAAGCCAGACTACGAGTTCTTGTCACTCAAAAAATCACCTATTTTCCGTACACGTACCCAATGAAATATAGTCCCCTCAAATTCCATCAGAAAAGCTTTCATCTTCCAACCAAAATGCAGTTTGTAGAGGAATTCATACTCAATATCTACAGCTATTCAGTTTTTTGCCAAACTACATCATTGATTTTTAATTAATTTTTTTCTTCATTTATTTTGGCATCTTTGGTACGAATTTGTGAAGGGGTCTGGGACAGTCCATTTTATTTACAGGTGTGAGCCCTATAGTGGAGGTCATATTTCTTATTTGACTTTTAAACATCATAAATGTGTTTTTTATGATATTTGTCCCTACATCATATGAGAAATTACACTTTCAAGGATTATAAAGCTTCTCAAAGGGACACTTTTAGAAAATCATGCCCTTTAGGCTTTTTTTTTTTCAATAAATCTTGCAGTTTTGATCAGTTCTTCATAAGATGAATACATAGATCCAGGCAGTTATCCTTGATTGTGGGGGTGTCATCATCACCTTATAGCCTACAAAGTACTTGATAAGACTTTATTTTGTCAAACAGACTAACTTTATGTATTTTGAGCTGTTTCAGTGGTAGCCAAAACAAAGAAATACATTAAAATAACACAGTCATTCAAAGTTGTGTGATACTGATGACTGACTGCTACGTACTAAGATCTAGTGACAAGGGCATAATATTAAGAAAAGAAATAGTAGCAAGGCAGAGTTGGGGGGGAGTAGAGGAGAGAGGTAGAGAGAGGGGGTAGGGAGGGGAAGGGGAGGGAGGAAGAGATCTGACACAATACAAGATACACAATACAAGAATAACACAGTCATTCAAAGTTGTGTTCTACTGATGACTGCTATTTATTAAGATATAGTACCACAAGAACATAATATTAAGAAAAGAAATCGTAGCAAGGGAGAGTGGGGGGGGGGAGTAGAGGAGAGAGGTAGAGAGAGACAGGGGGAGGGTAGGGAGCAGAAGGGGGAGGGAGGAAGAGATCTGACACAATACAAGATTCACAATACAAGAAGTCATTCAAAGTTGTGTGATGCTGATGACTGCTCTTTACTAAGATCTAGTACCACAAGAACATAATATTAAGAAAAGAAATTGTAGCAAGATAGAGTTGGGAGGGGGAGTAGAGGAGAGAGGTAGAGGGGGGGAGTAGGGATTAGAAGGGGGAGGGAGGAAGAGAGATCTGACACAATACAAGATCAACATAAACCAGCAGAGCTTGTATGGGATGAATACTTCCCATAGACTTCCATGTATTGCGTGCATTCTCTATAGGGCTCACACGGGTAAATAATTCCCCATAGAGACGTGTGTTAAAATTCAAATTTCAAAAAATTCTGTAAAATAACTGGGAGAAATGAGGTGTTTCATCTTCACTAACCTGAATAAGTGAGATATTACCTTTCATCCATCAGATTTCCAGGGTGGGTTGTTCTGCTCTAATTCTGTCCAGGGGTCCGCAAAGCCAGACTACGAGTTCTTGTCACTCAAAAAATCACCTATTTTCCGTACACGTACCCAATGAAATATAGTCCCCTCAAATTCCATCAGAAAAGCTTTCATCTTCCAACCAAAATGCAGTTTGTAGAGGAATTCATACTCAATATCTACAGCTATTCAGTTTTTTGCCAAACTACATCATTGATTTTTAATTAATTTTTTTCTTCATTTATTTTGGCATCTTTGGTACGAATTTGTGAAGGGGTCTGGGACAGTCCATTTTATTTACAGGTGTGAGCCCTATAGTGGAGGTCATATTTCTTATTTGACTTTTAAACATCATAAATGTGTTTTTTATGATATTTGCCCCTACATCATATGAGAAATTACACTTTCAAGGATTATAAAGCTTCTCAAAGGGACACTTTTAGAAAATCATGCCCTTTAGGCTTTTTTTTTCAATAAATCTTGCAGTTTTGATCAGTTCTTCATAAGATGAATACATAGATCCAGGCAGTTATCCTTGATTGTGGGGGTGTCATCATCACCTTATAGCCTACAAAGTACTTGATAAGACTTTGTTTTGTCAAACAGACTAACTTTATGTATTTTGAGCTGTTTCAGTGGTAGCCAAAACAAAGAAATACATTAAAATAACACAGTCATTCAAAGTTGTGTGATACTGATGACTGACTGCTACGTACTAAGATCTAGTGACAAGGGCATAATATTAAGAAAAGAAATAGTAGCAAGGCAGAGTTGGGGGGGGAGTAGAGGAGAGAGGTAGAGAGAGGGGGTAGGGAGGGGAAGGGGAGGGAGGAAGAGATCTGACACAATACAAGATACACAATACAAGAATAACACAGTCATTCAAAGTTGTGTTCTACTGATGACTGCTATTTATTAAGATATAGTACCACAAGAACATAATATTAAGAAAAGAAATCGTAGCAAGGGAGAGTGGGGGGAGTAGAGGAGAGAGGTAGAGAGAGACAGGGGGAGGGTAGGGAGCAGAAGGGGGAGGGAGGAAGAGATCTGACACAATACAAGATTCACAATACAAGAAGTCATTCAAAGTTGTGTGATGCTGATGACTGCTCTTTGCTAAGATCTAGTACCACAAGAACATAATATTAAGAAAAGAAATTGTAGCAAGATAGAGTGGGGGGGGGGAGTAGAGGAGAGAGGTAGAGGGGGGGGAGTAGGGATTAGAAGGGGGAGGGAGGAAGAGAGATCTGACACAATACAAGATCAACATAAACCAGCAGAGCTTGTATGGGATGAATACTTCCCATAGACTTCCATGTATTGCGTGCATTCTCTATAGGGCTCACACGGGTAAATAATTCCCCATAGAGACGTGTGTTAAAATTCAAATTTCAAAAAATTCTGTAAAATAGCTGGGAGAAATGAGGTGTTTCATCTTCACTAACCTGAATAAGTACATGCATTGATAAAGTTGCAAAAGAAGGCAATTCGTATTTGCACTGGTGGTGATTATTTTGCTCATTCAGCCCCTTTATTTCAAAAGTTGAATATTTTGAATTTTCATGATGTTTTTATATTATACAACAATAACTGGATATCTGCATTTTCAGAACATGTTACCTCCTAATATTTCTCAAATGTTTTGCGTAAATAACAGGATACATCATTATGATTCTCGTAAGAGTAATTTATTTCATATGTTTAAGGTAAATACAACTTTTGCTTTAAAAAAGAAATTGTCCGTTTTAATCTCCCCATTGTTTGGAATTCTTTGTAAAATGATATACGCTTCAAAAAAAAAAAATCTGTCAAGAAGGGATTTTGACAAATACTAAACCATATCTTTTTCTGCACATTTTTATACAATTGTTATATATACATATATGTATATATATATATATATATATATATATATATATATATATATGTGTGTGTGTGTGTGTGTGTGTGTTTTTGTTGTTGTTGTTGTTGTTATTTTAAAGATCGAAAGAAGAGAGAGAGAGAGAAATGGGGCCCTATACAAATAATTTGCCCCAGACAGCACTTATAACATAAAACAAACATTATAGATCTTAAAGAGATATAAACAAGAATATTAAATGCATACCAAGTCTCCTCGAGGGAGCTCATATCGTCTCCACGAGGGAGCTCATATATTCTCCACAAAGGAGCTCATAAAGTCTCCACGAGGGAGCTCATATTGTCTCCATAAAGGAGCTCATTACGTGTTTTTGTTTTGTACTGTCCTTGTCTTGAAACTGTGAAACACTTAGTTTGCATCCATATTCTAGTACTCATACATACCTGAGGGAACTTATTTCATACAAGACTTTTCTTTAGTTCTCTTTTTCATTTCCACTGAACTGTCTGATTTGGAAAATACGTAAAGTTTAACTTTGTTTGTCTGCATTTTGTCATTTATTTAGTTTCGATTGAATATTGTTTTCTATGTTTTGTAAACTCCGATTTTATTGGAATGATTAAACGAAACGAATCTGGCAGAACTGCGTAAGGCGAGATACGACAAGGCTTGAACCAAGGCGTTTCTGTGGGTGCACGTCACGAAACCGACACCCAAGAGTCATACAGCTCACAAGTCATACAGCCCATAAGTTATGTAGCTCACGAGTCATACAGCCCATCAGTTCGACACTAAGCCAACAAGGCCCACGAGACCAACACGTTACGCGCCGTTTTATATGTGTCAAACTCATTGGCTGTTTCCACTTAGTGTCGGTCTCATGGGCTTTATTTGCCTTATGTCGAACTCATGGGCTGTATGAATCGTGAGCTGTAATGACTCATGGACCTATTTTCAGCGTCGAACTCGTGGGCTGTATGTGACTCGTGGGTGTCTGTCTAGTGGGATGACCCCGACGAAACAAGAGCAAGCGGAGTGAGCGCGGGGGGGGGGGGGTGGGGGAAGTATTGTGGGAAGGTGTGTTTCCCCTCCCACGGTGGAACTTTTTGTATTTTGATTTTGTAGATGGTGCAATTTGATGCAGGATTTTGCGTGCTTTAGCGACTTGAAACAGTCCCACTAAGGTAACAGTACATTTTGATTTAAATCAGTATTAAACTATTTGGTGTAATTTGTGTGGCGTAATGGTGTAATTTGAATAACCTTCTTGTATTTATTCTTGCACTGAATATTATGAACGTTGTCTCTTAAGCAATCAAACAGAAAAAAGCATGCACACGAGGGTTTACATAAGGAGCATTTCTCCTCCCAAACGAAGATGATTTTGTAAATTCAGACCTGAAATTCAGCGATGTGGTGCAAACTTTTGGTGCAATGCAACTGTACTTGAATTTTTTGCAGCCCCTTCCCAAAAATGATAATGTTTTTATGAAGGTAAACTTTTATTTTTCCAGCAAAAAAAAAAAAAGAAAAAAAAATCTCCTCGCCTCGGGAATTAAGAGTGGGCTGGGCAAAATGATATACTCGCCCCTCCAGTTGTTGTTGTTTTTTTTTTATGAGGCAAGGCTCGCCTTGGCCTTGCATTATTGATATGCATTGGTCAGAGATAACGCGCTGAACGTAGACCCTGCATACTTGTAAGTAGCACAAGTACATGCAAACGAGTACGTGCTTCTTACCGTACGGATGTACAGTACGGTCGATAAATAGTAACACTTTAGAATACTCGTAGATATGTATAAAATCAGTGCTGACAGAGCCCAGGCTGACAATTGTTTTTGCTCACGATTTTGTTGTCCCTAGTGCAAAAAAAAAATAATAAGATAAACAAAAAAGAATAATTATTTTGCGTCAGGTGTTGAGGTCGCTCGCAGACGGAAGTGGTGATTTTTTTTTTGTCCAACGCATCCCCCCCCCCCCGTGACGCCCATGCTGTTATGACATGTAAACTATTCCATTAGTATTCGTGTAAATAATGCATCACGAAACTATATAATACTATTAAGACGCACATGATATTGCTTCTTTCAGTTCATAAATTTATAAACATTTGTATGATGTCGTAAATAATGTCATTTATAAAATGATAGAGCTTGTGTGACTATATGTAATCCAGCATTAATTTGCTAAATTTCTGAATTAATCTAAAAAAATCAAAACTTCGTCGACTTCAGGAATAACACTTTAGATTGTGAACCATAAGAGGTTAGAAGAAGCCCTCAACACGAACATGCAGTCGTGCAGGCTGGCGTGATGATTTGACCACTTTCATTGACAGATCTCATCCATGCAGTGAGACATGCATTGTTCTTCGCAATAACACGCAAATTTGGAAAAAGTGAGATTTGTCATTGTTGTCTTTAAAGTTCATGTGGTCAGTCATGCATGACATTTGTCAACATAATTAGATATCAATGGAAAGAGGAGAAGATTGCCTTTCCTCACAACCAACATTGTGCTCTCCGTATAGCTTACTATTACAATTTTTGATACGCACTGTACAACACTACAATATCAATATCAGTGTCGGAAAAATATTACATATATTACAATATTACAATATTAGATTTAACACCCGTGGTGTTAAATCTAACACCGATGTTTTACAGTGTGGGCTAAGCGACGGAGACGAAGTCCGACCCTCACTGACCAATCAGAAACGAGGTAATCAAGTGCTGCCGGAGCGTGCGTATACGTGTACAGTACACAGCGTAATCATGAATATTCATGTGGTTTGGAAAGTCCGGGGCTAAGAAATACGAGTGTAAAAAGGTCAGTTTTCTCCTTAGTCCCGGACAAGAGATAGTAAGGGACTAATTGGCCAGTGTAAAAAGCTGAAAAAATGGTACGGGACTAACGATAGTCCTGGGTCAGAGAAAGTCCGGGGTTAAGAAACACAAGTGTAAAAAGGGCTATAGAGTGAGAACATAAAAGCTGTACATTATTTGTGAATATGCGTGCATGTGTGGGTGTATGTGCGTGCGTGTGTGTAAATGCCTTTTACATAAGTGGAAAGCATTTCTATTCAAATTAATGATACTACATTTAAACCACACAAAAAAAGGGAAGAGATGATACAAAAGTTGCAATAAAGAATCTTTCTGGTTTTTTTTCATCATTGGATTTTCCCCCTTTTGTCTTCATTACAAGTGCCTGGGAAACGCACTTCAAGGACAAGCCCAATTTTAGTACTGGTACTAGAAGGGCACGACTTGAATGATTTCCCAAGATTAGGGGCCTATCTATTGTCATCGGGGCAAACACGACGGAGAGTTTATAGACCTCATCGTTTGTTATACACTTGACAAAAAACAAACAAACAAATACAGTAAACAAACCCGGTAATTGCACATGCGACCATGTATGCTTTTCATGAGATTTATAGGACAATACACACGAAACATGAAAATGTAAAGTTTTAGAACTTGCTTCACAAACGTCGTTCTAATTTATTGCCCTGACGTGTCGTTACCAGTCCAAGTGAGGTGCAATTTACAAGGGATGATGTTTTGTGCCATGCAGTTCTTCGAGAATTGAAGGAATAGTTAGAGGGGAATAGCAATGAATACCCGTTTCGCTATGGTAAGATATCACAACCACCTACTGTAATTATGATAAATAGAATACACATAATTTTCCAACTAAATATAAAAAAAAAACTCATATAATTTTACACAGTAAGAATGCTTATAATTGTATAATCATGACTACATTATCACTTCTTTGACTCGTTAATCAAAACATTATCTTATCGATTTAATAGAAGATTTGGAAGACGACTGTTATTGCACAAGATTCGATACAATTCCGCAGTGCTGAGGTTTAAAGACTTGAACCCACGGGAAAAGCACAGTGGCTTATTAGTGCTGTACGAAAATACAGGTGCTACAACGGAAGACATTATGCAGATTAGATTAGATTATTACGTCACAGCCTCAAGTTTCTCCCACTGACCTACATACGTCTCTTCACTGAAAAGCTGTTGGGATTTTTTTAGCCAAAGATGACAGAGAACAGAAGAACTTACATCCCTCGCATCAACCATGTCAGCACTTTGTTGGATCGCTATGGCCTAGCAATGACGACATCTATAGGAGAATATGTTGTACAATGTAATTGCTCGATTATCAGCGGATAGTCTTCCAGAGATTTGAGTGCACAAACCAATGTGAGTTTAAGACAACATCACTCTAGCTAATGTGAATGTCTGGTATGTGATTACAACCGATGATACTCTTTAAGAAATACATGTGACGCCTAACAATAACTTCCATATTCTACAGTTCTACATGTTCAATGTGCAATGTTCAATACACGTCTTCCTTTTTTCCTCATTTTCACTCTTTTTATCAAAGTCATATTGAACAAGATGTTGAATAAAATCTTAAGCACGGCATTGCAATGATGGAATCTATGTCACAGATCGACAAACACGAATCAAATCCATATAGGTGCGATATTATATAAGGTATACCGTATGTCAAAAAAATGAAATTACAACGGTACCCTACGCAACGATAGCTTTAAAAATAGTGAATCAATCCAAATACGATTTCATAGGGTATGAAACTATAACTCATTGCCCACATCTTACAGAAAACCCCATTCGATTTGCTTCACTGGTTAAAGAGAAATTATGAATTTTGTAGAGCGTGTCAGAAATCTCTTCCCTCCAAGTTCTGTCTATTGTGTTCACACATTAATTTGCATTTCCAAGAGCATCCAAATGCTAAACTTGGAAGAATCAGACTCATGACATGCTTTACCATAATCCATATTTCTCTGTGACCGCTTAACCAAATTGAATGGGGTTTTCTGCAAAATAGACCTAAGATGTTATATTTTAAGACCCTGAGGTAGCATTTAGATGGTTTAATCATATTGGGTGTTATCAATGCGAAAAATGGATTGTAATTTATTTTGTTTTTTGGGGGGGACATACTGTATAATCTTAATAACAAAGTTTACACAGCAGCAAGTAGCACGCAACAAAGTGCATTGGTGAGGTATGCCAATAATAATGTTCATACTACAGAGACAGACTTTAACTGGCATCTGCCATCTGCCATCAATTACAACCGAGTATAAAAAAGATAGAAATAAGAGAGACGATTCCTTTGTGGATGTTGATTTAAACAAACGACCTTTGACCTTTGAACAGCTTCATGTATAACATGATTGTTTTCAAAATCATAAAATCTGTCCCCGTCTTTCTCAAAACACGCACACACACACACACACGAACATTATTTTCGTAATAATAATATGCTTAATATTACACGTAATATACATATATATTTCTTTTATTTTTTTTCTTTAAATATATATATACATATATAACTATATTAATGAAATATAAGTACTGGAACACATCATTTTACGTATTGTACAATGGTCATATTATTATACAAAAGAAACGTATAGCTTATGGAATATCCTCTAAATACACGTTGACATTGTACATAATCATAATGCACAGTAATAAAACAAGAAACTGTTTCTGTATGTAGCTACAAATTTTTATCTTTTGTAGTGAAATATAATTATTGCGATATATACTGTTTGCACATTTCATGATGTCAGTATAATCACTTTTATTCCACTTGTAACCTTTATATCATCAAATATATCATAGTTACCACATTCTTTTTTTTTTATGTGGACTGATTTATTGCACTTCGGGGTCTATCCAACAAAAGTGTTTGCACAACTCAATAAACAATTCTAGTAGTATTATGAAAACAAAATGAATAAATCAATGAATAAATAAATCAGAAAATGAATGAATTGATAAACAGTATTTTTTTCTCTCCTCCATCGTTTGCTAATTCGTCCGCTCTTCTTCCTCCAGTGGACTGTACGTTGAAGCCGGCTTTCTATCGCATTGAAGTATACTACAAGAGAATGAGGTAAAAGTAGAAAACAGTGTACTGTAAGCAATCTTGTCTACAATTAGTGATTTTTCTTTCTTATTGATGTCGTCACTTCCATGGAAGTTACACTTTCCGTCGTTTAGTGTTTTGTCATTTTTCCGGCTTCGCCTGTCTTTCTCTCCCCACCACTTCATAAGAGTGATCACGGGATATCAATTTGTGCCCGCTATTCGCTTTCAAAAGACGTCCACCGCACTCGGGGGTCTTTAAACATCGTATTGCTCTCGAGGGCAGTAAACCATGCTTGATGTGACCACACAAAACAGGTTGCCGCTGCAGACAGGAGGCAGCTAAGAGTAGGTTTAGTGTATGTGTAATATGACTACTTGTATATCAAATTAAAATCATATTTAAGCTGGAATCTTGGGTAAGATTCTATTTGATCCCTTGATCATACAGATTATCGGAAATGGCCACACATTAACATGTAACACGACCTCGATAAAAGGTGGCGGTGTAATCTGTTACATATCATTTCTAAGCCGGTTTCCATTTGATATTCCGAATGTTTGTTATTACGAAGGTTCGTAATCCGAAAATGAAATAAGGTTCGTTATTCCGAAGGTTCCTTAATCCGGAAACGTGATGTTCGTAATTCCGAAGGTTCACTAGTTCGCACCGTCTTTTCATTTTCGGATTAACGAACCTTTTTCCATTTTCGGATTGACGAACCTTCAGATTAACGCACCCAATTTCATTTTCGGGTTAACGATCCAAACATCTCGGTAAAGGATAATAGTATTCAGGACTAAGAAACCTTATCATTTTCGGGTTAACGAACCTTCGGCATAACGAACAACACCCCACTTAGCCAAAATCGATTATATTGACAGGTTGTGTGTGTGTGTGTGTGTGTGTGTGTGTGTGTGTGTGTGTGTGAGTGTATTTTTTGTTTCTTTCTTTCTCTCTTTGACGCTGGTGAGAAAATGCATGATGGACGTTCATGTAAGAACGTAAAAAACTCACCCAGTCAAAATGGCCGGCACCAGTTGAATGGCGCCGAGAAAAAAGAAGGTGAATGGCGAGAAGAAGCCGATGGTCGCGCGGTAGATAGAGTTGGAAACTATTGGCGCCAAAAATGAAGATCCGCTTTCCGCGGCGCCAATGAACGCGAGCATCAAACCTGTCCAATTATAATGATAGGAGAATTAAAAGAAATATAATGTACTAATAATGTAACCAGACTGTAAGGTGCATCTCCTTTATAAAGGTTGTGAAACGCCGGATCGTAAATTTAAGAGAATGTTGAAATCGAGTAAACTTTCTCAAAGACAATCATATTTTTAGGCTTTGGAATCTCATATCCCAGCTTAGGTTGTCAATGAGAAAAGACCAAACGATCGACTATACATCACGGAAGAGTCTTCATGAAAAATTCAGATTATACATTGGCAGGATTGCAGGCTTGAAAGAATGTTCGGACTGAATATTCTTTGAACAGAAATTGTATGTAACATTTCTTCTTTTTTGACTCGGTAGTCTGATTGCGAAATCACAGCGCTTTCGTTCTTTTAATTACCATTTTCATACCTCTCTCATGCGGGGCGGCGAGCTTCGACAGTTGTGAGCGTATCACGGGGAAGGAGAGGGGCTTTAGAAACCAAATGCCGGCACCTGTTGATTCGAGAACAAAGTCGGAAAAGTTTGATTTGATTTGATTTGATTTGATTTGATTTGATTTGATTTGATTTGATTTGATTTGATTTGATTTATTGATTCACGTATTATCATTGTATACATGAACATACATGTACATGTATTATACATACATTGTTGGAGCCATACAAAGTAAAGTGACAGAATCCGCTATCATTTGTTAATTAAAGGTGTCTATAGCTTCTTTCAAAGTTATATCTCTATGACAGAAGATAATCTATTGCAGCACTTCATTGGGATGTCTCAATATAAAATATGTCTTTTAGTGTTCGACAAAACCAAGCAAACATTACTTATTCAATTTATCTTATTCAATTTACTTTCAGGATCTATCAGATAAAGTCGTTAATCAATAAATTAATAATAGAAATCGTAAAAGTTAATTTTTTTTCTGTCATGAATTCATTCAAAGAACGAGGAACGCTCTGATTAAGTTTGGATGCTGACATTATCTGGCAGACTTACGTATAAGTCAATGTTTTCAATTTTCAAGTTTGTATTGTTTCCTTTGCTTCGCGTTATGCCCTTTCATTTGGCCAAATAGCAAGTTTTGTTCTCAACAAGACTTGAGATTCAGAAGGAACTGTTAAAAGTAACTTCCCTGAAGAGAGAAAATAAAAGGCAGAACTCTATTTATTAATTCATTTATTTTCATACTTCTCGTATATGAAGTTCATAAGAATATAGGTTCTTTTACAATCAAAATAGAATAAAGATTAAGCAATATTTGACTAGGAAAAACACTCTTAAGTTTATCAAAAACACCCGTGTTTGTAGAAAGAATAATAACTTAAATAACTAACGTGGGATTTCCAAAATAAATCGCTATCAATAAAAAGCCCTAGAGATTTTATACTACTAACTTGATGTAATTCAATTTCATTTAACTTAATATGAAGGGGAAGGGTTTTAAGACTGTTACTAAAAAGCATACAATGAGTTTTAGCTATATCAAGTGACAATTTATCGGCGTATATCCAAGACTGCACAGATTTAAGTTCTTTATTCATTGTGTTAACAAGAGTATAAGGATCGCGGCTGTGTGTGTATAAAAAAAAAATGGAGTCAGAAAAACGTATAAAGGAAAGAATTGGTGAGGAACTAGGAATATAGTTAATGTACAAAATGAACAATAGTGGGCCTACGTCAACTTACAAAAGTAAATCTTTTTATCAAGCGAACTGTTATCACACAAATCTATTTAAGTCAACTCGCAAGTATTTGAATAGTGAAGGGTAGGATCCCCTTTATCCGGCAAAACTTTGTATCCCACGTTTCCGACGAATGCATCACGGCCATATTTTGGTACAAGGGCCCAAGTCGAAAAAAAAAGAAAATATATGTTATTGTTTGTTTTTCCTCTCTATCTCTCTTATTTACTGTCTAATTAGGAGTTGTGCATTCTCATATTTTATTGAGCTTTCGTTTCCAAGATATTTGGGCCTATTTCCTACCTATTTCCAGTCTATTTCTTCGTTTCGTGAAAGGGCCTTTATCCAAAAAAAAAAAAAAAAAAAAAACTAAATCTACACGGAAAGTGTTTCAAAATGTGGCAAGAGGGAGTAGGCCCTACCTGCCGGTACATCCTTCTGCCAAACTAATCGATTGGCAAAGTATAACGAGTGATTTTTTTTTTTCTTGTAGGTAGAAGGGCGTATCTATAAAGTATCTATAGTCGTGCGGCAAAGTAAAGTTGTGTTTTTCTTGTTCTAAAACTGCAGAAACAGCATCTAGATCAGAAGAGCCAATAATGAAGTTCGAGCGATGCAACCAGCAACTAGTTGGAAATCTTACCGATATATAAAACAAGTTTGGTCTTGGCAAATCCAGTGACCAGGCACGATATAAGGATGTGCAGGAAACTGACTTGAAGTATCCAATTCTCTGACATACACCGAGGCATAAGAGCGCCACCACCGATCATACCTAGAAGATCGAATGTTTCACACACACACAATAAAAAAAAATGCTCAAGTAAGGTACAACAGAATAAAACCAAAAGCAGTAGGCTGAATACAGGATGCAGACGACAACGTTTGTTTACAAGATACACAAGCGTGATAAAGCCATTCCTTGGAGCATCATAAACTATAGAGGGCGTACTACAAGTCATTGACATTCCGTCTCGTGGCAGCGGAAGTCACTATTGAATTGAAATGGAAATTGACTTTCCTATTCCACGCAACTAAGTTTAAGATTCAAAATTTCTTGAATTATGCATTTGATTGAAAAACAAAATCATTACGTATTTCATTTGACTATACTCAATAATTATGGGCAAAGGCTGATTTTAAAAGAAAGCCCTTCAATATTAACACTACCATTAGTAGAAAAGTATACTAGTATGTACAGCGATGTATGCAGGATAAAGATCTCCAATTTATTGCCTTAAGGAGGATTAGATGAAGAGCTTAAATGGAGTAACAGATGTATCCATTATTGTCGATTTGAGATATTAGATATTAAACATGTTAAAGATACTGATACACACAGAAAACAATTAAAATGGAAGTGATAATTTTAATGATATCTTACAAAATATTCTGGTTATGAAATGAGTGCGGTATTTTATTTTTCTTTATTGATGATGACCTGACTTCTCCAAAAAAAAAAATAATGAAAATGGCTTTTATCTCTTTTTGGCATTCAAACTCTTCAATTCTATGCTTACTAGCAGGAGCATCAGAGTATAGAGAAAAAAGGGAAACATCATGCAAATAGAGTCAAACCTGCCTATAGCGGCCACCCAAGGGAGACGAAAAAAGTGGCCATTGTAGACATCAGGTGGCCGCTATAGACAGGGTCGTCAACATGGCTTTTCTCTCGGGAGGAACTGCACCTACGATGTATATTATATTTATATCTGCTGGAAATATGTCATTGAACCTGAAGCCTAAAACCTGAATTGTGTTTAGTGGCCGTATACGGCAGGTGGTCGCTACGACAGGTTTGACTGAAGTTTGAACGGAGTGTACGTAACTGTCGTTCTTACCAAGTGATGCCGATACCAATGACACAATGCTGATGTAGGAGATTTCCAAAGAGGAAAAACAAAATGGCCGCCCCTGGCAGTACACCACGGAGATCTGGGCGAAGGACTGCACGCTGAATTCAGCAAACATTATGATGACCGAATACAGGAGAATCTGTTTCCGCCGGCCGTTGGTATTTTCCTACATACGAAAAATAGTGACTAACTTTAGGATAGGATTTGCTCTCCTCACCGCGGATTTACTTTAACATTCAACCGACGTTATTTCTACATGATATTCATAGTTTTTGTTGTTAATACTGTTGTTGTTTGCAGACATACAATCATAATTACAGAAGATACATGTATTACACATTTATAAAATTGTAAAGAGTTGCTCCAAACCAGATTGACGTCCAACTAATTTTAAACACGAAAAAAAAAAGACGAACAGAATGGTAATCATGAAAAGAGAAAGGAATTATTTTATGTTTCCTCATACTTTTAGTGAATAGTTATAATTGGTCGCAATCACGCACGTACTGCTGCTGAGATGACGATGTTATATCAACTCATAATACACATAACGCACACACACACACCAAGCACAATTCTATCAAGGGGCAATAATTTAGCCATTTACGACCCTTTCATAATTCCCCTGAACAGTACCATTTAAGTCAATGCAGCAAATTTAAAGTTTGGAATAAATTATACCACTTTTGGTTTATTTGTTAAGTTTCATGTCATGGTGGCGGGAAAGGGTGAACATTTTGTGTGTTGGCCGATGTTAGGTTTGTGAGGCCATACAAATCATTATCATAGGTCATCTAATTTGCAAAATAATGCGGATGCAATTTACACTATTTCATAAAAACATATGAGATTTCGGAGTCCTATAATTTTCTTATCATTTTGTAGGGCTTTGCTGAAATCGCAGTGAAAGCCAACTTGGAAGTTGATTGATAAAATTTCAGTATTCATTGCTCCTGATAAAAAACAAAAGAAGAATCATAATATTTTCCTCTTTCCAAGGAGTAGTGCAACAGACAGGAATGACAAACATTCACCAATCAAAATCAGGGTTATTCCAAACTATCCAATGTGCATTCAGGAGATATTCGTTTCTTTAGATGCTTTAAAAAATCCCGAATCAGGTAAATTATCATATTCCTCCACGGGACATTAATAAGGAGCTTTAGATTTTAGACGCGCGGACGATCAAAGAAAAAAAAAAAAAAAAAAAAAAAAACATGTTCTGAGCGTGCGCAGTAGCACGCGTAAAGTCAATCTATTTTTAGCTTGCGTCGCCTGAGTTTTTCACTACGCGTACTGGGCTATTTTCACGTCCGCACAGTTTGCGACGTAGAGAGCTTCTTCATGCACTGATCATATGGGGGCGCGATTGTATTTTTTATGCCTCCGCCACGTAGTGGTGCCGGAGGCATTATGTTTTCGGGTTGTCCGTCCGTCCGTCCGTACGTCCGTACGTCCGTACGTCCGTACGTACGTCCGTACGTACGTCCGTCCGCTTTCGTTTACGCGATAACTTGAGTAATATTTACTGGAATTTTACCAAACTTGGTCCAAGTATGAAGTATGATGGGGCAATGATTTGATTAGATTTTGGGTGAAATCGGCAAAAGGTCAAAGGTCAAAGGTCAAGGTCAAATCATAAAATTTATCCGTTTACGCGATAACTCAAGACTGTATGGAGCAAATTTCACCAAACTTTGTTGGAGGATGATGTATGATGGGACAATTACTTGATTAGTTTTTAAGTGAAATCGGACAGAGGTCAAAGGTCAAAGATCAAGGTCAAATCCTAAAATTTATCTGTTTACGTGATAACTCAAAACTGGATGAAGCAGCTTTCACCAAACTTGGTCCAAGGATGATGTATGATGGGAAAATTAGTTGAGTAGATTTTAGTGACATTGACATGAGGTCAAAGGTCAAAAGGTCAAGGTCAAATGCTAAAAATGTTGCTATTTCCCCCATATCTATGCAATGCCCGCAGTTATTTTCTTGAAACTTAGTGTAGACATGTACTACTGCATAAAGATTCTCCAGAGAGAGTTTCATGTCATAAGGTCAAAGGTCAAAAGGTCAAAGGTTAGGTGAAAATGTTGCAATATCACATTTCTCACAAATGGTTCAATGTATCTTCATGGAACTTGGTACATATGCATGTACTGACTGGTAGGGATTATCTAGGGAATTTAGGGGTCATGGGTCAATAGTCAGGGGTCAAAGGTCAAGGTCAACTCCTCAAAATGTTACTATTTCCCTCATATACTAGTATTATATGCAATAATTGCATTATTAGTTTTAAAATTTAATATATGTACATGTATTACTGAATGGAGATTCTCTTGGAAGTTTCCAGCCAGAAGGTCAAAGGTTAAGGGTCAAAGGTTAGGTTTAAATGAAAAAAAAAAGATATATTTTGTACTTTAATTACACTCTTCCTTCATACCTTGAAAATTATACTCAATGCATAAACTTATAATAAGTTCGGTCAGAAGTCAAGTAAAAATTTTCAATTCCCCAAATATGTGTACCTGTACTCTTTAATAGACAATTATAGCAAACCCAGTTCGTGGAAAGTGAACATTCAAGATATTTCTGATAAACCTGTTATTTCGATATTTTGCCAGTTATGTGAAACTGTCATCACACATTGTGAAGACATTGTACTATACACCTATTGGGAGAATCATGCATTATGGCGGAGGCATCAGTCGCCGTAGCGACATTTCTAGTTATACGTTGCGTCCCAGCGTAATCTAAAGCTACTTTTCCACACGACGCAAGGAGAGGAGAACGTCCAGCGCAAGCATCGGCTCAAACGTCCGCGCGTCAAAATCTAAAGCTCCCTAATGTTGAAAGGGATGGTACAGTTTCGGTTGAGATGAGGCTTCAGGTTTCCAACGTTTTTTTTTTTATGATGATTTTTATAGATAATGAGATATCTCTTATGAAATATAAAAGAACATAATATAATTCTAAGAGGAATTCTATAAGAGGAAGTTTATTTAATGAAAATTGGTTTTGAAATGGCTGAGATATCCGAAACAAAGCTATCCTTATAAAAGGTGGGACCCACCTACTAGGATCGCTTTGTTTTACTCTGTTTTTGGATATCTCAGCCAATTCAAAACCGATTTTCATCAAATGAACTTTGAATTCCTCTTATGCTCTTTAACATTTTCATAAAGTGATTTCTAAGTATCTCGCAAAAAGTTAAAAGCTGAATCCTCACCTCAACCAATACTATACCATCCCTTTAAGTATCT
Source organism: Diadema setosum (assembly GCF_964275005.1). NCBI lineage: Eukaryota > Metazoa > Echinodermata > Echinoidea > Diadematoida > Diadematidae > Diadema > Diadema setosum. Next base: position 1,582,554 of record NC_092687.1, read on the forward strand.
AGAGAAATCTCTTTCAGAATCAAGGGGACATGAAAAAAATTGACTGTACAGAGGACCTTATCTTTGGCACTCGCCTTTAAGAGGTGATAAATTTCGATCGGTATTTTCGAGAGTTTATCGGACGTTTTCCTATCGACTGTCTCTATGAGCAGCCAGGGGACGGCGACATAAGCCATTGACACCAGCGAGCAGGCCAATGCTATCCACAGAGGCAGAAGGAACTTCGTCGTGGATTGGGTGTGGTCGAGCTGCAGGGCAAATCCAAGGGCCAATTGCCCCACACTCAGGCCAAGAAAAAGCGTTGTTTCCACGATGATGATTCGAAACGTGCGCCAGTTTGGTGACGTCACATCCGTGACGTACGCAGCAGAAGTGGCGAGAGCCAGAAGCATTCCGCCGAAGATGCTGTTGATGAGTTCGACTGGAACGAAGGCTACGAGTGGCAGATGAAATTTGACGATGACAATGCTTCCGGCGCACGTGAGAGCTTCACCCAATGCGCACAGGAAGAGGGAGGGCTTTCGTCCAATCCTATCGCTGAAGGATCCCAGGAACATGGCTGTAAACAGACCTGGATTCGAGAAGCCGGTCAAAGCAAACAAGAAAAGGGGTTATCCCACTAGACCGACACCCACGAGTCATACGACCCACGAGTCATACGACCCACGAGTTCGACATTGAAAAAAAAAAAAAAAAAAAAAAAAAAAAAAAACGTCCATGAGTCATACAGCCAATGCGTCATACAGCCCATGAGTTCGACATTACAACACGATGCTTAGTTTGTCGGTCTCGTGAGCCTTGTTTGCTTAGTGTCGAATGCATGGGCTGTGTGACTCAAGGGCTGTATAACTCGTGGGCTGTTTGGCTAGTGGTCTCTCTGGCAAGTGGGTGTCGGTCTCGTGACGTGCACCCACAAGCAAGACTCTGAAACATATCAATGTCCATGAGCTTCGTATAGATGAGATGTGAAATGAGGCAGTAAATCGTACACCATTATCACTTCGTGCCTGTGACCCTATCGGAGAACGATGTCATCCGAACAATGGGGCACGTTTATGATCGACACATAGGAAACAGAATTTAACTAGATAATATAAAGTTTTGGTACGTCAAAAGTTTCCCTGAATTTCCTTGTCTTAGTTTGTGTTTCAGGGGGCGCTTCATGAAGGACCTTGTCGGATAAAATGTCCGACAAGTAAATTATATCCGACAAGTTCAGAGAAATCAGAGAAAATGATCCTATCATTACAAGGATAGGTCTTGATTATACATGGGGGTTTTTTTTTTCTCTTCTTCTTCTTCTTCTTCTCCTTCTCCTTCTTTTTTTTTCTTGTTTTTTTCTTCTTCTTCCTTTTCTTCTTCTTCTTCTTCTTCTTCTTCTTCTTCTTCTTCTTCTTCGTTGTTAAGGAACAGAACTTTACAAATATTACACACGAGATTTGTATCCGTTGCTTCCGAGTAAAGTTATTGCGATTCCCTTCAGGGTCAATACGGGGTAGGCCTAAACCAACGGGCTGTTTCAGAAATGAAAGTTTTTAAATCAGTCCTACTGGTTCAATAAAATCAATCTTAGGGACAACTTTGGAATCAATCAGTCCTCAAAAGTTGGAAATTGTTTCACTATGCCATTTGGGAGCAATATCTTGCGCCCACCTTGCCACGTTCTAGAATGCATCATGAATCTATTTATTTCCTTCCCAACTACAAATTTTTGTAGATCTGATCCGAATCTGTCCCAACTCTGAGTTCATTCTTAGACTAGATTTAGTTCTCATGTCACGGAAACAGGGTTCTGGTTCCAGCAAACAGTAACTATGTACCTGGAAGTGCGCCAGCGGCGCCTAACCACAGCATCCACCGAGCTGTTTCTTTCTGAATCTCATCGTCGGTGGTGGAGTTGGCCTGACATTCGGACACGGAAGAATTCGCAGTCTGGTTCTGATTAAACTCGTCTACCGCTATGCGTGCCCGGATGTACTCCGGCAACAGCGTGATTACGACGCTTATGGCCAGGGAGATTAGGAGCAGTGGGACCTCGACTGTCACGTAACGTGAACGCGCCCTCTGTAGTTGATGCCCGTGGCTGTCTTTACCCGGAAGTACTTCCTCCTCAGCGGTGGTGTCGTAATTGATGCTGGCTTCAGGGGGTCTAAGTTCTTTGAAACTGCCATCACGAGAGTTATTATTAGAGGATGGGAGAGCCGAGCCTTCCTCAGCAGGAGTCCAGTCGTCCACCATTTTTTTTTTCTGAAAACAAAAACAACAACATGAAGGAGGATGAACACGCAGGAGAATGATACACGATTAATTTGTCATAAGCAGTCCCAATAACAATACATTACATTTGCATATGGGGGTCCTACAGCCAAACCTGTCTATAGCGGCCACCCTTTGGAGATGAAAAAGTGGCCGTTAAAGACAGGTGGCCGCTATACACAGAGTTGTTAACATGGCTTTTTTTCGGGAGCGATTGATTTAGTGGCCGTATACGGCAGGAGTCCTCTATAGACAGGTGGCCACTAAGGCTCAGCGGCAGGTTTGACAGGACAGTGGGCCCTTTAATATTGGTACACTGTTATTAAGAGTGATCCATTTTTTACAAGCTCGGCTTTTCAGTACGTTATATCACTCTTAGCGCTATATTTACTTTTTTATCATCGCGTGCATTGTTCTCTCATTATATTTGTACATTTTATATGAAGAGTTTGTTCGCAAAAACCGATAAGTCCATTTTTGAAGATTTTGAAGTATTGTCTCTGTCATAAAGTACAAAATACTACCTTTTAAATGATATATTGGTCACTACATAAAGGTACATTTTTGAAGTTATGGTTAAAAAAAAGCAAAAACTAGAAATGTCGCTATGGCGACTGATGCCTCCGCCATAATGCATGATTCTCCCAATAGGCGTATAGCACAACGTCTTCACAATGTGTGATCCATGAGAGTTTCACATAACTGGCAAAATATTGAAATGACAGGTTTGTCAGAAATGTCTTGAACTGGGTTTGCTATAATTTTCTAAGAGTGCAGGTACACATATTTGGGGAATTTTTGGGGAAGTTTATGCATTGAGTAATTTTCCAAGCTATGAAGAAAGAGTGTGATGATGGTACAAAATAGATTTTTTTTTTTTGGGGGGGGGGCATTGAAACCTGGCCTTTGACCCTTAACCTTTGACCTTCTGGCTGGAAATTTCCCGGAGAATCTCCATTAGGTAATGCATATATTAAGTTTTGAAACTAATAATGCAAGCATTGCATATGCTAGTATATAAGGGAAATAGTAAAATTTTGAGGAGTTGACCTTGACCTTTGACCCCCGACTATTGACCCATGACCCCTAAATTCCCTAGATAATCCCTGCCAGACAGTACATGCCTATGTACCAAGTTCCACGAAGATACATTGAACCATTTGCGAGAAAAGCGATATTGCAACATTTTCACCTAACCTTTGACCTTTTGACCGTTGACCTTATGACATGAAACTCTCTCTGGAGAATCTTTACACAGTAGTACATGTCCACACCAAGTTTCAAGAAAATACCTTCGGGCATTGCATAGATATGGGGGAAATTGCAACATTTGTAGCATTTGACCTTGACCTTTTGACCTTTGACCTCTTGCCAATGTCACTAAAATCTACTCAACTAATTGTCCCATCATACATCATCCTTGGACCAAGTTTGGTGAAAGCTGCTTCATTCAGTTTTGAGTTATCACGTAAACATATAAATTTTAGGATTTGACCTTGATCTTTGACCTTTGACCTCTGTCCGATTTCACTGAAAAACTAATCAAGTAATTGTCCCATCATACATCATCCTCCAACAAAGTTTGGTGAAATTTGCTCCATCCAGTCTTGAGTTATGGCGTAAACGGATACAATTTCATGATTTGATCTTGACCTTTGACCTTTGACCTTTAGCCGCTTTCACCCAAAATCTAATCAAATAATTGCCCCATCATACTTCATACTTGGACCAAGTTTGGTAAACTTCCAGTAAATATTACTCAAGTTATCGCGTAAACGAAAGCGGACGGACGTACGGACGGACTGACAACCCGAAAACATAATGCCTCCGGCACCACTTCGTGGCGGAGGCATAAAAATCTTATTATTCTCTTTATTTTTCTTGACCTTTAATCGCAAATATTTCCATTGGGCAAATATGAACTTATTGTTTTTTTGCGAACAAACTCTTCATTTGGTATCATATTCTATGACTTGTACTTCTGAAAGTATTGTTGAACAATATGAACTGACAAATGTATACATGTACTTTGTATAATGTATTACTTTTCGTTTCATGGACATAAAGTAAATAATTGAATGAACAACAACAGCATATATCTTATTTTTTCTTTTGAACGGGGTGAAACATTATTGAAAAGCTAAAACACTTCTTCTGATTCAAAACGAATGCCGATAGAATTCCAGCAACATAATCACTCTATACCAATTAAATGAGGAAATATCTAATTGTTATTTCAGTATGGGGCATAAATCCCAGGGCACTCATTCCGTTATAATTATGATGTATAATGTATACCTGAAACTATTCTATAATCTTTAAGACGTTCGAAAGTTGTTATCGCCCGTATAGGTAATCTTATCAGGGCTTTTTAAGTGTGTGCATTGAAGAGCACATGTAGCGATAGTTTTGATTGTTTAATCACTGTTAATGGGGTTTATCTTCTCCGACAATGTGATTCTTTGTGGAGTACTTAAATGTAAACACTCGGCTTCAATATGAACTCAAGACGATGTTTGTAATTTCTCAAAAGATTGATTCAACTGGCAAAGAAAAGTACAATGCGAGGTCAACCTGGCTCACGTACATAATGGATCAACCCGTACTGAGCAGTTCATGCAACTGACAAGCTAACTGTTTGTAAGTAGGGCCTACTAAGTGAATATATTATTTTCTCATCGGATGATCAGTATTATCTAAATTATGATCTTTTTATGAGAATTAAACAAGGGTCACTTTAAATACCCCTCCATCAAATCGAAAGAGCTAAGCAAAGAATAAAATAGAACAAACATAAATGCTGAGGAATGCCTTATCATAAACTATGGTGACAGTAAGTCCATTTCTAGAAGTGATAATTCAGTCATGTGAGTGTATTTTAGTAGTTGATCTTGACCAAAGGTTCAGTTCAGACGGTGTTGGTAATAAAACCCTGTGCTTTGTGCTTTGGATGTAAAAATAGTTCTCAATATAAAAAAAAAAAAAGTAGTGCAGAACCTTGCATTAACCCCCACCCCCATGCATTGTGATATACAAAATGCTTAATAGTCATGTTAGTTGGTATGCCTCTCCGTCTGGTTGCGATATACCTGTCTCAAAGACCATTGCATTGTATGTCATACATGTATAACCTATTGGGCTAACCTTTAGTATAGCAGTCCGTGACCATGTAGCAGCATTCTTTCATTACAAGGTTTTCCTCACAACGTATCAGGTGAAAGATACGGCTGAGACAAAGGAAAAAAAATAGCTAGCCAATTATACTTAAACAGAATTTCTTTAAGCGGGAAATGAAAAGAAAATATATGTTGTAATCACACATTCGTATTGGTGTAGCAAGGTGTTATCGTACAGCTTTTTCTCTCCCTTTCTCTCTCTCTCTCCCCCTGTCTCTCTATTTCTCTCTCCCTCTTTCGCTGTCGTATAGAGACTAGACAGGAAGTTTTTATTGGCAGAAATAGCACGGTCTTACACCTTGATTTCATTGCTGAAACATAGCGACATCTAGATCTGTCGTTCTATTCGAATATATCAGGATGTAGTTCTATAAGACCACCACACGTGCAGATGTACACAGGTCACTACCTTTCCTGACCTTATAGTCAAAAGTTGGGTACTGTCACTACATTAGTCATCGCTACAATAAGGCCTACACTAAGGACGCGATGAGAATACATCAGGAATATATGTTTGTGTATATAAATTATGTATGTATGTATGTTTGTTTTGATATATATGTTTGTATGTGTATGTGTGTGTGCGTCTGTCTGTGTGTGTATGTCTATGATATAGCTATGTACAATATTCCTCAACACTGCTACGTGTATATAAATGCAGCAATATTGGGCCTGTTTATTTTATCTATTACTAATTAGTGTCGCTAGTTTTGCGCTATACGTGCTATAGCTGCTGTTTTCATATATAAAGTCATGTGAAAATAAAGATAAATATGATCCGTACACTGTCATCTTTATATTCACCGTTGTTTATTACGTCGCATCTTCTACTTTCAGAGAAGAAAGTGGAAGTTCATGAGGAGACGCGTATACAGAGAACCACTCCACTGAAAATCAATTTTGGGGATGAAGTGATCACATACGTCGAGGAAACGATATACCCAGAACAATGCAAAGCGAGCTTAAACTACACAAACCATCATGTGACCATGTAGTGAACAATGCAAGGCTTCAGTTGTCGGTGGTGAATACAACTTATGTTTGGGTTCTCTTTCTCTCTCTCTCTCTCTTTCTGCAAGAGGAGTTAAACTTCGCACGTCTATAAGAGGAGTTTCAGACCTGCGAAAGAACTGGTTTTTAAACACGATTCTGAAACGCGTTTCTGTAGACGTCTTCATAGAGTGTTTACACTCAGATTTGAGTATAACATAGGAGGCTACATATTCCATGATTAGCCAACATCAATCGCAAAAGGAATTTCATGACAAAGCAGCAACGTCACGCACTCAAAGGCCAGCCAAACATACATGTAGCTCTCGAATTTATTCTAGAGTACTCAAATACTTCCCATTCCAGCGCCATGGCGGAAGTGAACTCTGATTAGGTCAAGCGACGCTCTTTTTCTTCAACCAAGTTTAACAGGTCAACCTGTACAACAGACTTCAAACACGTCTCCATGCAGAATCAAGCAAATCAAGCATACATGGGGAAAAAACCCTCAAATTTATCTAACCTCAGTTTTGCCTGATGCCATATTAGCATTATGTGCACGGTACGTACAGAAAGGAGACATAATGGCCCGAATTCACGAAGGTGGTACAAACAAAACCATGGTCTAAACCATGGACAAAAACCATGGAGCGCCAAGTCTCAAACAGAATATTTCGTTACGAAATTGGTCATTTCGTCGACAAAATGACTGTTTCGTTAACGAAATTATCATTTCGTGGACGAAAGGTTCATTTAGTTACAAAATGTTGTCATTTCTTTACAAAATAATCATTTCATCGACGAAATGACTGATTTCGTAGCGAAATATCGCATACAACACTTGGCATTCCATGGTTTTTGTCCATGGTTTAAACCATGGTTTCATTTGTACCACCTTCGTGAATTCGGGCCAATAAGTTTACTTTCAGACTAATACGTAAACTACTGGATTTACAGAATGAAACCAGATGTGTGTTTCTTAACATGACTATGAGCGAGTTCTTCTTCAAGTCTGAAACCCATCCTAAATGATATTTTATACACCTTTCCAAGTACTCTATTTTTGTCTTTTGATCAAAAGTGAAAGTAGGCTCGATGTAGATCAGTGCAGTGATCAATGCATATAATTATGTGCTTCTCGGGCATCAGCTACATCAATGTGGGGCGCTGTGGCATAGTGGATAAGACTCCCGACTCCCGAACGGAGGACCGCGAGTTCGAATCCCGCCCAGTGCTTACATCCTTGGACAAGATGTTTTTATCCACAATGTCCCTCTCGACCCAGGTGTATAAATGGGTACCTGGCAACGCTAGGGTAATAATTATAGAACGGCCCTCTGGTAGAGCAGTGGCAACACTGAAGAGGCTACCCTGGGTAAATAAGACCTTATTATATATATTTATAAATGAATTACTTTCAAAGAACGGTTTCTAAGGCTATAATATGCAATGCAACTTCTTTCTTATACAATAGCTCATGTAGCAGAATTTAGCGTTGATTTTAAAAGCCGTTAAGCTGAATAGCCCTTTCGCAACACACCACGGTGAGTAATGACGCAATGTTACCATAACCAATTCATGATGGAACTGGCTTTTAAAATTGTGCTTGAAATTGTACACTCCCAGGGTCGTGACCGCAAAATGTCAGTGACAATGTACACAATCACGTTGCTGTAAAAAAGCAGTAACAGCTAGAGTAAAGTTTGGCTAATATCAAGTAATTGGTTCTGTAAATATACGCCTATCCGTTCTCAGCAATGTAATGACGTTATTATTCTTCCAGCTGTTTACAGTTAAACAAGCTTGTTTGCTTTTACGTACATAGCCCCTATCGTTTCTAGTTTACCTCTGTACGTGGATAGTACACCTCATAATCAGTAATCCATCATATTAAGTTTTCCGCTGTGTTTACATGATCCTCATCTCAGAATTATGACAATATGTTCACTGAACAGAAACAATTTAGTATGATACACTACAACGCCTTACAAAATAAACTGTCAAACTAAACCGCGATCGAAAGTAGGTTGAGTAGATGTACCGTAAATGATTTACAAGAACTGAAGCATCTCCAGCAATGCATTCTACCAAAACATATCATATTGTAAGAATGTGACCTTTCATTGGACTATGGGTGGGAGAAACACGAAGATGCGATGTGCAACTAGTACCGTCCACACTTACCTGTCGTCTGCCGCAGCTGTCCCTGCATGAGATATGACTGACATTATTTTGCGTCCGTAGCTGTCACTGCTTATGAGATAGATCATGAACTGACGATTACCCGTGGGGAAGAAAATAGGAACATGACAATGTGCAGCTTAGTGCTGTCCATACTTACGTAATCAGGAACTGTCTCCTGTCCTCCTGGGTACCAGACCAAGGCTAAACCACTGTCCAGCAGTCAACTGGAAAGTCTTCTCGGCCTAGAAGAGACTTAAGTCTTTCAGTCCCAGCGTAACATGCTTACACGCAATGTCAACGCTGTATAGGCATCTTGTTCGCGACAGGGTTAAAGAGAAGATATACCTCAAGACAATTCAAGAGGATTGGTTTTAATATACGGTCTTACAAGAACAGTCCGGATTTTAAATCTGGGCAAAGAAGACCGCAACTCACACGGTCCAACCATGGACCTAGTCCAACTATTAGCTGCCGCATCCGTCGAGTCGGCATGACGTGATCGCAAAAATGCTTCAGTGTAGATCGACCAAGGCACCTCACTATCTAGGTCTTCTGAGTACAATATCCATTATTGGCTGGTAAATATATCTACGTTCCGGTCGCTGTGCGGAAATTTCCCTTGCCTTTTGGTACGGCAGTTAGGCCCTATACCAGAATGGCATTTAAACGCCTCTAAATGTAGTAAGCCTTTTCCCGGTGAAAACTCTTAAGTTCAGCCTCAAAGCCTTTCAAATCACCCCGCTGAGTGAGACGAAGTTTACTGGACATGCTGGATGCGACACAAGAGTAGCTGAAAATATATATACCGGATTATCACCAGCTTGTGAATACCAAAATACAAACTCGGAGCACAGCCTGACCGAAGATCTGGGGGCGCGTGCGAGCGCCCGTTAGTCCGCAACTCTGTCGCGTCGACGCCGTCTGTTTACATCAAGGAGCAAAGGTCTTAATTTTGCCCGGTCATCTTTCTTTCCCTCTGTTCTGTTTGCTCTAGCAGCGTCAGGTGACTGAGGGAATTAAACCCGCGAGGGTCCAACTCCCATCCACACGCCCCTCTTTCAGTAGATTTTTACCTATGACATGCAAAATCCGCAATCAATAAATTCGTTAACGACTTCATATTATCTTGCACGTGATCATAAATATCATATGAATGGGGCCTTGAATCTGAGCAAAGTCGACCTTAACCTTTGTAGGTATATACAGAATGATTACAGAAGAAACGAACAATGCATGATAACTAATTTTCTTTGCCATTATTATCACTTTAGTTGTAGGCCCTATTTCAACTGTGTTGTCATCGTGTTGTCATAATTGCAGTAAGTATTTTATTACCAGGTTCATTTACAGCACACTGTGTTGTATCATAAGTTTACGCCACAAGCTGAATATGTACGTCTCCATTTCAATGAATTGGACGCAAATCGAGCATGCCGAATTTAGGTGAATAAGAACACAATCTCTTTGCAGTTGTGTTATCGCAATCGTCTTATTTCTGTCACTAGATAGATTACACGTATACTTCGCGAACCTTTCTAAAACGGTACTCCAAAGACGGTTGCAAAGTTGCAATTAAAGGAAAAAATGTCTCTGAAAATTTACAAAGACACGTAACATACTGTAGAAATATTTATTATTGTATTTACACATTTCGACAGAGTTTACAACGGGGAAAGAAGATGCTTTAAAAAAACATTGTTTATGCAACAGTTTGAATCTCTTATAAACCGAACGTAAAAGAATAAGCAACCAACGGAACGAAAAAGAGAAGGACGACAATACTGTCATGACTGTGCGAGAAGCTAAGACTATATAATATGCAGAGCACATTAGAGAGCGAAATGATTGGCGGGGGAACACACTACTTTGTATTTTTGAAAGCTTTAGATATTTCAAACACATAAACATACGTACGTTATTACATGCAATGGAAATATGACGCTAATATATTCTTTCAAGCAATAAAAATGAAACATGTTAATGGCATCAATCATCTTCGCCCATAATTTGTGGAGATCAAAGCTCGCATAAACGTCATTTCAGATGGAAATGAATTTAGTTCACAGTATTTTGTGCTTTGTTTTTATGTTGTTCAATTGAATACAAATTCAGATACCATAATTCACAATATAAACAACAACAAAAATCCCTTGGAGGGAGACATTTTCAAACAAGATGATAGCTTTCATGTGCAACGCGTTCCCCTGCATACATTCACATTAAATCTCGTCATAAGACACTCCGCAGAGGTTAAAAGGTGGGCACATTACACATTGTTTGCTGTCAGCATCGACTTGTTTGTAAACCTCCTTGGCAGAACGAAAAATATTTTGGTCTGTGCAATGGAGAAAAGACACGGGACAAAATGAGTGGGATGCCAGACAACATCGGCTTACCGTTGGTGAAGTGCACGAACATAGTAACACGGAACTTGCAACTGAAAAACAGAAAGAGGTGTGAAACATGTAAGCATTGATTTAGGGGAGAATACTCAGTAGAGGACAAAAAGAAAAATGGCGAGGGAGACTATTCAACATCTTGGTTATATGAAGGGCATGAGCGTACACAACAACCATGAACATAAAAGACACATGCATTGTCACACACCCACAACTCCTTTTCACACAGACACTTTTAATACATTTCGCACAATGCACCACGCGGCTGCACCCCTTTTCTTTTCTTTTCTTTTTTTTTTCCATTTTCCCTCTCTCTCTCTTCATCTCCATGCACTGGCGAGTGGTGACTTGAGTATATTCTTCTTACTATGTTGTATTGTCAAAACAAACATTTCTGAGACCATTATCCAGGTCAAGCGTTTGCTTATGATGACGGTCTCCTGTATTTCTGTTATATCTAGAGTTGCTTAATTTGTCTTTTGAACGTCAGGTACATGGGATTCTATATTTGTACTTTTTATGCATAAATCAAAATAACGGCCGTTCATTTTCGTTTTGCATTTTAATGGAATATTTTCGGATATCTTAATCAATCATTTATCTGTTTTCAACCATTAGATTCAAATAAATATTGTACTCAATTATTACTTCGTTCAATTGACATTCTATCATGAAAAAGAAATTCAGAAATAAAATCAATCAATCAATCATAAACATATAACAATGAGTTACTCAGCAGCATCCAAACAAACGGCCTATTTAGTAGAGGTGGGCTATATAGAGGGTCAATTTTAGGTCACATTTTCAGAACATGCTCATCACACCTTAGTTTGATGACTTTGTGCCTACTGACACCATTTTTGAAAAAAAAAAGAACGAAAAAAAAAATGTGAAATCCAGGGTGCCCTGGCCGAAATCGTAAAAAATCCAAGATGGCCGCTGTTTCGGCTTAAAAAGGCATTTTTGGCTATAACTCGGCTATTTTTTGGTCTATTGTGATGGTTTTGGTGTCTAACCCCATGTTTTAGGGGTCAAGGAAATGTATTATAATGATAATCTTAGTGTAAAACCTAATCTTCTACATGATACTAACCTTTTTCACATATTTAGGGTTAAATTTTCCTTCTCCTATACCCCTACCCCAACCGCCATTTTTTGCACTTTTTTTCTGCATTTTTTTTTTCAAGTCATGTATCATACTCTTGATAACAAGTTCTAGCTATCAATCTGGTGTTTTCTACCAACAATACAGCAAGAATACAAATAACTTACATTATACATGTATGTGTCATGCCGATACTGGTATCATGTGGCTGGTGCATTCAGAATACATGGTAACTGTGAAGCCAGTAGTGCTTATAAGCTGTATCTGCTTTGTAGTGCTAATTAACATTTTTGGATTGGTCATTAGAACTGTAGTCAGAGTGTATAGTTTTATTGTAGGTGCACAAATTTAATTGTAAAATGACTTGAATAAGCCTTCTATGATATGCCATTTGTCCAGCACAGAGGTAATGTCTTGACTGGATGATGTATCCCATGAGCCAATTACATTAAATGGAAGAATCTGCATCAGCAGTACTGTCTGCACATCAGCTTGCTTTGGCCATCAGCAGTGCTGAATGCTGATTTGTCCCTTTCATTCTTTCCATGTGCTCGATTTCATATGCCTCATGCTCTTGGTCTCAACACATACCAAGGTACCAGTTTCATGCACCTTTGTAATCCCATGTCACAATGCAGAATTCATTGATGCCCAGTGCACTATCAACAGTTTATTCAAGGTTGGAATGGGCAGTTGGTTGTGTGATGCCATTGGTTGACTTTAGATTGAATGCATTCACCATTAAACGATAGGCAGATCAGGGACAGGGAGATAATCAGACTCTCCTCCAGTCTTGTAGAGGAGTCAAGTTCACCTTCATTTCCACCTCAGAGATTTGGTTTCAAGACCTTATACACATGTGGGCGCACAATAATCTTGATGGGATATGAGACCGTGGTATGACAGCACTCCACATAAACTAGCTTTGTGTTCAGTGGGATCTTGGGTATCCAGGCATTCCATGAGCTCATCAACATTTGTTATGGGCCTCCCCATGTTTTTCATTCCTGTAACAGACAGCCTATGCACATACTCAATCTGGTTGTTGTGCTTGGGCCATATTTTGGAAAACTGGAAAAGAGAACTTGAAATAACTAATAAAGTCAAAAGACATTTGTTTGTCGTAGAACTGGTTGAATCACCCAAATGGTATCAAATTTCCCATCAAACCTGCGGACTCTATTGCTTTATAAAAGTACTGCAATATACATGGTAAGGAAAAGCAGGCATGAGAAATAAAGGACCAAGTGGTGATAGTGAAACACCAAAACTAGGCTACGTAAGAGGTGAAAAGATGACTGAGTTATGGTAAAAATATGTTTTCTTGTCAAAACGGCGGATACAGTACAATGTACACCATCCAGTCAAAACATTACCTTTGTGCTGGACAATATTGGCATATCATAGAAGGCTCAAGTTATTTTACAAATTTGTACACCTACAGTACAACTGTACACTTTGACTATTGTTAAATGTCTTATGACCAAATGTTAATGGGCACTATAAAGCAGATACAGTATTAGCACTGGTTCCACAGTTACCATGTATTCTGAATGCATCAGCCACATACGAGTATCGGAATGACACATACATGTATAATGTAAGTTATTTGTATATATTTCTTGCTGTATTGTCGGTAGAAAAAAAAAACAGATTGATAGCTAGAACTTGTTATTAAGAGTATGGTAGTTGACATGACTTGAAAAAAAACGCAGAAAAAAGTGAAAAAAATGGCAGTTGGGGTAGGGGTAAAGGAGAAAAAAAATTTAACCCTAAATATGGGAAAAAGGTTAGTATCATGTGGAAGATTAGGTTTTACACTAAGATTATCATTATAATCCACTTCCTTGACCCCTAAAACATGGGGTTAGACACCAAAACCATCACAATAGACCAAAAAATAGCCAAGTTATGGCCAAAAATGTCTTTTTTAAGCCGAAACGGTGGCCATCTTGGATTTTTTGCGATTTCGGCCGGGGCACCCCGGATTTCGCATTTGTTTTTTCGTTCTTTTTTTTCAAAAATTGTGTCAGTAGGCACAAAGTCATCAAACTAAGGTGTGATGAGCATGTTCTGAAAATGTCACCCTCTATAGCCAACCTCTGCTATAAGAAGGGTTGGCGTAATCACATTCACGTCATAATTACGATTATAAAAGAGCATATTTAACGAGCGATTTTTTTCGCCGTGTTTCGAATCAAGCGCCATATTATATGGACAGTGGTGACAGCAGTTTAAAACGGTCATTTCTTTCACGACACTGCTAAAATATACTCGTTTCGCCCTTCTTTGCCTTTTTGTAGACATAATACTCTGCGCTCTTCCAATATGCTCTTGGTCTTTCTCTTTGATTTACTGTCGGCCTACTTTCATACTTACAGCACTGTCATAGACAGAGGCCTTTTTTTTTCAGAATGTGAAATGGGATCTGATTGTCACCATTTATTATATAGAGGGCGCACTGGCGTTAAACTGAGTTTTATAAGTCAATGGCTTTACAAGTCTCCGCCTTCATTATTGTTTTGTAGGCTTTTCCCCTGATGTCGCCGCGGCGCCGCTGTTCAGGCTTCCACGTACATATTAGCGCTTTGACTGAACTGTATCTTGCTCAAATCCTCTCTTTTCTTGAAAGGTGACGTTTCCTCTTCCAAGGAAACAAATTCGCTAGAAAAATTACGTTTTTATTTTCCTTGTGAATGAAAGATTCTACGTCTTTTCTTAATACCGTATGAACAGCTTCTGACCATCCGAGCATTGAGAATTTAGGGTTTCTGGGACGAAAACTGAACTAGGACTTTCTATAGCTCAGTCGGTAGAGCACCGGGCTAGCAGTCCGGAGGTCTCGGGTTCGAATCCCGATGGAATCCCATTTTCTTAGCTCATTTTTCCACTAATAAGTCAAACTTATTTCAAACTTGAAGTTAGATAAAGAAGTTACTGTATTGGTGTTTTGTTTTGTTTTGTTTTGTTTTGTTTTTGCCTGAAAACCATGCTTTGAGCTGTGGTAGAGTTGTTATTTTTGCGTTTGTTTTTGTTTTCGTTATCAAATGTGATTTCCAAGTAGGTATAAACAACATCCTTATAACAAGATCTGTACATAAAAAGTATTATTGTCCCCGCTTTCGGGAAACGATGTGTATGATTGGTTTAGGGGTTGTGTATGTGTGCATGTGTTCGCCATTGATTTTTTTTTTTTTTTTTTTTTTTTTTTAGCTAAGGGTCTGAGGTCTACAAAAAAATATTTAAAAAATTGCCGCAGCCGCGTCTATTCCGTATTCTATATTATACGCTCGAGGCCTATTATACTTTCCGCAACGAACCATTCATAAATGCGCTGTATAATGGTGTACAATTTGGGAAGGAAAATTATCGTATTTTCTTTTACGATGTCTGAACACCTTGTTATATCACGATTTGGCATTCTGCAATGTGCGTGTGTACACACACTTACACACCCACACCACACACACACACACACACACACACACACACACACACACACACACACACACAAGCCTGTACTCACACAGTTACATATTCTGATATATAGAACTGACCCGGTATTTCAGCATAGTAATGACTGAGCGAGACAAAAGTCACATGGTCATAGGCCAATCACGATTGCGTATTTTATCCTTCGAACGAAGTTACTTCCGGGAAATAGTACTCCAAACTTTGAATATCAGTTTGTAGACTATTGCGTAGAGTCTATGAAATTCTATTAGTGTGTAGTTGATGTTTTAGTTTCAGCTTTTTTCTGTAAGATGAGTTCAGAGCCCCGTTTCATGAGAAGTTGATATGATAGCTTCCTGATTGGATGTTGCTATTGGAAGTTGCCATTCCAGCAAAAGTTGTCATCCTAACATCTTTTATGAAATGAGGCCAAGATTCCGTCTGAATCTGTGCTAGTGAGTGGGGCTTGTCTACTATGCCTTTCTGTAGATCAACGTAGAATAGATGCACAGGGATGATGTCACAGAAAAAAAAAGAAAAGAAAGTTTTTGTTTTGTTTTTGTTCTGTGTTTTGTTGTTGCTGTTTTATCTCCTATAGTTGTGCCCACTGACATGACGGACCAAGAACACGAGAGGGCGGTATTGAATGATGGTGAAGACCTTGTGACAGAGGATTCTTGTTTAGTTTTCTTTCAGTTCAGTGATACAGTTGTTTTTATTTTTGTTCTTGTCTGTTTCGATTTTGAGCTGTTTCTTTTTTTTTCTCTTTTTTTTTAGGGGAGGCAGCATATTACATTCTTTTTCTCGCTTAAGTGAGGGCGCCATTTTCTATTCTTTGGCCTGATCGAGATACAAAAAAAAAAAATGCATTTGCCTTTTGTGTTATTATTTTCATGATTCGCGTCTACCCTCTGTATTGATAGGAGGAGGATGCAATGTATTTTGCTTTTGTCCTGACAGACGATTTGTCTTGTCCTGTAGGTTGAGGATAGCAGGACTGTCCAGTCCTGTCTACTGTTATTGATTGAATCTTGTACCTTATTCTTGTTTTGATGTTTTGGACGGAGAATGAAACGAAACATGAACAATCCTTAACATATTTATATGAAAACGCTACTGCGTTGGCTGTACCATACAAAAGTATCAAGAAATAAAAAAAAAAAGAGGGGAGTTCCTACCTCAATATTATTCAAATGTCAATCGACGACAACTTACCAGAGTGTACTGCTGGGACTACTCCTGGTAGTAACTCAAGACTCATTTCTGTCAAAATGGATGGGGAAGTCACGAGGTACACTTTGATACTGAACTGAATTGAACTGAAAAGTGTTTTCCTGTCTTTGTTTATGTTTATCCTCAAAGCGCATAAAGAAGCACCGTATTATTATTCAAATTCATGAATTTACGTCGATGTAGGGCAATTTGTCAATCAGTTGCAATCCACCGTATTATTGTTGTTATAATTATTGTTATTATCATTATCATTTTCATTATCATTGTCATTATCATTACTATAATTATTAGCATTATTGTTATTATCATTATCATTATCATCATCGTCGTCGTCATCGTCGTCGTCATTAGTGATGAGTAAGTACGTCGCCGATCTCTTTATCGCAAAGACAGAAGTGGACCTACGGAAGGAAACTACTGACGATTACGCAGTGATCTGAATGCATTGATTCCACGTTTATCAATATTTATTTACACATTTCACGTACAACTAAGGCGTGCATGTTTCTACGCGATGTCTTTTGTTAATCAGATTAGTAACATAGAAACATGCAAACTTGACTCAATCTAAGGAAAGGTGCATAGTGCTTTAGCAGGGATTAACAGATGATGTCATTGATAGAATCTTGCTTTGGGGTTTTTGGCTTATCCAAGCAGTCCGACGAAAATAGCAGGAAAAAATATATTATAAAACATATAGCACATAATATTTTCATATTCATTTTGCCACATATAGGTGATGATGAGGGCATTATAAATCAATACAAGTCAAAACGGATTTTGTATTACATACGTCCTTTAAAATCATTGTTTGCCGTTTGGAGCTGTGATTAAAAAAAAAAAAAATCTTTGAGTTATCACATTTGTTGCATAGTTTATGTGTAGGTCAGTTGTATCACAAAACATCCTACCATATTATTTTACAATAAAGCCTAAAATCGAATCAGGGCACTTACCCCCAGAGGGAAATTACCCCTCACCCCCACCCCCCGGCTAAATACTGGTTATAATAAGGTTAGAGTAAAGATTAAGGTTATCGTATTGTACACATGTACTTTTTGTGGTACTGTGAGAAATTTGAAAATAAACTGAAATTGAAATTGAAATTGAAATTAGGGTTACGGTTGGGTTTTAGGGTGAGAGGTTTGTTAGGGTTAGGATTAGGTTGAGGATTAGAGTTAGGGTTCGGGGAAGGGTCCGGGGTAATTGCCCAGCGGGTAATTGCCCTATATAAACGCCTTAAAATCATAAGGAGATATCACTATTTTTGTCAATGTTGATAAAATTATTGTTCAAGTTTTGTGTATTTCACAACACTTAACATTAATTACACTGATCAACATATTTACATTGGTTGTTTCTATCCCTATCTCACATTTTAGAACTAACTTGAAGCAAAGAATGTAGGCTTTTGTTTCATCTGCAAATGGTAAATAATATTTTTAATCCTCATTGCCAGCCTTTAGTAGACGAGTAATAAAGTCTTTAGTCATTCATTGCAATCAGTGCGTCATTTAGTGGCTATGTAAATAAAGTTTTAACAAAAGTCCAACATAGAGGGCAGGTGAAAAATTAATTCGATTTTGGACAGAAAGTAAGAAAGACATGTTAATGCCACTTGTTTTCCCGATATGGTTCCTACATCAAAATTACAGAATAAAAGATAAAAAAATAAAGTTTTAACAAAAGTCCAACATAGAGGGTAGGTGAAAATTTAATTCGATTTTGGACAGAAAGTAAGAAAGACATCCTAATGCCACTTGTTTTCCCGATATGGTTCCTACATCAAAATTACAGAATAAAAGATTTCTCTCTCTCTCTCTCTTTCTCTTTCTCTCTCTCTCTCTCTCTCTCTCTCTCTCTCTCTCTGTTTAGACCAACTCCAGCTTGATACGCCAACAATCAACATAACTTTTAAAGTTCAAGAACAACAAGAGGCAAGGGGAATACCTCGTTAATGTGTGTGTCATACAAAATGTGGATAGAAAATATACACTTATGTTTATGATCGAAATGGTAGGTACATGATTGCGTCGTTCATTTCTTTTTCTATAAAACATGTAAAATCTGGTTAAAAAGAAAAATAAAGGAAGCACTTTGGATCAGAAGGGTCAATCCAGCTCTCAACAGAGACTCGGGCTATACCCTTTCACCAATCTATGGTCCAGTGATTAATAAAGACAGGCAACGGCAGCGAAACAACACTCCACTACATAAGGCTTGAGAAAGTCCTCAGGAGAGGACGAAAGCTTGCCCTCTACAATTCAAGGTTGGTTGAAGCTCAGTCATTTAGTATGTAAAATCTCGTGAACTCCATACCTACAATTCTCAAACTTAGTCTAATACGACTATGCTTCATCGAAAATCAAACTAAATGCACAGCCTAAGGATGTTCTCTTTCAACAATGCGCTAGGTAGGCTAACGTCAAAATTAATTCATTTAGTTTGTAAACGACTGACATAAAGTCTAGGAGTTAGTCAAAGTCTGAACACGGTGAGCGTACTATATTACACTCCATTGCTAATCATTCAACCAAATGAAAAGGTAACCCATTGTGACGTGTGTGGTTATTTTTTTTTCTACCTATTAAGCGATATGAATTCAAGTATAAGCTGCCTGCGAATGATACAGACACCAATACTTACAGAAAAGAGAGAGAGAGAGAGAAGGATAGAGAGAGGGAGAGAGAGATAGAGGAGAATAAGCCAAGGTCCCAAACGCCGCGCTTGACTGAAGATATGAATTTCAATTAAGAGCTATAGTTTGGCAGGAATGCGTGCTGTTAACATTGTGTCGCCTGCTTTTCTTTGTTATAGACAGGTGTGTGTTTTGAGGGAGCTAGCTGATTTTGTACGTGACAGTGCGCGTTGTGATCTGGAGACTGATTGTCCATAATGTGTGTGTCCTTATGTGATGTTTTTCCAACAGACGACCAAGCAGTGATTCCATAGACCTAGGTCAAAATAATAAGGAGAACCAAGGTAAGTTTAGAGACGGAGTATTGTGGTAATCAAACTTTGTCAAAGCGGAAAATCTTTTCTCAGTTGTCTATTAATTCAAACTAATACTTTACGTTTGACATGCGTGCAGGAATCAGCCAAAGTCACTTCTACACAACTTCCGTATATTGTAGAAGTGATACAAAATAGGCCTACTGCTGCTGCACTAGACCAAGAATACGAAAGACTGCCTCCGTAAAGCACACTTCTGATTACACGTTCCAAATCATGATGTATCTATCCTGAAAGTACAGTTTGAAATAAACCTTTGAACATCCCAATGTTATCAATTTTGTGCACATTCTAAACACCAGGCGACGGCTGGGAGCTGATCGTTCGTTGAATTAATGTTTTCAGGGTGTGTCCAATGTTGAGCACATGTCGTCTATGTCATCCGCTCCTAGTATACGGCATAGTCTACATTCGCGTGACATTTGGGAAATAGCCTACGTCTTTCGTTGCAACTTGCACCTATACATCTGTACTATCTGTACTAGATATCCATGGAATTTCATGGCTATTTTAGTGCGAAGGGTTAAACGTAGCACAATTTTAATGAATTTAAAGTGAAACTTTTCTGCAATTTCTCCAGAGGATTGATGTAGTTTTTGATTTCGTTCTCTGCTTAAAGTCCCGACATTTTGGTATCTAGTTTGTTTTTCGTAATGATCAACTATTTACACAAATTGCTTTGTGTTAAAACCAAAGAAATGATTCTCCAGATTTTATGAATGAAATAAAAACAAAAACAGATATAGCGATATGTTGGCAAAGACAAGGTATCCCCAAGCATACAACCTTGAACAGGGAAAATGAAGAACTTGCTTCCAAAAGGAGCTAAATCCATCATTTCGCACAATTACCCCCCACTCAGTGAGTGGCAAGATTTTCTCTATGTATCTCTTTACCTGGGGCCATCTTCCTCGTCAAGCTTAGCTTATGATGATGGTCCCCTGCATTTCATTTTTATCATCTATTGCTTCCTTTTATATATAATATTCGTTCTTGAAAAAAAAAATCTATGTATGATCCAAACGTTACGAATATTAGCTCTGTAAATGACTATGTAAGTATTTTGTTGATTTGTTGATTTGTATTGATTTTGAAATGCAGAAATAAAAACTGAACTGAACTGAACTGAATTTCCATGGATTTAGCGCCTTTTGGTTGAAAGCTCGTCAAATAGGGGACAGGGTTTATCAATGCTATTATCATTGAAATAAAAACATGTCAGGGCCGGTGCATCAAAAACATTGATCAACAATAGATAATAGTGCAAATAAAGCCAGCTTCGCCTAAATCGACCTCGCACAAGTCGAAAAGTTTGCTAAGTCATTTATAAACACTGTGCAGATGGTTGTGAATGTGTAAATTTTATTTTATTGTGTAAGTCGAAATTTATGTGAGTCGAAGAAATTCTTCAGTCCCTTTAAGAGTAGATTCGACAGGGATGGTACATTTTCGGTCGAGATGGGGCTTCAGGTTTCCAACGTTTTTTTATGATTATTTTTTTTAGATATGAGAATTCTCTTCTGAAATACTAAAGATAAGAGGAATTCAAAGTTTATTTGATGAAAATAGTTCTTAAAATGGCAGTGATGTCCAAAACAAAGTAATCCTAATAAAAGATGGACCCCATCTTTCATAATTAAAATCGCTTCGTTTTACTTTGTTTTTGGATATCTCGGCCATTTCAAAACCGGTTTTCATCAAATGAACTTTTGAATCCCTCTTAGTTTGTATACTCTGTAACATTTCATAAAGTTTTTTTTTTCTATTTATAGGTATCTCGCAAAAGGTCAAAGGATGAATCCTCACATCAACCAATACAATACCATCCCTTTAAGCAAAGTTGGCCGAATTCAAACTTTCTGTATATCTTCACAATAAAAAGGCCTTGTAAATCAGGCTAGCAAATGCATTCTGTTCCTTTAATTCCTGTGATGGAGATTGACGTCAATACCCAGTGTACTATAGATTGTCATTGAAGAGTTGCTATAACAATGCATTTCGTTTTAGTCCGACTGGAAGTTTTGTCTTGTCTTGTACGTGGGCACATGCTAGAATGGAATGTTCACTCTTGTCTGCGGATATTTTGTTTTTTTTTCATATTCTTCTTGTCATGTTTTAGACGGAAATGAAATAAACACATACAAAGAAATGATCCTCTGGATCTCTGGATTTGAGGAGTTAATTGAATGAAAACTAGTCTCAAAATGTTACCATTGAGTGGTAAAGTACTGTACCTTATGTCGGGAGGGGGAGGGCTTCCATAGAAGAGAAGACGCTCAATGAGTCATGTACATTGCTATGTCGATGCGTAAATCAGCTATTGTTAAGAATACTGATTCAAAAGCCCCCGCTCCCAGTTATGGCTAAAATAGACAACAACATTAAAAAAAAAAAGCGCCCTAAAAAAGGTCCAATCTTCAACCAGGATGTATGGGACAAGTTTCATTAATTGTCATTACTGAAAGACTTCGATCCACAAAAGACAACATTTTTCTATAGGCCAACTTAAGCAACAAGGGAGTTCCCAGACTGCAGGTAAGCCTGCTTACCAGTCTTTTCCAGACATTGGTAGAAAATGATGCATGTAAACTGAGTTTGGAGTACGGAAAGTGTTTAGTCGGAATAGATAAGTCGCCCGTATTAAGAGTGTATTAATCTTTATGGCTATTTTCAACACTGAGGACCCAGCAGTGAGAACTTCATTTCCCTCTGTACAAACGTCACGCACTTAAATGCTTGGAATCCGGTTTGCATCATTGTATAGTTGGTGCTATTTCAGGCAAGTCTCGGGCATTTTTTTTCCGACTGTTAAAAACAACCCTTCTTGTAAAGGTCTGCTTTCGATTTGCATAAATTACGTCATTCACTTGGGCTCTTGAACAGATCGCTGCAGACAATCTGGACACACTGTGGCCGTTTTCATGGCTAAAACGTCTGCATTCTGTCTGCACAAACCATTATATTCATTAAAATGATAGGAAAAGGAAAAGTAACTTTTCGATCTAATAATTTTTGTTGCTCCAATGATTTTCCCAACAGTGCGTTCTTCCTTGAAAAGTGTGGTAAACAAGACGATTCCAAATGAAAAATCTTTCTTGCGTGGCTTTAAGTTTGTGGTTGAAGTTTTGGGACATTGTGGGAGGTTTCTTTTTTTTTCCACACACTGTCGCCATGGTATATTATAAGCATGGCAGTAAGGGCATTTGGTAGGTAGAAAAAATAATAATCGCAGGTACAGTATCAGTGGTATCAAGGTTAGACTGTTGTTGGAGGTAAAAAGGTCAGAAAGGAAAATTTCAGAGGGACAAACAAATATCAGAGGTGCAAACATATCATTGGTTAGATGTCAAAGGTAAAAATGTCACAAAGAAAAGAGTCGCGATACAAATAAAATAATGTCAGATGTTAAAACGTCACGGTAGAAATATCAGGAGTAACAATGTCAGATGCAAATAATATGTTAGATGTAATAGGTCTGAGTTAATGTCAGAGATGAAAATATCATATGGACAAATACATGTCAGAGTTACAAAAGTGTCAGAGATAAAAATGACAAAGGCAAATATGCCACAAGTAACAATATCAGATGCAAACATGTCAGAGGTATCCCTTAGGTCAGAAATGATAAAGGTCTGTCCAGTAAATTCCAGATATATGAAATCAATGTCAGCGATGAAAATATATGAGATGAAACTGTCGGATATTATAACGTTATCATGGTTATAGAGTTCAAAATGTCAAAGGCATAAAATGGCATCAGATTTGAATATGTCGAAGACAAAGATGTGAAGATACGCAGTGCCATTATCACATTTAATGGATGTGTAATTCCGAGTATCGTATTTCACAATCAATGACAATATCAATTATTATACGGTTTTACTTACGTTGCGCTTTGTTAATTTAACACTGATTGAAACATGAATAAGAACGAAGAATCTTGACCTATATAGTGCGTCTGAAAACTTGGCCACGTAAGTTTCCAGTTTCCAATTGATACTAATTGATGATTATCAAGGTGCATTTTACTCGCCGACCACAGTTTCAGCTGTTTATATAACGGGAATGCCGTGGAATGATGAATGATTCTAATACTATCCGTTATTCCCAAGGTTTGTTGTTCCGAAGATTTCTTATTACGGTTTACGGTTATTTCTGGTTAGCAAATGCTATTTTGTTTACAAAATATTAATGATTTACTTACATCATTGTGTACTACATTCATAAGAAAACGGATACAGTAAAGAAATAAGTAAGTACCATGTTGACTGTACACTATCAGAAGAAGAAACACTTTAGAGAAGAATCTAGAGTTTTGCTTTGGATGCAAGAAATTCCGATCATTAATGTGATTCTGTGTTGTCAATCATGACTGTACACAAACACAATTCTACCTCCTCAGGTCATGTCAGGTGGTGACATACACACTTTGCAATACATTGCTAAATGGCTTATAGGCAGGAAAAAAAAGAGAAAATAAGATTAGAAAGAGAGGGGGCAACTATTCGGAGGGCATAAACAGAAAATATTGCCTGTAATAGAGATTTCATGTTCTTCCCATCTCTTTCCATTTCTCTCTCTCTCTCTATCTACCTATCTATCCGTCTATCTCTTTCTCTTTCTATTTCTATCTCTCTGTTTATATATCTCTCTCTATTTCTATATCTCTTTCTATCTCTCTGTTTATATATCTCTCTCTATTTCTATATCTCTTTCTATCTCTCTATTTATCTCTCTCTCTATTTCTATATCTCTCTCTTTCTCTCTGTTTATCTCTACCTCTCTTTCTACAACCATTACATTCCGGCCTAAAACGTGATGGGAAAAAAAAATTCAAATACAATAAGCTTTCAGAGGAGAGAATATTGTAAGCACACAAAATTGTTTGATGTGGGGTATTCTATCTGCATTCATACTTTTGAGCCACCCCCGTTGAAATGTCATAGAAAATCAATCAACCGTTAGGCTTTTGTACTGCGCATACTATAATGCCTTCCAGCGAATATGCTGTCGAACTGATAATGATCAGCTCCACGTTGACAGTCAGTGTGCGCAAAGTGGATGCCTACGGCGCCGACGAGGTCAAAGGTTATTGTTAAAGAACCCAAAGCACAAATGTAAAACGTTATATAATAATTATGAGTAAAAGCAGCAATACAAAATCAGGCAATCGATTTAGAAGTTATGTATCTTCAAAGTTTCGGTGAGGTCGTCGCTGGATAAGGAGACTACTATACTTCATGAGGTCACTTTTACTACAATATTAAGTGTGTCAGTGTGTGGGTTTTTTGTGTGTTTGTTTGTTTGTTTGTTTGTTTTTTGGTTTTTTTTTTTGATTTTTTTTTTTTTGGGGGGGGTTAATACTGCAACCCTACACTTCTTATTGGTTTGTACTATGCTTGGATTTTGTGAATGGAAAGGGCTACAACACGCAAGCTCAAAAGCAATTAGCATGTGAGAAACTACTCGTTCCAATTAAAGAACAGAAATAACACCTTCGTCATTTTAATAATAATAAATAACACTCATACAGCTCTTAATACGAACGTTTCTAAGCGCAATACAGAAAGAAGAAATTAATTGAAATACAACATCATGTGCATATAATATAACAACAACAACAACAATTAGGATTGAGGTATTCGATTGCATGCCTTTCGTGTGTATACACACACACACACGCACACGCACAAACACAAAACCAGAATTATTATTTATATTCATACAGTAAAGCTGACTCAAATAGTGCCGTTTTTACACAGTGAAGTATCACACCGATTCAATGTTCGATTTTATGATTTTTCGATTTTACGATTATTTTGAGACTTTAAGCCTTGTTTTCATCCGCATATTCAGATTTCCCATGTGATTCTGGGTTCCCAGCTAGGACTGTACCTTCACCATGGGGCAGGGTGTCTCCAAACGCCACACTTCAAGGCAGTACCAGTTCGGCGGTCATGGCGCCACACCTGCTTCTGGTGGTGGTGGCGGCCGAGGTGGCCGTGGTAACAGGTCGAGGTTCCACCGGAGCAAGAAGCAACATCCACAGCACCAGCAACTCGCGCAGCACAGCAGACAGCTGCAGCAACAAGAGGCGGAGAACGCTCAGATGAGAAATGTGTTGTCCAGCCGCTACCAACCACGACGGGCCAGCCAGGACTACCTCTCTTTCATGCTGGAAGAAAACGGCGGACTGATGGGCGGAGAGATCGAAGGAGTCCCGGAGAGAAGCGGCGTTCGTTTTAATCCCGTGGCGATCGCGGAACCCCGCTCACAGCGGCAGAGGTCGAAGGCCCAATACGACGTACTACGCGCATCGCGCAGAGGGCGCTCGTATATTGCGCGCAACGAACAAGAAGAAGTGACGGGCACGGGGTACTTTTCACTGGAGAGAGAAGACCAGCATGCCATGTGTAAGTTTGGCGCCCCATACTTTGGTTCCAGGTGTATGTATACTTTTTGCCTGAACTTTTATCCTAATTGTATGTAAGAAAAAAAAAATGGATAGTTCCTACATCTTCTCCTCTCCCTCCCCCTTCACACACACACACACACACACACACACACACTTACTTCTTTCCTCAGCAGGGGGGGGGGGGATTGCAGTTGCATGGTTACACTTTCCATTTCGGGAGATGAAAGCAATACGTACGTTACTTAATATTACCATTATTGCAATTCCGACATTCCTTTCATAACGACAGAGTAGAGCGATTATACGATGACATTTTAAAAACAATGAAAAAAAACAGTTGTTCTGAACACTTCTTATAAAGAGATGTAAAAATAGAAAGGTGCAACGAATGAGAGGGAGGGAATAGATTGTTGATGAAAGATAAGATAATAATAATTTCTTGTTCTAAGCTTAATTTCATGCTTCACATGCTCCTTCTTGTGTGTGCCAGTCCTCAAAGTAAAGAGTCTACTCTTCTGAGGAAGATTGGTATCTGAGAACAAAAAAAAAAAAAAAAAAGATGGAAAAGTCACACATGCAGGCCATAACCTCATTCTGTTTCAACGTTGCCGTCCACACGATAGTTCTTGCGCGAATACACAATACATGTTTTGTAAGGTTTTATGCCAATAAAGCTAAACGGAAATTTAATGACAAACTACTTTTTGATATGCAGTATGTCCCCAAAAATTTACAATGGGACCCTCCACGATCATGACGATGATAACTACTTCAAATATAGAGAATCAGTCCACAACAACCCACATCTTACAGAAAATCCAATCCGATTTGCTTCAGTGGTCTAAGAGAACTGAGGATTTTTGATGAGTGTGTCAGGAATCCCTTCCCTCCAAGCTCTGTCCACTGTGTTCACACATTCATGTGCAGTTCCACGAGCATCCAATAGCTAAACTTGGAAGAATCAGACTCGTGACATGCTGTACAACGATGCACATTTCTCTGGACCACTTGACCAAATTGAATGAGGTTTTCTGAGGAATGTAGCTAAGATGATATATTTAAAACTCTGAAATAGCATTCAGACAGTTTGATCATATTGGAAGTTATGAATGTGAAAATCCGATTGTGATTTTTTTTTGGGGGGGAAGGAACCTACGTACTGTACACAATTATGATTTAAATGACAATTAATTTGCAGTGAAGGACGCCACCTTCGCTCCCGTT